>NC_080041.1:101733759-102078759 GCF_012489685.1 Lotus japonicus | reverse complement strand
CAACATGTAGATATAGCCTGAAGTGGATCTCTTACTATCTTGGCATCCAGCAAAATCAGAGTCAGAATATCCAATGATCTCCAATTGGTCTGACCTCCTATATGTGAGCATATAATCTTTTGTTCTCTGTAAATACCTCATAACCCTTTTGGCTGCTTTCCAATGATCCATTCCTGGATTGCTCAAATATCTGCCTAACATCCCAACTATGAACGCTATATCTGGACGCGTACAAACTTGGGCATACATAAGACTCCCTACAGCTGATGCATAAGGAATCTTTTGCATTTCCTGAATTTCTAAGTTTCCTTTTGGGCATTGACTGAGACTAAATTTGTCTCCCTTAGCAACTGGAGTATCCCCTGATGTACAATTCTGCATGCCAAACCTTTTAAGTACCTTTTCGATATAGCTCTTTTGTGACAATCCCAGAATACCCCGAGATCGGTCTCGGTGTATCTGAATTCCTAATACAAAGGAAGCGTCACCAAGATCTTTCATTTCAAATTTTCTTGATAGAAATCTCTTGGTTTCGTGCAACATGCCTATATCATTAGTGGCAAGCAGTATGTCATCAACATACAGAACCAGGAAAATATATTTGCTCCCACTGAATTTGTGATACACACAATCTTCAACAACATTCACCTCAAAACCGAATGAGAGAATTATTTCATGAAATTTGTGGTACCACTGACGAGATGCCTGCTTTAGTCCATAAATGGATTTTGTCAATTTGCAAACCGTATTCTTTGGGTCTCCTGACACAAAGTTTTCTGGTTGCACCATATAGATTGTCTCATCAATGTTTCCATTGAGAAACGCTGTCTTGACATCCATTTGATGGAGTTCCAAATCATAATGTGCAACAAGAGCCATGATTGTCCTAAAAGAGTCTTTCGATGAAACCGGAGAGAAAGTCTCTTTAAAGTCAATCCCTTCCTTTTGAGTATAACCCTTAGCCACAAGACGAGCCTTATACCTCTCCACATTACCATTAGAATCCCGCTTGGTCTTAAATATCCATTTGCAACCAATGGGTTTCACACCTTCCGGTAATGGGACAAGTTCCCAAACCTTATTGTCTTGCATGGACTTATACTCTTCCTTCATTGCTTCAATCCACTTTTCAGAGTTGGAATCCTGCATGGCTTGCTGGAAGTTGATTGGATCAGCTTCCATCATACCATTATTTTCCTCATGTTCTTGGAGAAAGACTATGTAATCATCTAGAATAGCATTTCTCTTTTCTCTAGTGGATCTCCGCAAAGGTATTGGTTCTTGTAACACTTGTTCTTGAGGATCTTGAGTTTGTTCTTCATGAACCACCATATCATCTTGAGTAGGAGGAGATTCAACAACAATGTCTTGTAGAGGTTCCGTACTTGCTTCATCAGAAGCAACTGTATGAATCAGTTTTGGAATTGTTACTGACTCTTCCTCTAAAGCAAAGTCCCTAATCTTGTTCTCCCCTCCAAACTCAATTTCCTCAAAGAACATGGCTGTTCCCGTCTCAAAAATTGTCTTTAATTTGGGATCATAAAATTTATAGCCCCTGGATCTTTCAGAATAACCAATAAAGTAGCTGCTCACTGTTCGGGATTCCAATTTCTTTTCATTTGGCCTATAAGGCCTTGCCTCAGCTGGACATCCCCATACATGAAAATGTTTCAAACTAGGCTTTCGCCCAGTCCAAAGCTCATAAGGTGTTTTGGCAGCTGCTTTAGTTGGCACTCTATTTAGAATGTAAGCTGCAGTCTTTAGTGCCTCTCCCCAGAGTGACTCTGGCAAAGTAGAATGACAAATCATACTCCTTACCATATCCTTAAGAGTCCGGTTTCGTCTTTCAGCCACACCATTCATGCTAGGTGACCCTGGCATGGTGTACTGTGGGACGATTCCGCATTCCTCTAGGTATTTGGCAAAAGGCCCTGGACGTTGTTCACCTGAACCATCATATCTACCGTAATATTCACCACCACGGTCAGATTTGATGCTCTTAATTCTTTTGTTGAGTTGGTTCTCAACTTCAGCCTTAAATGATTTGAACACATCCAATGATTGAGACTTTTCATGTATAAGAAATAAGTATGCATATCTCGAATAATCATCTATGAATGATATAAAATATTGTTGACCATTCCAAGAAGGTGTTGGAAATGGTCCACAAATATCCGTATGTATCAATTCCAAGACGCCTGTAGCTCTATATGCACCAAATTTCTTTGTTTTGGTCTGTTTACCTTTAACGCATTCAACACAAACATCAAAGTTTGTGAAGTCAATGGAATCCAAAATTCCATCTGACACTAGCCGCTCAACTCTATTTTTAGAGATGTGACCTAGGCGCTTGTGCCATAATGCTCCTGAATCGTTATTATCAATTTTACGCTTAGTACCACATGATTCCACATTCAGGGATTCACTATAGGTGGCTACAGTGCTCAGCAAATACATATTATCATATCCAATAAGTGAACCGGTTCCAACAATATTTGAATTAAAAGACAACTCGGCTTTACTGTTTCCAAATGAACATGAATAACCTGATTTGTCCAAATTAGAAACTGAAATTAAATTCCGTCTAAATGACGGTACCACAAAAGTGTCTTTCAAATCCAAATAAAATCCAGTACACAATAATAATCTAAAATGCCCTATAGCTTCCACCTCCACCGTCTTGCCATCTCCAACATAGATGTATCTTTCAACATCATTTGGCTTCCGGTAGCTTAGGCAACCCTGCATTGAAACACTGATGTTAGTAGTTGCACCAGAGTCTAACCACCAAGTGTTTCTAGGTACTGAAGCTAAATTGACCTCAGAACAGACCAAAGCAAAAAATGTACCTTTCCTTGCACGCCAAGCGTGATATTTAGTACATTTCTTTTTCATATGCCCAGACACATTGCAAAAGTAACAGGTATCATCCTCTTTCTGTTTCTTTTGTGCTGGAGCATCTGCAGCTTCATTCTTGGGCTCAACAGTTTTCTTTCTTTTGCCCTTGTCTTTAGAGGTGCTAACAAAATGAGCACTTTCTTTCCTTTCTTGCTTCAACCTTTCCTCTTCTTGCACACAAAATGAAATGAGCTCGTTAAGAGACCATTTCTCCTTTTGACAGTTATAAGATATCTTAAACTGACTGAATTGTGCAGGAAGAGAAAGCAATACTAAATGAATGAGCAAGTCATCCGACAGCTCAAGCTTTAGCGCCTTAAGTTTTGAAGCAATATTTGACATGCCCATAATGTATTCCCTTATATTTCCTTTGCCCTGATATTTCATGGAAATCAAGTTCTGAAGAAGAGTACTTGTTTCCGCCTTATCGCTTTTTGCAAAGCGCTTTTCGATTTCAGCAAGGAAATCTTTGGCACCTTTTATCTCTTCCGAGATAGTACCCCTAAAGACCTCAGGAATGCCGCGCTTAATGATCATAAGACTCATGCGATTGGAGCGATCCCACTTCTCATAATCTTTCCTCTGTTCAGAGGTACTAGATTCCGTAGGAGAAGCGGGTTTCTCCACCCTTAGTGCAAGGTCAAGATCCATGCAGCCAAGAACAATTTCCATGTTCTCTTTCCAATCCTTAAAATTTGTTCCATCAAGGATCGGAACCGAATTCAGATTAGCAGATATCGAACCGATAGTAGCTGAAAATAGAACAAAAACAAATGCTATAAATATACTCACATTAAGAAAAATTGAATCATCAATACGTTCAAATAATGGCATAACTCATCTCAAGATACCTAGTGCACCATCAATATCATGTCTTTTGACAGTAATACTAATTGCTAGTGGTACTCTTGTTGTAATGATCAAACATTGATAATAAATCATGTCAAATAACAAACCCTTCTTTGGATTGATTTATCATTCACATGTAAACCCTTAAAATTATCACATGTTTATCATCACAGGTGTGTATGAAATCCGGCCAAGCATTAACTTTTCCTTTGGGATCCATTAATACTCACATGGATAAACATACACACGCACAAACTTTTAATATTTCTTATGAGCAATCTCCATAAAAAGAGGTCACTTTTGTGACTTTCTTATTTTAATTGACTCATTTAAAATATTAAACAATTGTATAAAAATACAAACCATAGCCAAAATTTGAAAACACACTAATAAACTCAAGCACTGAAACTCAACCTGTACATGAAATTCATATACACCTAATGTTGTTGAATCCAAACCAGCAAATATATATTCCAAAGCTTACTGGTCTTATAAACAAAGTTTTTGGATTCAAAAACAAATTGAATTCATACATACAAAAATAATACCACTTGCAAATATATATATAAACCAAAAAACTAGTATACATATCAACATATGTAATACGTGAATATCAAATAATCCATATTAGAGACAGAAAACTGAATCAAGTATATATATATATATATATATATATATATATATATATATATATATATCCTGAGACGAGCAATAGCTAGTGGTGCCAGCAAGCCCACCAGTTCGATTTAAATATTACCAATTTCGTTTTATTATAAGCCAAACGAAACAAGATGCAGTTTATGATTGCATACATATCTGAATTTTCTCAACAATTAAAACGAAAACCCAATACTTCATCAACCAAACATGTGATGACCAATGGCAAAATAAAAAACCGAAACTGCAGACATGAAAAAATAACCTAAAATTGAAACCCTAATCTCAAAATTACCAAAATCATACATGAATCAGGCATGGGTGGCTCTGATACCACTTGTAGGTTTCTAATAAATAAGGATTTGTTCCTAACCACATGCTTTTCTACCCATATAGAAAATAGGAGCATAATCCTAAACCACACTTGATTAACCCATACCCGAAAAACATGATGAAGATCTAGAGCGGAAGCGTACCTGAATGAGCCATGGGAATCGCTGAAGGATCTGGGGTTGTGATCTTCCAATTGTAGATCACCCTTAGGGTTTCCTGATGTTCTCCTCTGATGGGGATGAGGAGAAACTTTTTACGTTGTTACGTTGTTATGTCTACAATTGGGGACCATAACCCTATAAGTAACTGCATCAGTTACAATTCTGTTTTCAATATTTCTAATTTGGCCCCTCATCAAATTAGAATATTGCCTTATGGTATCCGCACAATACCTTTTCATAACACATATGCCCTTAGCCATAAGATCAATATTAAATAGACCACTTTAGTTTTGGCTAATTAAATAATGGCCCTAACACAATTAAAAGTTACATTTGTGACCCAAAATTCTAACAACTTGTGCATTCTGTGCCTGTTGCGACTCATCTTTATGCTTCGCTGATTTGGGACATTAAAGAGCTTTTTGGGAGATCTTGGCATGTGGTGCTGCATCATGTTTTGAGAGAGGGGAATGCGTGTGCAGATTTTTTGGCTAAGCATGGCGCTTTTCATGATGAAGCTTTCATGAGTTTGCTTCTGTTGGCTGACGCGTCGGGCGTCACCTCTTTGAGGCCTTAGCCCGGGGTTTCCCGGTTTCTTTCTTTTTTCTTTATGAGTTGTACCAAAAAAAAAAACAAAACGTAGTAGTTACACTGCAGCAATCCACCCACAACATTTTCGTTATAAAAGGGCCACTTGATACCACTCGTGGTTAAACATTGGAGACCACATTTCTCAAATATATATTAAGCTCCTTAAAAAGGTATAAACAACCATGGAGGGGATAGATATTGGAAAATCATGCTGCTTTGTCACTGATACAAGTGGAATGCAAAATCCTAGAACTCTAAATCAATCATTTTGTCTTTCTTTTGCAAAACTGGCAGAGAACTACCCTGCTGGATTTCCCAGAAAGGTAATAACTTCAAGAGAACTCTAATCTTTACAATTCATATATGTCTTGTTTTCATTGGAAAATATTACATACAGAAATCACTCGCAGAAGTTAATTTCTTCTCAAATTGATTCTGACTTTAGAATTAATTATAGAAGAATTTTGAAACGGGCATTTGATTAATTTTGATTCTTGTGCTAAATAACAGGTATTTGCAGAGGTAATAGGCACCTTCCTGTTGGTATTTGTGGCAAGTGGTTCTGCTGCTATGAATGCCATTGATGAAAACAAAGTCTCAAAACTTGCAGCTTCACTTGCAGGAGGATTAATCGTGACGGTGATGATTTATTCAATTGGACACATCTCTGGGGCACATATGAATCCAGCTGTTTCCTTAGCTTTTGCCACCGTCCGGCATTTTCCTTGGAAACAGGTTTGTCTTACATGTCTTCCAAGTCCCACCACATAATGTTCGTTTTGGAGTACTCATGCTCAAGGAAGATTAATGGCATAAACAATAAGAATACTAACAAACTTTCTTTACTAAGGTTAATGTTTCATGAGATCCTTACATGATGAGTTTCATATTGTTCGCCATGTGGACCGAAGATGTTGAATCAGAACCTTTATGATTTAGTAGTCTAGAGTTTGATCTTTACCCTTCGCATATTTTAATTAAAAAGTGGAATATAAGCACATGGTTGTGCATTTATCAACGCTTCAAACCTAAAAGAGTCTTTTGTGAGGGAGTGTGTTAGAATCTAAATATAAAATCATTGATAGGGCCAACAACTTAAACTTTCAAGACAACTAGTGACTTAGCACAACAAACATCTAATTTTTCTTTCTATGTTTTTTTTTTTATCATATATTACAATTTTCTACCTTCTCAATATTTATCATTCATAATGTCAATTGAATGTATGCATTATATGTTTATGAATCATTTTTGTTTACTTTTACAATCTCCAAGATCCCAATCTTGATATCAAATTACTACTATGATCATTCGAACTGAGACCTCCCCTATATCCATACTTCTTACAGGGTTTAGTTTCACTACAAACAGAATTCTTCACAAAATTATCTAAACTCTGTAAATTTTTGAGTAGCCTATTAGTAATTTCATCATAGCATTTGCTGACCCTATAATATTTTTTTTGTGGAAATAAACGTCTAAACTGTAGGATCCACATATTACTTCATATGAATCTGAGTCTGACCCACATTTGTACTGGGTCAAGTCCAGGTCAAGATGGTTTCAGCCAAGGAAAAAAACAGGTACAGGCCAATTTCACGTCTGACAGTAGACCTAAAGTGGTCCATGGTCATGGACAAGAAATAATGGGACAATTTATATGGTCTATACATTCTCTACAAATTATATATCTGCATGTGAAAAGAATTTGAACCACATAGCCTCCCAGGTACAAAATGATGCATAGCATATTTATGTACATTCTCCTACCCTTAAAAAGTGAGAGGATTTTAAATTTTTTTATATGATATGAAATATAAAATATATTTCTTAAAATTAATAGTACTATATATTGAAATAACAAAAAAAATTATAAACTACCAACAAAATCTAGCACAGCTGGTAGATACTTGACCCCTTAAACATTTAGTCCAAGTTTTAATTCGATCTATGAGCAGTTCGATTTTTGAGTCTCGAAAAAATTAGTCTCATTGATGATTGTTGTGGAAATATCTTAGGAAAAAACCGAGAAAAAAAGACAGATTTTAAATTTGTGCTAGTTAACCAATTAATTTTATGGACTAAGTTTTGTAATTAGCTCACAATTTCCTTGCAGGTCCCATTTTACATTGCAGCTCAACTCATAGGAGCTATTTCCGCATCCTATACACTACAAGTGTTGTTAGCACCAGCAAAGCAACTTGGGACAACTTCACCTTCTGGATCAAATGTTCAAGCACTAATCATGGAAATAGTGTCTACCTTCACCATGGTGTTCATTGCCACGGCTTCCTCTATTGACACAAAAGCAGTAAAATTCTGACAACAATGATAAAATTTCCCAATTTATTTCCCCTTAAGCAATAATTTTTAACCATTTCTAAAAAAAAAATGATGTTATTTGGCAGATTGGAGAGCTAGCAGGAGTAGCAGTAGGTTCTTCTGTTAGCATAGCAAGCATTGTCGCCGGGTAAGAAATTATATGGAGTAAAAATGCTTTATCAAGAAAAATGTCACTAACAAATTAAAAGGGTTTCTTTGCAAATTGAATTTAACGTATCATATTGTAAATAATATATATGAAACACGATTCTTTATTTAGGTAATGTATTTTATGAGTAATGTATTTTTATATGAGAATGATGGAAATAATTTATGACCATTAAATTTAATAATGAATGATCATTAAAAGATAATAAATGGTTATATGGGCACTTAAACATGTCAAAAAAATCACATTACTTAAAGTTTTATTTTTAACCTTTCATTATTATATCTCATGATTTATTCTCAATATTCTCACATAAGAAGATCATTCTCATAAGATACATCATGTAATAATTAAAAATATGGTTCGTAAGTCGATCATTCTTTTGACATAGTCCGTAGAATTGCTTAAAAAGTGTATTCCTCCTCCCTTAGTTAGCAAAAAAAAATATTACATCAGCATAGAAAAAAAAACTTATTGAATAAGACTTAGTTGAAAGTTAAGTTAAAAAACCATGAAATTAGCCTATGATTTGAAAATTATTAACATAATCAATCTTGCTAAGGCAAAAGTTTTCCTTTTTTGGTCAATCCTAATGAAAAAAATTATCTTGTCCATTTATGCAGACCCATTTCAGGTGGATCAATGAACCCAGCAAGGACATTAGGTCCTGCAATTGCAGGTGCATCCTACAAGGGAATTTGGGTCTATATTCTTGGACCTGTTACTGGGGCACTTTTAGGGGCATGGTCTTACAGTTTGATACAGGATCAAGGAAAGCCCGTTCTTGATATTTCTCAATCTTCTTCCCTCTCATTTTTGTTGCGCCAAAAGATTAGTGAAATTGAGCAAATTAGTAACAACAACCATGATTGCTCGGCGTGAATACAATATTTTAAACACCCTCCATGTAATGATCTCAAGTTCAATATCATATATCAACTTTCAAGAATCAAGATTAACCTTGTGTACGTATTTGAACATTGTTTTTGTCCTTAAATGAGAAGCTAGTTACGAAAGAAATGACATGAATATAAATTCATTTAATCACATTCACTCCCAAAGTGGGATAAGAGACTATTAATCAAGACATGTACTTAAACATTTTTTTTCAAAGAAGCTTAGAACGATTAAGGAGGTAAAGATGTCACTCGTGGTGAACAAAATGTTGGGGTTTGGGGCTTCTTTCCTATGTGGAGAAAGACTCAAATATATAAGTCCACTTTGTCTCACTTAACAAGTGGAGAGAGGTCAGTTTTGAGCAAAAAGAAAGTTAGCTCATTTTGTGAAGAGAGAAGCTCAAAAGTGAGAGGGAAATAAGAGAAACAATTTTCGCACATACTCAGAGCAGTCTCGGTAGATCTGTCGTAGCGCATTCGTTCACTGTCGGATTTGTCCAAAATTTGGACAGGAGGTTCGTGACTCCTGGGTCTTCAATTTGGACTGTTGGATCGGTGAGAAGTCGTCTGTGGAGGGAGAAATATGGCTCGGACAGTAGCAGTGTTTTGCTCGTTTTTCTGTTCTACTTTGTTCTCAATTTCATGCTTGTTGCCTTGTTGTTTTGGCTGATTATTGAGCACGATTTGTGCTACATTTTGAGACTCTCTTGTATCCTTATTTGATCATAGTGGAGCTTGATTACTGGCGTGTGCCCGTGGTTGTTTTACTTCTCACATTGAGAAGATTTTTTCCCCGTTAAAAATATTGGTGTCTCTTTTATTGTGATTTTTAGTTGCTGCTATATTTGTTATTGCTCCTCACGGATTCAACAAGTTGGGGAAATTGATTATCCGTTGCTTATTGCACAGTTAGAGTTGTTGTTAATTGTGTTGAATTTCCCATCATAGTGGTATCAGAGCTCTTTGGTTAAGGGGCTTTTGACTTGTTTGAATGATGGAGGCAAATACAAGTAGGATGATCTGTTTGAATGACACTAATTATCACTTGTGGAAGGGCAAGATGAAGGATCTTTTATTTGTGAAGAAGTTGCATCGTCCTGTGTTTTCTACAGAGAAGCCGGAAGACATGTCCGATGAGGAATGGGGTTTTGATCATCAGCAGGATTGTGGTTTCATTCGGCAATTTGTAGAAGACAATGTTTACAATCACATTTCTAGTGAGGAACATGCAAGATCCTTGTGGCAGAAGATTGAATCTTTGTATGGTTCTTAATCAGGAAATAATAAATTGTATTTGTTGAATTCCTTGATGAATTTGAGGTACAAGGAGGGGACTTCTATTTCAAATCACTTGAATGATTTTCAGGGGCTTTGAGATAAATTGTCAGGAATGAGCATCAAATTTGATGACGAAGGGTTGAGACTATGGCTACTGAATACTCTACCAAATTCTTGGAAAACTTTTCGGGTTTCAATTACTAATTCATCCTCAGATGGTGTTGTCTCTTTTGAAAATGTAAAGGGCAGTGTTATTAATCAGGAGATGAGATGGAAGACACATAGTACTTCATCTCATTTCGAGGTACTTGTTACTGAGAACAGGGGGAGAAGTCAGAAAAAAGGAACCAAAAAAGGGAGTAGAGAGAAAAGCATAAGTGCAAGTAGAGATAAAAACAGAAGTAAGTACAAGTCAAGATACAAGAAAAAACTGTTTTATATGTAAACGAGAGAGCAAAGGCAACAAGAGTAAGTAGAGAGAGAAGGATCATATGATCGTGTTACTATTGCTACTTGTGATGATTTAATTATTCTCCGTGACCATGATTTAGTCAATTTTTTATCAGATGAGATCATGTGGATAATTTATAGTGGTGCTACACTGCATGTTACACCAATGAAGAATTTCTTCACATCTTACACTTATGGTGATTTCAGAGTGTTGAAGATGGGTAATGATGATGTGTCTAAGGTGGTTGGTATTGGTGATATTTGTTTGCAGACCAACATGGGAGTGTAGTTGTTGCTTAGAGGAGTCAAACATGCTCCAGATGTTCGCTTTAATTTGATCTCCGTGCATATGTTTGATGATGGTGGTTATGATAATCACTTTGGTTTTTGAAAATTGAAACTCACCAGAGGTAACATGGTTATGACCAGAAGAGAGAAAATTAATAAACTGAATTGGACTAAAGCATTGGTTGCTAAAGACAATGTGAACACCATGGATAAGGAGGCTTCTTTGTGGCAGCGCAGGCTTAGTCATATCAGTGAAAAATGGTTGAATTGTTTAGCTAAAAATGTGCTTCCATGATTCAAGAGTGCAGAGTTGGAGAAATGTTCTCATTGCATGACTAGTAAGCAGACTAGAGTATCCTTCAAGAAACATCATCACTCAAGGAAGTCAGAGTTGCTTGAATTGGTGCATTCTGATGTTTGTGGCCCTTTGAAGCTAAAGTCTTTTAGTGGTGCACTTTACTTTGTTATCTTTATTGATGATTGTTCCAGGAAGCTTGTGGTATATGCTTTGAAGACAAAGGACCAAGTTTTGGAGAAATTCAAAGAGTTCCATGTAATGGCTGAGAGATAGTCAAGCAAGAAGCTGAATGCATTCGTACTGACAATGGTGATGGGTATTGTGGTCCATTTGATGTTTATTGCAAGTAGCAGGGTATCAGACATGAAAAGACTCCTCTTAAAACTCATCAGCTGAAAGGGTTAGCGGAGAGGATGAACAGGACTTTGATTGAAAAAATTAGGTGTATGCTTTATGCAGCAAAGTTGCCCAAGAATTTTTGGGGAGAAGAATTGTACACGGTAGTGCATGTTATTAATATCAGTCCTGCAGTTGCTTTGAATGCAGATGTGCCAGACAAAATTTGATTTAGCAAGAATGTCAGGTATGATCATTTACGTGTGTTTGGTTGCAACGCAGATGTGTATGTTCCAAAGGATGAAAGATCCAAGTTGGATGCGAAGACAAGGCAGTGCATCTTTATCATTTATGATCAAGATGAATTTGGCTACAGGCTGTATGATCTTGTTGAGAAGAAGGCAGTAAGAAGTTGTGATGTGAAGTTCATGCAAGATCAAACCATTGAATACATTGATAAGATGGAGAAGACTACACCCGAGAGAGATAATAGTTTGTCTGATGTTGATCCAATTCGGACACTTTTTCATGATTTGGGTATTGCTGAGAATAATGTTCAGAATGGTGAGCAACATGATGATGTTGGTGATCAGCAGCTTGGAGATGATTTAGATGTTCCTGTTGATGATGCTGAAGAGGAACATGAGATGTTACAAGATGAGAATTTTGGTGAAGCTCATGTACCACCTCAAGCTCGACTTTGGAGGTCTACTAGGCAGAGAAAACCATCTACCATGTATTCTTCTGATGACTATGTTACCTTGACAGATCGAGGAGAACCTGAGAGTTTTCAAGAGGCCATGGAGAGTGATTAAAAGAAGAAGTTGTTGGACGCTACGCAAGAAGAGATTAAGTCTTTGCATGATAATCACACTTTTGATGTGGTGAATTTCCAAAAGGCAAGAAGGCTTTGGAAAACATGTGGATTTACAGGGTGAAGCAAGAAAGTAATTCTAAATATCCGAGGAACAAACAGAGAAAGGGTGTTGATTTCAAAGAGATTTTTTCTCCTGTGGTGAAGATGTCATCCATTAGAACCGTGTTGAGTTTGGCTGCTACTCTAGATTTGGAAGTATAGCAAATGGATGAAAAAACCGTTTTCCTTCATGGTGATTTGGAGGAAGAGATTTACTTGCAGCAACTTTGTGGCTTTCTTGTTGATGGAAAGGAAGACTATGATCGTAGGTTGAGGAAGATCCTATATGGCTTGAAGCAGGCTCCGCGTCAGTGGTATAAGAAGTTTGAGTCTGTTATGTGCGATCAAGGATACGAGAAGACTAATTCTGATCACTGTGTCTTTATTAAAAAGTTTGATGATGATGATTTCATTATCCTGTTATTGTATGTTCAAGACATGCTTATTGTTGGGGAAAATATTTCCATGATTGACAGGTTAAAGAAGAAATAGGGCGAGTCATTTTCCATGAAAGACATGAGAGCTGTTAAGTAGATTCTTGGTATAAGAATCATGTGTGCTAGGAAAGAGAAGAAACTTTGGTTGTCACAAGAGCACTATGTCAAAAGGGTGCTACAGAGGTTCCATATGGAAAAGGCTAAGGTGGTAAGCACTCCTCTTGCTCCTCATTTTAAATTGAGTGCTAAACAGAGTCTCTCAAATGAAGCTAAAAAATCAGATATGCAACAAGTTCCTTATGCATCAGCTGTGAGTACCTTTATGTATGCAATGGTGTGCACAAGACCAGATATAGTGCATGTTGTTGGTACAGACAGTAGATTTCTGTCTAATCCAGGTAGAGAGCATTGGAATGCTGTGAAATATATTTTGAGGTATCTTTATGGTACTAGTAGTTTGAGGCTTTGTTTTGGAGGTGATAAGCCTACCCTTGTGGGCTATACTGATTCTAATATGGCCGGAGACATTGATTCCAAAAAGTTCACTTCAGACTACCTAATTAAGTTTGCAGGGGGAGTTGTGGCATGAAAATCAAGATTGCAAAGGTGTCTTGCATTGTCCACTACTGAGGCATAGATCATTACCATTACAGAAGCATGCAAGAAGTTAATTTGGTTGAAGAAATTCTTGCAGGAGCTGGGTTTTGTGCAGGACAAATACTTGCTATTTTGTGATAGTCCAAGTGCGTTTCATCTTGGTAAGAATCCAACTTTTCATTCTAGGTCCAAACACATTGATGTGAGGTATCATTGGATACGTGATGCATTGGATGCTGGGTTGTTTGAATTGGCCAAGATTCATACAGATGATAATGGTGCTGATATGATGACAAAGGCATTACCGAGAGGCAAGTTTGAAACTTGCTGTGAGATCGCCGGTTTGGCGGTCCTCTCCACATAGTTGTTAGGGGGAGATTTGTTGGGGTTTCGGGCTCTCTTCCTATATGGAGAAAGACCGAAATATGTAAGCTCACTTTGTCTCACTTAACAAGTGGAGAGAGGTCAGTTTGAGCAAAAAGAGAGTTAGCCCATTTTGTGAAGATAGAGAAGCTGAAAAGTGAGAGAGAAAGAACAGAAACCATTTTCGCCACATACTCATAGCAGTCTCTGTAGATCTGTCGTAGCGCCTTCGTTCACTGTCGAATCGATCCGAATTTTGGACATCAGGTTCGTGACTCCCGGGTCTTCAATCTAGACGGTTGCATCGGTGAGAAGTCGTTTGTGGAGGGAGAAATCTGGCTCAAGTAGTAGGAGCTGGGGACATATGGATTGGGTAGGAGAGGTTCAGGGATTGATTCCTGGCATGTACAACTTATCTTTCCGATGTATCAATAAAAAATTCAGACTTTATCTTTATCTCTTACTTCACTAACTAATATATAAATACTTTTAAAAATGACAATGAATAAAAAATCAATCTTGTTTCTAATGTAAAAATCAAGTTAATATATATATATATATATATATATATATATATATATATATATTTTAGATATTCTTAAATTTATTACTTTTTTGTTATGCTAACTTTAATACTTAATAAATTTGTTATATATTAGGCATATTAATTATTTTGATTTAAAATTAAAATCATATTAATCTTAATTTTAATATATGAGAAATTAAAAAGTCTTATAATTAGTATAAATATATAATATTATTAATTAATAATTAATATTGCTATTAATTTAAGGGTCAAGTCATATTTACTTATTATTACTATTTCTATTATTATTATCATTTAAAAATTTCCTAAAATTTTGATTAATAAATAAAATTCAGATAATATTAATATCTAATTTTAAATATGAGATTTTTTTTGAAATTAGTAATTAATATAATGAATAACATAAATAGTCATAATAACTTATTAATTTTTTTTATTAATTTCAGTCAATTTCACTTTTACTTATTATCACCATTATTATTTTTATTTTATTTTTCTCAAATTGTAATTAATATTAAAAAATTTAATAATATTAAGTTTTTAATTTTTTTTTTGTTACAGTAGGATTAAGTTTTTTATTTTAAATATGAAAAGGAGAATTTTTTTACAATTATTAATTAATATAATTCATACTATAAATGTTATTAGTAACTAATTCCTATTCTTTAATGTATAGATCAAGTGATGTTTACGTGTATATATATTGATTGATTATTATTGATGCAATACAATTAAATTTATTGCAATTAAAGATATCTGGTAATTTTCAAATTTTATACAATGACCCTAGCATTTATTTTATAGAAGAAAGGAAATATAAAATAACAATTATGAACTTATATATTAAGCTCCATATATTACTTTCAAAAAAAAAAATTAAGCTCCATATATACGTCAGTCCAAAAAATAAGTGATCTAGCTAACAAAATTTACAAGCCAACACATGCTAGCTCATTCCTAAGGACGGAGCATCTCCTTCAAGAGATTGTATGTTCAATTTTCATTACGAGAGAGAGTTATGTTAGTGAATGATTTATATAAACCTCTATAAAGGATATATAAACCTCACTTGGGCGGTAGCTGAAACTAAACTCATCCAAATATTTATTCATTAAAAAAAGTGACTCAACCAAATTTAATTCGTGAATTTTGTGGTATCTAGATTTTTTTTGGGTGTGGTACCCCATGTAATATTTTAAGTTATAATTTTGTTGGAAAAAAGGCGAAATGATATATTATTGTCATTTTAAAAAGTTCAATGATCGACTTAATGAATTAATAACATATAATTCTTAAGTTTGTTTATTTTATGAAATGCACAATTTTAAAATTAGGGTTTTTAGTTCAACTTGCAATTCTGAGAGGTCATAAAAATTCTTTTCATGTGAGTATTTCTTCCTTCAAGCTTCACCCATATTAAACCTCCAAATCTTCCTTTATCCTCTTCCTCTAAGTTTAAATTGTATATTTTCTATTGGTTAATGGCATTTTAGGTACCACACCTTAATTTGGTTTAAAGTACTACAGCAAGCACCACATTTAAAAGGTTTCACTTATACCTATTTAATGCATACATGTGAAATGGAATAGATACAAAATTTCAACATCAACATCAGTAAACATTAGAAAATTTTCACTCCTGATCCACATATCTACATAGATTTTGAATCTGCTCATAATCCAAGTCTTAAACACAACTCACTTTCAAAAAAAAAAACACAACTCACCAAATAAACTCAGCTTATAGTTGATTGATCACAGTAACACCTGCAGGAAGCCTCAACCGGAATTTAGTGCTGACATGCCACATACCTGACTATGTGTAAGCAGATAGCTCACACAGAGTAACCAAATAAACATAGAAAAAGAAAAAAAGCAGTGATGATGAAATAAAAGAAAACCCCAGTCGGTGAGGCTTTACTGCTTGCTCTTTCAGTTTCATTTCCATCAAGCTTTTTCTGCTAATAATCACTGATTTCAGTTAACTTTTGATTTGAAAGCAGAAAAAACCAAGCAGGGTCATGAGGAAATGGTGCTTCCAGCTCCCCTGGATAGTACTGCCAAAACCCACCTCTTCTATGTGGCATCAGGGCATCAATTCAAAGACTCAATGTCAGCCAAATATTGAGCCAGATGGGATCAGAACACCTGGACCCTACTTTAATCTGCAATGTAATCTCAGTTTCTGATAAGAAACATCCTCTGATGTGTTTTAATCACATCTCAGTTACTAGTATAAATAGGTGTATGGTCCAGCTCATGCTTAGAACAGAGAGCTCAGGCACAAATTAAAGAGCAATAGAGACAGAGACAGTGATCCCAGAAACTCTGAGTAAAATATTTTTTCTCTTTGCAGTCTTTTTCTTTCTCAATAATAATTGTTTTCTGATTCTGTCAACAATAGTCAAATAGTGGTTCAGTCTCCTTCTCTCCTAATTGACTAGAATGTTTAGTTTTCATTTCAGAACTGATCACTTGTGGCTTTCTAAAACACGTCTTCACTATTTTTTATATTCTTGGGTTTACATGCAGTTTTTTTCTTTTTTCTGGATTTACTTTTGATCTATAGATTCCTGATCATGCATGCATGGAAAACTCATGACTTTTGAAGCTGTATTTTCTTTTAATTAAGTTTGAAGATTTATTCGAACGTGGATGTTCTTCTTTCTCATGATCCAAGATTACTTGCTTGTTTATGCATGTAAAATGGTGAAGATCTGAGCAGTGCTTATGAAGCTTTCTACAAACTCTTTTCTTTTCTTTCCTTTCTTCTCACTTTTCAATTTCTAGACCATGCTTTCATGCACATGATCTGCATCCTAGAGACTGTTTGTATACTTTCTCACAGAGGTATAACGGGACAAATGGGTTTTTGCTGTGTTTTCTAGCTTCATTTGTTACTTATTATTTCATCAGAATCATCATGCATGTTTGTTTCCATTATAGAAATGGAGGAATGCAAAAAGGAAGATCAAGTCACTGTGATCACCCCTAAGGAAGTTTTCGTAACCCCAGTTCAGGAAACTTCAGCTACCAACGACCACATTATTGCTGTCCCCATTGAAGAACTGGGTGTTATCATTGCTGAAAAGGATGATGAGAAGCCTGAAACTAATAATGATGATTGCTGCCGCTTCTGTCTTCAGGATGGATTGTTGGAAAGACTCGAAGAACCCTGCGGTTGCATTGGAAGTGTGAAGGTTGTGAAATTTAATTTTACCTTAAATTGTTAACATTTATTTGTTTCTTGCATGATTACTAGTAGATATTGTTTATTACCATAGATAATTTTGAAATCTTAGAATATAAATTTTCTACGAGTGCTTTCAATTACAACCGGGGTTTTAAATTGCGGTTCGCAACAACAATTACACGTTCGTGCATCGATAGCGCAATTGCTATCTCATTAACCCGCATTTGTTGGCAATTTTGCGATGTGACCCGTAATCGCAATTTAAAACTCAGAGTTTACATTTAAATACTCACATGGTTTGAACGCCAAAAAACTAATTAAATGCAAATCTTCTTGCTCTATACATGCCATAGTTTGCTCACAGGAAATGCGTTGCTCAGTGGTGCAACACCAAGCGTGACACAACATGTGAGATCTGCAAGCAGGTATGAATAACTATGGTTTATCTTCTCAGGTTTATGCTTATTTTTGTAGTATTGCATTCAGTTGATTCCAAATATATACAGCTTACAACATTTCAGCCAACCAAATTTATTTTTTCATCTTCCTATTAAATTGATCATTAAAAAAAAGAGCCAAATGCAATACCATTACTTTTGATAAAAACCATGCACTATAAAACTTAATGTTTATTTATTGTATTTTTTGTTTGTTTGCAGCTAGAGAATTGAATGCTACAGTAAATAATTTCATTTATCTACCAAAAAAAATATAATTTCATTTCCATATATAAGGTTTCTATTTTAAAATGCAATTAATCTAAGGGAAAATATATTATCAAAAAAAATGTAAGGGAAAATAACTTACATTCGGTTCAAAAAAAAACTTACATTAATAATGCTTATATCTATACTTCATGATTCTGATATGCAGCCATACCAACCAAACTATGCTGTGACTACACCACCTCCTTATGATGATGTGGAAATATACATGAGGCAAGTTTCTATTGTGTAAATTGTACTAAAACATTAGTAATTAACATATTTTTTATTCAAAAAACATTATTAAAACTTCCAAATTATTCTAAAAAATACCTATTTCTTTTCTTGCAGTGAGCGTTGGAGGATTCCTTTTACTGAAATTCGGGTCCTCACACCCCTGCAGCTGGCGGAGCGCGGCATCAACCGCCTACTCCGATCAATGAATGTGGACTTCAGCTTGAGGAACCCCACTGTGGGAATGATCTTCGGAACTGTACTCCTCCTCGTAAGACTTGAGAACCCCCACTGTGGATGATGTATAACATGTTTGGATCACATTTTTTCCTAAATAAATTAATTTTGGCACCCATAAACGACTCAAGTAAGGTTTTCTCCATAGTTAAGGTCAACTTCAAAATCAATTATAAATATTTTAATAAAATGCACTTAACTTCAAAGTAATTATAGAAAAATTTCATAAAATTCACTTAACCCCAATTGGAAGTGATTGTTGATAGTTCTAGGAGAATTTTTGGTTTTAATTGGGAGTATAATTATCATTGAGTGAAACTACAAAATATAATGAAATTATCATGTTTTGGATTGTATAGTCACCGCTAATTCAAACATACTATAAAGCTTCACATTTTGTGTTTACTTGACATGACATTACCTTCACTTGCAGCTTTTTGCAGCAATGATTATAAGGGATGCTTACCACTATACGCCATCCAAGGAGGATAAACTTACTCACATTCTGTTTTGTGTATGTGCAATGAGCAACATTTTCCATCCTCGTACATAATCACATATGTTATTTGAGTATTAATCAACTTAGTTGAATCAATTTAAATATTTTAGTTTTTAGATATCATCTTTTATCATAATTTTAAAGAAAAGTTTGGTCTCACAGGTTCTGATGGTTATCATTCCTCCTATCTATATCTTATCATGGATTGTGGAATGCAGGTAAGTTAATTAATTATACACATAAATATGTGTGTGTGTCACTATCCATTTTAATATTATATAAGATCTCATTTGGGTACCTATTTGTAATTTTTTGAAATTCAGGGACCAGAGAGAAAGGGAGAGGTTACTGATGACGATGACCAGGGAGAGGGAGGGAGAGACCGAGCTTCTTCCATAGCATCATCGGAGTTTAATTTGGAGAAAAAAGTTTGCCCCTGGGTTAACCATATAAAAATTATTTGTAGATCAGCTATATATAAGAATCAAAGTGGACAAACATAGAAAAAAAATTATGTAAAGAAGAGGTGATCAAATAAGGTCATTGGGAACTAGTGTGCAACTATCATCTTAGCAAGTACATGTCCAATTGCGTCTGGTTATAAATTACATATGAACCAATGAGCATTGTCTCAATGTTGAAAAAAGCTTGTTTTGTATCCCGGGTTGTTCATATTTTAAACTCTTGAAGTGGGTAATCAAGTGAAAGTTTTCTTTCTTTGTATCACCCATGAGTTTTGCGCTACAATATCTACAAACAAATTTCATTTTTCATCTATCATTTTTCCTTTTAAAATGATTCCAAACATATGATGTTAGCTTTTTTGTAACACCCAAATTCTGACTTGGAGGAAGAATTTGATTTATGTCTTGAATTGTATTTTCTACATTTGTTCCACCGACATGTGTATAACTCATAAGATTATTCCGAGTATATGATTTCTCAATAGACATTCTATAAATAAATTAAAAGAAAAGAAACAATAAGTGATAATGAAAAGGAAGGTCATAATAAACCATAACATGCTACAATGTAAAAAGCATCATTTATACACATAAATAACTGAAAATTAAAGAAGGGAAATGTGAAAAACAATATTTTTTTAACAGTTATACAACAACAAAACTGGTATTTAGCGACGGTTATTCTACAGCGCTTCAACGAAAACCACTGTTAGAAGTCACTCTGCGGCGCTTCCCGATGCAGTTTTTATAACTGCGGCGATGTTATTGCGTTTGGCAGCGGTTTTATTTCATTTAGCGGGGGTTTCTAAAGGGTCAAATTAAACTTGTAAATTAAAAGAAGAAGCATATATTGTTGAAACCCTAAAACGTTAGAACAATTCATCTTTCTCGGGTCTCTCACTCGCTCTCACGCCCTCTACGAACCAGCGTTCACTCGCTGTCGTTGCTCCACCACCAAAAACCCTCAGGTTCTTGTTGAACCGCAGTTTCAGATGTGCTACTGCATCAAGTACCACCACGATACATACAGAGGTTTTGACGGCGGAGCGTGAAGTGCAGTCGGTGACGATTGGGGAGCTTGGATGAGGCTTCTCTTCGTCGATAGGCTCTCGAAGCTTCGGAAAGCTCTTCACATTTCCATGGCCAAGCTCCTCCCCTAGAAACTCAACCTCGTTCTCCTCTCTACCAGCATGTATTCAAAAAATTCATCACTTTCTAGAACTAATTTATGAATAATCATCTCTAGATGTTGGAAGATTAATACAGGAAGCAGAAGAAACGTCTTAATTTTGAAGTTGCAAGTGCAATCCTAACAAGGAGATTTTAGCTAAGAGTTTATATACTTAAATTGCTTACAGAACAATAGAGCATGAATAAATGCCTGACCTTCTGCCTCATAAGCCCAGCCCACAAGCGCTCAATAGACTTGGAAAAATAACCCAAAATAACTTGTTTAAATATTTTCTCAACTTTATGTCATCAATTAATATTTTAACTACTAATTTTATATAAATTTTTATATTTAATAAATATAATATTGAAAATGAAAATGAACAACAAATTAATCTTTTAATTAATTTTTTTTTTTGAAAGAAAAACTATTTTTATTAATCTTATTATCAATGTAAAACACAGACACACAGACAGACACATATATATTAATTAGATATACTTACATTTATTACATTTGTTGTGTTCTAGCTTTTTAATACTTTATAAATTTTTTATATATAAAAAATAATTATTATTTTGATTTAGTATTTTGAAAAAACCCCTTAAATTTTGATTAATTTTTTAAAAAAGTATAGAACATTTTTTCTGAAAAATTAAAATAATTTTAATCTTACTTTTTATATATGAGAAATTCAAAAGTCATATAATTAGTTAAAAAAAATTATTAACTATTGCTCATTATTATTATCATTATTATATTATTATTATTATTTCTCTTCCTATTATTAATTTCATTTTAAAATATCATAAACTAAAATTTGAATAATAATATTCACATTTTAATATTCAAATTTTAATTATTAATCACAACTTGAGAAAATAAAATAAAAGTAATAATGATAATAATAAGTAAAAATAAAATTGACTCAATTCAAAGACTCAATGTAAATAATTAATTTAAAAAAAGTTGTAGTAACTAGGGTGGGTGATTGAGGTCGTACTTGATGTAAATAATTAATTTAAAAAAAGCTGTAGTAACTAGGAAGTGACTCCTAGGTCGTTTTCCAAGGATTATCGTTTCAACAAAGATTCAATACTTCAAAAACGCACACACACTAAGGGGGGTTCTATGATTTAGTTCAGTAGACAAGCAGTAGATAATATGCGAATTAACAAGATCGAGTAAAACGGATGAATTCATTTGTTCAGTATATCGCTACTCAATCACTGGTATAAAAAGATGAATTCATTCTTATTAATTTCCTAGTTCGTGAAAATTAATTAACTAAGCGATAACTAATTCACAGTTTCCTAAACTAAGTGATTAAGATACGCATACGAACTAACATAAACTAAGCGAATGTGCATCATCTTCTAAGCTATGGAATCAAGCAAACCTAAATCAGTAGTAGAGATGAAGAAGACTAATTAAGAACGAATTCTACATTAAGGACTATACATTAAGAGCGCGATATACGTTGCAAAGGAATTCAATCCTAGGAAGTTAGCCTTCCATGGATGGGGCGAAATCAGCAACAATATTGGAGAAGGTAGGGAGTAAAAGCATAAACCCTAACATAACTCTAATAAATACTGAAAAACGAAATTATATTGAATAATAAAGTAGAAGGTAAATTATTGTTTCAGCATAAATCCTTAAATAGAGCTGAGATCAAATCCTAATAAAAATCAAATTCTAAAAAATAAAATCCTAAAGATAAGATCCTAAAATAACAAACTTAAATAAGTTTGAATCTTAAAGTTAATTTATTCCGAAATTAAATCCTAATATAATCTAAAATACAATCTTCAATTCAGCATAAATTCAATCTTCATTCCGCAATCCCCAAAATGCCCTTGCTGCAAAATATAACCTGAAAATAATAATAAACTTAATTAGACCTCATAATATAAATCAATTCCAAACAAAGTCAATTAATTAAGCATAAGCATTAAAGAACCATCAACAATGGTAAATTAAGATTATGAAAAGTAGGTAAAATATTGCTCATCAATCAGTGGGTGAATATTAGAAAATTTTTACTCCTACCACAAATCTACATAGATTTTGAATCTACTCATAATCCAAGTCTTAAACACAACTCACCAAATAAACTCAGCTTATAGTTGATTGATCACTACACAAAACAAAGAAGTAACACCTGCAGGAAGCCTCAGCCGGAATTTAGTGCTGACATGCCACATACCTGACTATGTGTAAGCAGATAGCTCACACAGAGTAACCAAATAAACATAGAAAAAGAAAAAAAGCAGTGATGATGAAATAAAAGAAAACCCCAGTCGGTGAGGCTTAACTGCTTGCTCTTTCAGTTTCATTTCCATCAAGCTTTTTCTGCTAATAATCACTGATTTCAGTTAACTTTTGATTTGAAAGCAGAAAAAACCAAGCAGGGTCATGAGGAAATGGTGCTTCCAGCTCCCCTGGATAGTACTGCCAAAACCCACCTCTTCTATGTGGCATCAGGGCATCAATTCAAAGACTCAATGTCAGCCAAATATTGAGCCAGATGGGATCAGAACCCCTGGACCCGACTTTAATCTGCAATGTAAACTCAGTTTCTTATCAGAAACATCCTCTGAAGTGTTTTAATCACATCTCAGCTACTAGTATAAATAGGTGTATGGTCCAGCTCATGCTTAGAACAGAGAGCCCAAGCACAAAGAGCAATAGGGAGAGAGAGAGAGAGACAGAGATGGCAGAAACTCTGAGTAAAATCTTTTTTCTCTTTGCAGTCTTTTTCTTTTCTCAATAATAATTGTTTTCTGATTTTGTCAGGAGTAGTCAAATAGTAGATCAGTCTCTTTCTCCCCTAAT
This sequence comes from Lotus japonicus, assembly GCF_012489685.1. Lineage (NCBI taxonomy): Eukaryota > Viridiplantae > Streptophyta > Magnoliopsida > Fabales > Fabaceae > Lotus > Lotus japonicus. The sequence continues at coordinate 102,055,033 of NC_080041.1, read as the reverse complement.
TGGCTAGAATGTTTAGTTTTCATTTCAGAACTAATCATTTGTTGCTTTTTCTAACACTTTCACTATTTTTTATGTTCTGGAATCTGGCATGCAGCTTTTTTTCTTTTTTCTGGACTTACTTTTCATCTATTGATTCCAGATCATGCATGCATGGAAAACTCATGACTTTTGAAGTTGTTTTTCCTTTAATTCACATAGAAGCTTTATTTTAACATGGCTTTTCTTCTTTCTCATGATCCACGATTGCTTGCTGATGCATGTAAAATGGTGAAGATATGAGCAGTGATTATATATATGAAGCTTTCTGCGAAATCTTTTCTTTTCTTTCCTTTCCTTTCTTCTCCCTTTTCAATTTCTGGATCATGCACATGATCTGCATCCGAGAGCCTGATGGGTTTTCGCTGTGTTTTCATGCTTCATTTGATACTTTTCATTTTTTTTTTCCTTCTTGCTCTTCATGTTGATTAATTAGTTGGCTCATACATGAACCTGACCAAGATAAGGGGTGGGTTTTCAATGAAGCTTTTGATAGATACTCTCTGTCCTTAACTTCCTGAACTAATGATATCTTATATCCCCAATAATCATGTTATTTTTTCCATTATAGAAATGGAGGTTGGAAACAAGGAAGATCAAGTCACTGTTATCACCCCTAAGGAAGTTCCTGTGATCCCAGTTCAGGAAACTTCAGCTACTAAAGACCACATCATTGCTATTCCGATTGAAGAATTGGGTGATGATATCAATGAAGCTGCAAAAGATAATGAGAAGCCTGCTGAAACTAAGAAAGACATGGATGATGACTGCTGTCGCTTCTGTCATCAGGATGGATTGGAGGAGAGGCTTGAAGAGCCCTGCGGTTGCATTGGCAGTGTGAAGGTTGTGAAATTTTCACCTTAAATTGTTAACATTTATTTGTTTCTTGCATGATTTACTAGTAGATAATGTTTATTACCATAGATAATTTTAAAATCTCAGAATATAAATTTTCTAAGAGTGCTTTCAATTACAACCAGTGTTTCAAATTGCGATTCGCAACAACAATTAAACGTTCGTGCATCGATAGCGCAATTGCTATCTCATTAGCCCGCATTTGTTGGCAATTTTGCGATGTGACCCGTAACCGCAATTTAAAGCTCAGAGTTTACATTTAAATACTCACCTAGTTTGAACGCTAAAAAACTAATTAAATGCAAATCTTCTTGCTCTATATATGCCACAGTTTGCTCACAGGAAATGCGTTGCTCAGTGGTGCAACACCAAGCGTGACACAACATGTGAGATCTGCAAGCAGGTATGAATAACTGTGGTTTTATCTTCTCAGGTTTATGCTTATTTTTGTGGTATTGCATTCAATTGATTCCAAATATGTATAGCTTGTGACATTGCAAATTTTCAGCCGACCAAATTTATATATTCATCTTCCTATTAAATTGATCATTAAAAAAAAGGTCAAATGCAATATTATTACTTTTGATGAAACCATGCACTATAAAATTATTTATTGCATTTTTGTTTGTTTGCAGGTAGAGAATTGAATACGTGAATATAACTGCATTTTCATATAAGATTTCTATTCTAAAATGCATTGAATGTAAATGAAAATAATTTACAATAATGGTTACATCTCTTCTTCACGATGCAGCCATACCAACCAAACTATGCTGTGACCACACCACCTCCTTATGATGATGTGGAAATATACATGAGGCAAGTCTCTACTGAAACTTTAAATAACTTATTTTTTATTGAAATAACTTTATTAAAACTTCCATATTATACTAAAAAATACAACTATTTTCTTTTCTTGCAGTGAGCGTTGGAGGATTCCTTTTACTGAAACTCGAGTCCTCACACCCCTGCAGCTGGCAGAGCGCGGCATCAACCGCCTGCTCCGATCAATGAATGTTGACTTCAGCTTGAGAAACCCCACTGTGGGAATGATCTTTGGAACTGCACTCCTCCTGGTAAGACTTGAAATAAAAAAATTAAATTATAGTTTAAGGTTACAATTTAGTCACAATTCTTTGAATTATACTATATGAAAACTTCTAGACAAATGTGGATAGGTAAATGTGGATGATGTACAACATGTTCAGATCACCTTTTTTTTTAATAAATCAATTCCGGCACAACTCACCGAAGGTTTTCTCCATAGTTAATTTTAACTTCAAAATCAATTACACTTCAAAGTCAATTATAGAAATTTTTTATAAAATTCACTTAACCGCAATTAGAATCACAATGTGATTGTTGAGAATTCTAGGAGCATTTTTGGTTTTAATTGGGAGTATAATAATCATTCTAGAATGAAACTACAAAATATACTAATATAGCCTACATATGGGTTATCATGTTTTGGATTGTATCGCCACGGCTAATTCAAACATGATATAAAGCTTCACATTTTATATTTACTTGACATGACACATTACCTTCATTACATTTAATGTCTTTCAATTGTTAATTTTATTTGGTCATGAATCACTTGCAGTTTCTGGCGGCGATGGTTATAAGGGATGCTTCCCATTATGCGCCATCCAAGGAGGATAAGATAGTTCACGTCCTGTTCTGTGTATGTGTAATACCAACATTTTCCATTCGCATGTTATTTGAGTATTAATCAATTTAAATATTTAGATATCATCTTTTTATCATAATTTTAAAGAAAATTTTGGTCTCACAGGCTTTGATGGTTATCATTACTCCTATCTATATCCTTTCATGGATTGTGGAATGCAGGTAAGTTAATTAACTATAGTCACATATATATGTCACTTCCTTTTTCAATATTATATAAGATCTCATTTGGGTACCTCTTTGTAATTTTTTGAAAATTCAGGGACCAGAGAGAGAGGGAGAGAGAGCGGTTAAGGGTCGTGGCGATGATGAGGGAGAGGGAGACTGCAGAGACCGAGCTTCCTGCATAGCAACATCCGAGTCTGAAGAACAAAGCTTGCACCTGGGTTATATATGGAAGCTAGTAGAATAAAAAGACTATAGTCTATGTCTTGTGATGAATGTCCAGCTTTTAAATTCCCTTTTATTTTGAGTCCTTGTGTGGTTTGTCGTTCAGTAAAACTCTATCTATATGAGATGTAAAATATGTGTGTGGTTCCTATTGTGGTCTATGTAACTTGTGAAAACTCTGTCTCAGTTTGTGTGCCAATTAATAAATGCTATATATGGCTTTAATTAATTCTACAATTATGCTTTAATTTGTATTTATGTTTGATCTAGCTACTCTGATTCTAAATCCTCTCCATCACTCTCCATCAACCTTGGACATAATTGCCCCACATATCTTAGTTACTTCAACATATCTTATTTTCTTTATTGTTACTCATGGGAACAATGCACTTCAGAGGGACACAGAATCTATTCAGGTAAAGAGTAGCTAATTGAAGTTCTTTACCTTCGATTTCAGCCATAACCAAGACTTGAACTGGATTTGATCTAAGCCTAAGTGTATATCAGTGCCTACCTGGCCAAAAATCACTGAAGGGACAAATAACTTCAGGGTAGCTGCAAGTGAAGAAGAGATGAAATGTGAATTTACATGTCAAAGAATACAAGGGAGTGAAGGGACAAACAACTTCAGGGTCATCAATCAGCAATACTCTTCTTTTCCTGAGATATTCTCTTGTCTGAATTCGATTCAACAACAACTTTCATGCTAGAGAAATCACATTGGGTGAAGCTTTATTGGACCACAACTAGTAAAATATTCTATCATCAGGTTCAACAACACCATCAAGAATTTGATCATATGCCGATTTCACTGAGCATCCACCCCCTTTGTCTTTTGATCAGACATTAATAGGACTAGTCGACACAAACCCACATTTTTTGCTTTAGGATTTGTTCAAATTCCAATTTGGGGCAGCCAGATTCTGGCACAAAAAATTCTTGTGGTTTATACGCATACAAGCTCTACAACCACATGGGCTGCATCTATTGAAACAATAGTGCAAATTGATACACAAGTGATTGATTTGAGCATTGAGGCAGCAACAATAGAAGAGCCTCATAAATTGTCTTCTCAAGATTCTCACCATGAGGTTTTAGATTGTATAATTCCTAAATTGAATTCTGACTCAGTTTTCTACTCATCTGACCTAGTTACTAAAACCACCATTTGTTGAACTGCATGTGCTAAATGGTGTAGGAGTCTATGTTGGTTCATACCCTAGACCAATTGATTTCATGTTACTTAAATCTCCTCATATTGTTGCTAGAATACATGCCCAACATGGTTCGAGATTGGGTTGGGAAATGATATCCTTTATCAATATTGCAAGATTGATCCTTGCCAAACAAACATGTCTCTCTAATAACACTGCCACTTGAACTACAAGATAGAAAGAGGGGCATCAATGTTTTACAGTTTTAGTAAGACTACATTCTTTCTATGGATTATTTTTTGTCCATATAAACTTCATCATAGTCCAGTTCTCAAAAATGAAGATTATTTTCGGCCCATAGCATGTTTTAACTTTTTTTGTCTAATAATTTAGTTTGTTTTGAACAAAAATATATATCTTATCAATTGGTCACATACTGTTCTTCTTTCTTGCTTTCTTGTTGGCAGCTCTTAATGGGCCTGCACAGAGAGCGTATATGCAGGTTTTTTTGTTTTCCTTTTCAATATTTGGTCTAGTTATATTTTTCAGTGATCAGCTATCTATTAAATGTACTAGACTTTATTGATTAATTTTCATGAGCATAATTTCAACACATCATTACGAAATAACAAATTTACATCTAGTAGGAAGCATGTAATAATTGGTTTACCAAGACAAGTTTACTCAACAAAAAAGTTCCATAGATGATAACAACCACATTGATAGACCACTCACATTAAAGGCAAACAAGCCTAAAGGAGTGATATAGTAGATGGAGCCCATAAACAACAAAAGGGCATCCCAAAATACAACATGACATTTTCATAGAACCAAAATAGTAGAGAAGTAAATAAGCAACACAAGGAATGGAAATTGTAACATATAATTAGAAAAATGACTTTTGAGGAAAAGTTGAAGCTCAAGGGCACTTTGGTCCTCCTTGTTGGGTCTTCCAGTTGTTGTAGCAAGGGCACACAGCTTTGTTCCCATAATACCCCGGAGGTACACACAGGCACTTCCTGCAGCACTTCTGACAGAAAAACATGCAGGGCTTGTGGTATTGGGTCTGACCGCATCTCCTCGTGCATTGTGATGGACATTCTGGTCATTTCACATTCCAAAACAGACAAACCAGTAAAGTTAATAAACAAGCATTATCAACTCATCACTGTGACCAATGGTCATTATTTCTTTTTCACACATCCCAGTCAAACACTCCAACAGAAAAGCAGCTTTTACGGAAGCAATTTTGACCAAAGTCGAAGTAAAATTGACTGAAACACTGTGGTCATAATTATATAAAAATAAAATGAAAGTGTCCCTTCTAAGTTCTAAAAACAATTTTTACACAAAAAAAACACAGTACTCCTTAATATATTCAATTTAACATTTATAAAAAGTACTTTACATTTAACCCATGATCTGCTTTCTTTTTTGCGTAGTTCTTAAAATGTCCCTTCTTCCAATCTCATTGTTTACACCATTTTCATGTCCAAAAGTAGGAGAAAACTCTACAATGCTTCACACTATAGATCTGTAATGGTTTTCTCAAAATTAACTTGAAAATTTACTAGAAAGTACTACTGGAAAATTTTCACTAAAATTGATTCAGTATATATTTGAATACACACTGAAAATTTACATTAATTAAAGCCAAAATTACAGTGAACTGGACAAAAAGCTAAGAATAAATGCTTGTCCGCCATTTTAACTCATTTTTTACTGTGTATCCAAATATACCTAGTCTAACAAAAAGAGCAACAAAAAGAAAAGTATAATGAATTTTACTTACGGGAGCTCTTGAGACTGCCGGGTCCATATTGGCTCTGAGAAAAAACACACAAAGAAACAGCATAAGTTAGCATCAATTATAATATTCACCTAAGAATCCAAAATTCCAAGACCCCATCTTGATTCTGAAAAAATAAACCCAAAAAGAGATCACAGGAAGAGAAAGGGAAGAGGAGGGTTGGGATAATGTATATACCTTCATCTTCTCATCATACAAGTCTCCTTTCCCATTTTCAGCCATGACCTGAAAACCAAACCATAATCAAATGTAAGAGACCCCTTAAATTCTAACAAAAAAAATGTGTTATGTGAATGTGTGTGGCTATGATCTTTAAAATTAAAGACTAACCAAAGTTTGAAGCATGGAAATGGCAATGAGTGCCAAGATCAAAGCAGCAAAGAACTTAGCCATGGCCATTATTGCAGAGACACGCCCTCCTGATTTGGCAAAACTCAACCAAAACCAAATCACAAAGGGATATTTGAGGAGATAGTTGGTTTGATTTGAAGTACAAAGGAGGCATGAGGTATTTATAGAACCTTCACAGTGTGATATTTAGGTGCAGCATTTATTAGGTGTGCTCGGTAGCAGAGTGTTGTCCTCACTATGAAGAACCACGGCATGACACGTGTACCGGCACGATTATCTAATTGGTGCGAGCCACTTGATATCTGATCGTACGGTTTATGTTGCACATTGAGTTTTTTTTAGTAGTAGGAAAAAAGTAAATTCAGAATAGCAAGTTGGAACATGCCTTTATTAATTGCTGCTCCTAAAACCTACAACACTAGCAAATAAAGAGGAATGGGTACTTTATTGCATTATTTTATGTCTGCTGATGCTCATGATCAATTTTTTATAACCAAATTCAGTTTTTGAATTCATATATTTCAAAGATAGATTCGGTTTAAATTCTTTATTCATTTGCTTAGAGAATGTTTGGATATCAATGGGTTGAATTCAAAAAACACATTTTTTACTTTCCAATGAAAAAAAAACTAAGGAGATACATTGGGAGAACATGTTTTTACTTTTTTTCACCTTTTAAGGTCGTGTAAGTTTACGATCTTGATTCATGTTAGCATCCTAAATTTCAGGAGATGAAAGTGGACGTAGCTATGTTATTAGATGGTTTAAGAATTTAATATCTTTTCACGTTATATGATAATGTCAAGTGAACAATATATTTATTTATTTCTTCATGAAAGAGATTTTCTAATTGAAACAGGTTTGATGATCATTTTTTTTCTGACCATCCGAAACTTTATGGAGTTCCATAGCGTGTTCGTACGAGTTTGGCTAGTCTTTTGATGGGTTTTGCGTGGGTTTTTTTTTGTTTTTTCAAGGTGTGTGGCTTTTGGGTTGTTCCGCTTTGTCTCGTTTCCTTGCAAGCCCTTTCTTGTTTTTCCTATCTTTCTGTCTTAAGTGTTTTTTTCCTAGGTTTTCGATCGGGCTCGCTCCTTAGGGTTGTTTTCAGAAGCTTTGTGTCTTTTCCGATCTTTGCGGTCTTTTATTGTCGCCGACGTTGGTTGGTTTATCTTCTCTGCTTGAAAGTACTGTTCTCCATTCTTTTGATAATATAATATATTCTTATCTTTCTAAAAAATCAAATGTCCCAAAAAAATTCTACCTATTTATTGCATATGAAAAGAGAAAACTTGGTGGTGATGTGCGGGAGGAGGAGAAAATATGGTGGCTCTGTCTCTTTTCTGGATTAGATGTTGGGAATAGGGGCGATCATCAGTTGAGGAGGGAAAATATGGTGGTGGTGGTGGTGGTGGTGGTGGTTGTGGCAAAGGAGGTTGAGAGTAGAGTAGGCAGGGGAAAAGATGTGTGGTGTTGTAGAGGTGGGGTGGGGGTGAGTCCTTACATAATTTATGATAGATTTGGGACAATAGTGTAAAACATTTTTTTATTATTAAAAATGAGAAAAAAAAGGCAAAATCACTATGATGTGTCAAATCTCACTAGTGTAAAGGTTACACACACAAAAATTATGCATGTTAGGCGGACCTTAAGAGACTAGTCATAAAAGTGAAGGAAGGCAATCTTTTAGCATAGCGTAATTTTCATATGTTTTTAAGATTGTACTGGTATATAGACGATTTTAACCATGAATATGATATTAGAATATTGAATGGTTGAGATTAATTCAAATCAATGGCTGAAATGCCCATCTTGCTAACACAACGCCCCTGCTAGAGTCTTCTCAAAGGGACCTTCAAGCTCCACCAGGACCCATTCAGGTTTTCCACTTTCATCTCCATGGTGATTCTTCTCCTTTCCATACCAATTAAATAAAGTTGGCTTTTTTTGGGTCGAATCTCATAAACTCATCTAAGAAAACAACAAAAATTGAAGGTGGAGCCCAACCACTCACCCTCGAGCTCCAATGTGAATCAATCGGGTTCTCTAATGTCACCACCATAGGGGTTTCTCCTAAATGGTGGTTTTACCCACCAATTTAATAAATGTATCATTTTGTGGGGCTTGATCTCAGAAACCCAACTTAGAGAAACTACAGAACTTGAAGGTGGAGCACAACCACTCACACTTGAGCTCCACAATGAACCATCGTTTTCATCACCACAGGGGTTCCGCCTCCATGGTGGTATTTTTTCCGTCCACACCAATTGAATAAAAGTGCCATTTTTGGGGTTTGATCTCACAAAATCAGCTTAGTAAAACAACAAAAGTTGATGTGGCGCCCAACCCCTCACTCCACTTCCTACACATTCGTTACCAAAACAAAAGTACTATGAGAAATATAGTAAGTTAAACCCTTCTCTACGCAAAATTAAATAGAACCCATTTCTCATTTTGTTCACCAGAACACCATCGAAGATTGTGAGGGGAAGAGAAAAGGAGAGGCAGAGATGGAACAAGTCTTACAATATGTCATCGACAAGGATATAAGTGACATTACCTTGGCAGTGGCAACCTTATGGTGAGGAGCATGCATGGTTGGAGTTATCGACCAGTGTTGCTGAGAGACACGGTGTTGCAGTTGTGGTGGTCGCTTTACAAAGGTTACTAGTTCATACGGTGGTTACTACAAAATGGAATTGAGTGGCCGGACAACGATTTGATAAAGAAGATGGTGCCACGATCTTCAAATGTCATCCTCTATATCGTCAATTAATCTCGACGAACAAAGAATTATCACACATGACAATAATCTACTGAAACACATAAAACGATATTAAATCCAAATTAACTTTTGAGTACCACAAAATTCGCTAACTTTAAAACTCTCATTTCAATATACTTTCTTCTGTGCACCATATATTTTCTTCTATTAATTAAAATTCATAAGTTTCACTTGAAATTTATTACCTTCATAATTCGGTGAAATCTATATCAAGTTTTCAAGTTTTACCTATTAAAAAAATTGAAATTACTTTGATAGTAAATGAAATCTGGTTTATGGTCATATGATGTCAGCCCCACCATGTGCGACCATGTGACTTAAGCTGCGCGGATTTTACTAACATGCGCGGTTTGCACTTGTATCACAATGTCTTTTTCTTTGTCTATGATCTGCTTTCTGAATGATTTCCTTTCTTCTAGGATAAAATATATTGGGTTAAGCATCATATTAGTCCCTGTCTTTGTGTCGCCGTCTGATCTAGGTCCCTCGCCGGAAAAATTATTGTAAAAGGTCCTCATATTTGAAAATCGTTTAGAGCAGGTCCTCACCGGAGCCCGGAGCTCCGACGAGTGATGAGTTGGAACGCTGACTAGGCTAAGTGAGTTGACATGGATTTAAAAAAAATTAAAAATTAAATAACAAGTCAGATTTATTAATCAAATTAACTAAAATTAAATCTATTAACAACCCTAATCTAATTAATAAAACCAATTTCCCCCAAATAAAAAAAAAACCTAAATCAATTTGGAATTTCTAAGAAAAGCATACCCACCCAGCAAATCAAACAAAAACCCAGAAAAGTTAATCTCTCCACCCCCAATTTTTCGTTCTCTTCCTTCTTTCTCAAAGCATTGCCTCACCCACACATGCTCTTCTTTCACTGTCCTTCTATCTCCAAGAAAACTGAGGCATCTCCAACCTCCCTCACTCTTCATCTTCTTCCTCTCAACAAATCAGAAACCCAGAACTACTGAAACTCGCGCCTGCATGCCCACGCCACCACCTCCGTCATCAAACGCATAGATCCACACACGATTTCTAGATCTGAGCCTCGATCTGCGAATCGTTTGGTACTAGTGTTGTCTCCAGTTCTGTTGCTGCATAGTATGGAAGAGGTGGAAGCTTTTGGGGGTGGCGGCGATGGTTGTCCTGGGTGCGCATGATGGCGGACATGAGGGAGTTCGATACTGACGCCGATCTGGGTCTCCTGAATCTGGGTACGATTCAAAGCAAGCAATGAATTTTTCAGAGGGGATCTTCTTTTATTTCTTGTTTCAACTTTTGATTCATTTTCATGAGGGTCTAGGAAGGTTGTCGGTTATCTGGAGATGAAAGAAGACGAAATAAATTTGGGTTTGTTGGCTTTATGAGTTATTGGGATGATGAGTGTTCATTGTTGATTTGTTGTGTATTGAAGAGTTCTAGACATTCAAGTTTCTTGCTTTTTATGGATTCTTTGAGGTGGGTATTGGATTTTTCTTACTCAACGACATCTGATTATTGCTCAAATAACAGAGACATCTCACTCAAGTTTCTTACTTGTTCATTGTTGATTTTGCTTTTACTGAATTTATTGGTTCTTATTTTTGTTGTGTTTTTCCTCTTCCAACCGAAGCTGTTGTGACTGAGTGCTTCACATTTATGGGTTTGTTTGCGTTTCTGCTTCTGATTTGGATTCGGGTACATAAACAAAATTAGGATTTTGGAAAAAGATGACAGATTAGATCAAAACTAGGAAGAAGATGAAAAAATAGATTGGGTTTTGGGTTGCAGAGTATGAACCCTAATTTGATTGGGATGATTGAGAATTTGGGTTAATTTGTGGAATTGTAATTAATTTGGGAGAAATTGATTTTGTTAATTAATTTAGGTTTTTTGTTAATTTGATTAATAAATCTTATTTGTTATTTAATTTTTAATTTTTTTTAAATCCATGTCAGCTCACTTAGCTTAGTCAGCGTTCCAAATCATCACTCGCCGGAGCTCAGGCGAGGACCTGCTCCAAACGATTTTCAAATATAAGGATCTTTTACAATAATTTTTCCGGCGAGGGACCTAAATCAGACGGTGACACAAAGACAGGGACTAATATGATGTTTAACCCAAATATATTCTATTAATTTTATTTTGTCAAGAAAATTTGAATTAATTTTTATCATAAGTATTTCAATTGGTTTTTATAAGAATCATATGCTTTAGTAGTTTAGTTTATTTATTAATTTTTCATAATAGCACGTCAATCTTATATTTTAGCAAACCATATATATGTTGTATTTTTTAAGTTGGAATAGTAACTAAATTGATAGTGTACCATGTCTTTTTTATAATAACTATGTCGTCTATATTGATTTACGAACTATATTAATTGATTTTTAGCAATATTGCCCTTATTTAACTATGAGTCATCACATTAATTATAATTTCTCATTTCCTTTGTGTCTAACTCAATTCTCTCTCTAACTTGCCAAGAGAGCCCATCTTTTTCTCTTCTCCATCTAATAGAAATTCAGCCAGTCATCATAGCCACTCAACCTCATCAAAAAACCAAACAACCACTATGTAAGTCATTGCAAATAGAAATCCATCATCACAAAACCCCCTTAATAAAAGTAAAAATCAAAGGTCGTAAAGGAGAACGAGAAGACTGCTGTAGTGATGACGATTTCGGTGTCGGAGGTTAATCCGCATCCAAGAATATATCAAAGAACATTTTGTCGTAATCGTCGAGGATCGAGAGGTAATTTATTGTCAGACTCATGACCGTGTGCACTCCATTGTCGTTCTTCAAACCTAAGATCCAACGACGGAGGCGGAGTCATAGGAGAAGATTGAATTGATCTTCAGCTATGAAGCACGGACATCGGATAGGACACCAAACTAGTACCACGACACAATTAAAATTCACAAAGCTTAAGAAATTGATTTGATGTTTTCTTCGTAAAAAGACTAACTTGTCTACAAACAGAGCTAATCTCTCTACTGGTTTACACCCTCTTATTGATCATCGTCATTGAAAATGTCTTTGTTTCTAATTCTTCAAGTGATAAATTAGTAATTCCTTTCATGCTTCACTCTTAAAAATTATATATATATATATATATATATATATATATATATATATATATTAAATACAAGTGTCCTAGAGGCTAATCTATCCACTAGTTTTCATCCTCTCTTTTTTTTATAAGCCTAGTTTTCACTCTCTTATTGATCATCAGCATTGAAAATGCCTTTGACTCTGATTCTTCAAGTGATGAATTATCAATTTCTCTCATGCTTCACTCTTAAAAATTAATTTTTATTTTAAATACAAGTGTCCTTGAGGTGTCTAGCCAAGAAGCTGTGCCGAATCAAGTGTCTAAGCCGCAAAAAATAGTTTTTTAATCCAATAATGCAAAAAAGTGTCTGACACGTGTCCTTCTAGGGTTGTATGGGTGTTGGTGTCCGACACCGGGACACTCCATATGTTAGAGGTTTCGTGCTTTATAGATCTTCGGCCATCGAGTTGTTATCATGACGTACATGTCGAGCACGTGAAAAATCTTCTTCGGCGGCGATATCTTAGACTTCGCTACGAGTTTGTAGGAATATTCCAAAGAGAAGAGATGCACCTTCCTTAGAATTTTTCAGCAAAGTAAGATTTCTGACGTGCTCTGACAAACTAAAAATGTAGTCGTAGGGAAATTCTCTCTGTTGAAGAGTGTTGGTGGGTTCTTTTTAAGGTTCACCATGTCTATGTATTTTTTGAAGTAGATGGTGAAACTCATAAGCGTGCTTTGTAATTGATACTATACATTCAGTCTTCATTGAAAGTAACAATGTTTAATTAAAGGACAAAGAAAGGGGCATCATCTTACTAAAGCCAGAGAAATGAAAGAGTTGAAGCTGGAGAAAGAGGAAAGATAAAAAAGTTGCATTACGATGAAGAAAATGGAGGCATACGAGTTATTTATCTTAAATTTTCTTTTATGTATTTTAAGTTTTAGAAATACATTACCCCGCCTAAAATATATAATCCAACAATGTAGGTTTATATTTATTTGGTGGAGAAGTTTACCATACCCCATGGACGTGTCTTTAAATTTTCATATTAAAGCATCTTCAATGGAGATCTTATGAGTTGGTTCTTAAGCTAATGATCATAGTTCTGAAATTTGAAACTCGTTGGAGTTTGCTGATATGAAGTGCTTGGAATTATGTACAAATAAATATCATTGTTTTTCTTGGTATAAGATAATTAGTGTATGTAAAGAATAAAAAGCTATGAAATAATATACATCTTATGTTTTGATCTATTGTGTTAATGTTTTTATTGGTATAAGATAATTAGTGTATGTAAAGAATAAAAAGCTATGAAATAATATACATCTTATGTTTTGATCTATTGTGTTAACTAAGTAGGATAATGACAATGTTCAGTTATAATACTTCTTCGAATCAGCAATCTATTGTGATGTATATGTCGAAAGAGGCTTAACAGCTAATTCATGTGGGAGAGATTAAAACCTCATCTCAAGATACTGCTAACACGTATGGTCGAATATTGAATGTCATTTGTGACGTAACTAAGGTTGAGAAAATATATTCAGTTTTTTAAATAATCACGAATTTTAGATCCAGACTCATCATGCCGGTTGTTTTAGTGAAATGCAATTTTAAAGTTAAGTAATTTGAATATTTTCTTCACAATACAAGAATAGATGACATTTGATGACCGTACAAATGACTTGACATGAGAAATGTGAAACAAACCTTTTAATTACTTTTGTCATTGTATATTAATTTTCTTATATCAAGTTAACAATTATTTATCATATACTTTGAAATTGTGATTAATTTGATTGACATGAAATCTGGCTTATTAATTATATTGATATGATGTTTTAATTATATTGATATGATGTTTTGCTAAGTGCTAGTGCAAATGTTTTGATTTCTAATGATGTGTAAATTACATTTAGCATGTCGCTAATGATTGTCTATCCAAACATGGTGATGAATTACATCATTTGTTAACAGTTTTTAGGACCATAAATTGATGCTCTCGAGCAAGCCACACATTGTCCTTCGTTTGGAGATACTAACATAATAATTTCAAGTTAGGGATAGTGTTTGTCCTAGTAGAAGACGATCAATTTTGTATCTTGAAAAATTGTGATCAAATGGTGTTTATCATCATCATTTGTGTATTGACAGTCTCTATTAGTGTCGGCCAAGCCGACGCTGTGTAGAGTCAGTCGTTGGACCAAACTCTAAATAGCGGCGAATTATACGATTGATTCTCAAATTTACGCGTTTACATTGGTCATGTCTCCGATGGGTTTGTGTTGGCCTAGAGTCGGCTAGACCGATGATAACACTTAGTGTCGGTCAATTTGCCGAGTCAACACGCTAACATTGATTCTTTTAAATACTTGGCCTACCACCACGCTTAGTTAGTGCTAACACGGTTGTGGCGGTTTTTTGATTTTTACCGGTACTATTTCATAAATTTCTTATAATGTTCGTATCACATCACATATCACATTTATTATTTTTCTCTCCTCTCTTCATAATATAATATTATATTATTATTATTATTATATACCAAAGAAAAAGTGCTGTAGAAACATTATTCGTATAAATTTATTTCTCCTTCTATCTGTGCCAGAAAAATGATTTGCAAATTTATTTACCTGGCCATATGAGGTGAGGCAAATGCCAAATAATTTTGATTCTGCCCTTTAAACTGTCTTACAGGTTCCTGTCTTCCATCCGAAGCTGTGGGCCACTTGATGAACATAACATGATATTTATTATTTATATACACCCTCCGGTCACATATATAAGGAAAAAAACACATTATAGGTTCATTCATTTAATGCATTAATGACTAGGTACATGCATTAAATAAATGAACCTAGAATGTGTTTTTTTACTTATACATGTGATCGGAGGGTGTACACAGTTTCTGCACATGAATTAGGGATCTACAGCACTAGCAATAATTAGTAAAGACATATGCAAATCCACATGCAAACAATCAGTAAAGAAGTGTGGTGGTAGGCTCGGGGTAATCCATGTTTCCACGAATTATTGCAAGTTCACAGTCACACCATAAGGGGTTTCATATGATTGAATGCAATTAAGTTTATGTAGATAGATTAAGTCTTCTATATGCATTGTAAGTGTTTGTTGAGTCAGATAATTTTTCTTATCTTAGGGCCATCATCAACCAAAATTTTCTTCGCCTAAATATGTTTGTGGTATATAAGCAATTTGTAAAATGAACTTGTAACTACAAATTCAGTTTCTAACCTTTAAAATTGTGAATGCAATATTAAAAAAAAAATTTACCCCACTTTTTTTTTCTTGTTAATTTTTTAGCCACCCACAACCTCTTTTCGCCTTAAAATTTGAATTTTGTATGAATTATACATGAGTGCGTAGAAAGAACTAACTTTAATGGTTGATCGAGTAGAGAATAATAGGGTGTGATATCTTTTACTAATTGTAGGTATAAGTAACCACTCATCCCATTACATGAGATAAATAAATTCTTTTTTATGAGCTCAACAAATTTTCTATATTGGACTAAGACATTATCCTTTACTCTAAATTTTTTATTGATCATCTGAAAAAAAAAAAGAACTCACATACAATATAAATAGATTAAATTTGTCAACATAAAACTCTGGTCCCTATCACGAGTAGAGTTCCATAATGTTCATGCTTTTAAATAAGCTTTTATAGGCAAATTGTGTTAGTGGCTTAGTGATATCTACTGCATTTAATGTGTTGAGTGGTGGAGTAATACATGCATTGCACGGTACAGAGTTATGATATATACACACCTCTTCACTTCTTTTTCACCTCCATTCTATTTATTTCTTTCTTCTTTATCAATCAAATCACATATCACATCTTTACTTTCTCTCCTTTCTTCTTATCTCTCTCTTCTTCCACCTCTCCACACCTCAAAAATGAGGTGTTTGAGGTGTGGAGATATAATTATCCGCACGCTACACCATACGGAAAGAGAGAAGTAAAGTATAAAAGCTAGTTGCAATCCAATTGCAGCTAAACTCATGTTCTAGCATGTGGGCTTGCTTCAACACCCACATGGGGGAGAACCTGATTTATTTCAAGCATAATGATTGATGTGCTCAAAAGATCACAACTTTTTTTTTTCCGATTTGGATCTGAGAGTAATGATGAAGATATATTCAAGTCTTTACATTAGTTTGTGATGCTAGCTTTGCATTGTATATTTATTAGGATATTATTTTTTAGTAGATTGTTGTTTTGAAAGATCTAGTGGATACTCAAAACGAGTGCACACACTCACTTGGTGCGGAGGAATGGGTAGCTTACATAATTGAGTTAAGGGTATTGTAGATGAAAAGTAAGTCCAAATCTCAATAAAGAATAATTTAAATTAATTTATTAATAATTAACATTTGCCTATAAAAAATATGTAAATGATTGGTGATGATAATTTAAACTCATATATTTTTTTTAAGAAGTAAAATAATATATTAATCACAGCTTTGATAAAGTGGTCAAAACTTAAAATGAGACAAAGTAGACAATGGTGATTAGTAACAACAAAAAACTAATCACTCCTCACAGTGAAAGACAATCCTCAAAGAAAAAAAAAATCCAAAAGGCTATACAACATATAAGAACCCCTACAAAAACAAACAATTAAGGAACCCACCACAAATTAAACCAACCTAAAAACCAAAAAACTAGGAGACCAAAAAGCTAAAAACCAGAAAGATCACAAAGGCCCAATGACAACTAGATTTGATCAGAAACACTTATGAGATATTAAATCTTGACACTGGTATATTAAATATATTAATATCTTGGACAGATTATCATAAAAAACATTTTTTTATAGGCAAATGTTAGTGGTTAGTTGTTAGTAAGTTAGAAAATCCCTTCAAAGTTCCCTTCCAGGATTCGAACCCTGGACCTTCCCCTCCCCACCCTTATGTCCCCTATCTCTTACCACTTGAGCTAACTCTCGAAACATTATGAATTATTACACAAGTGTTATAAATGATTTTCAGTGTGATAATTATACATGGAGTTTTTTTACTTGGAATTACTACAATTCCTACATGAGTTGTTCTATATTTTAATATCGTTAAACGCAAATATAACAGTGATTATGAATGTAATAAATTAAGTACTATAGGACGAATCATGTAGGGGGATACGTGTGATATGATGCATATGAGATTTGTCTCTCATACACAATGAGAGTAATATCTAGGATCACTTGATAAAGTTAGACATTTATATACAAGACCATGCTCATAAAGGGTAAATACGAGATATTTTTTCCTGGAAAATCTCGGATACTAAGAAACATAAATTGAACATATATATACGATGATATCATGTCAATGTATTAACTTCAGCTAGATATGTGGACAAAAAGACCATCATATAAAATAAAGTTTTCACACACAAAAAAAAGTAACCGATTGGGTATTACTATATTTTCTTATTAAACCAGATTCATTTGATGAGATCCCAAGGCCAACAAGCAATAATGTTGATTAGGATTAGCCACATTGAGTGTGCATCCCTTTGCGTACCTATAAATAGAGTATAAAATGCTTAAATCCTGGTTTCATGAACTTTGAAACATTGATATTGCACCTATAAATAGAGTATAAAATGCTTAAATCCTGGTTTCATGAACTTTGAAACATTGATATTGCATGCACTATAGGAGTCCTTATTTTGAAGCGATTTTTGTCCACAAGATTCAGAACGATTTCATGCTTACAAATTGAGTCCAATAAAGATGTTCTGAAACCATTTGATATCATCTGAAAGTTTTTGTTTGGTTTAAGTGGTCTCTCAAATATATCTAGGTCGCACTATTTGTCTAGGGGTATGTTTATATATCCAGCCCACATTATTTGAGCACTCCAAAGTAAAATTAACAGAGAAACATATTTTTCAAAAATGTGAAAAAACCTCTTGAGCTCCATTGATTGGATGTGCTTTAATTTTTATAACAATTGTAACACAAACACACATTAATACTGAGAGTATGATATTATTTCTCTTATTTTGGCGATGCAACAATAATTTCTCCTTTTTATTTTATTTCCTAATATACCCTTGTCATTTCACTTCCACGGTCTCACTCTCGTTGCTGAAGGATGTGAGTGTGGTGGAAAACAATAAGTTGAAATGAGGATGATGTTTTTTTTGGTTAAGCGAAATGAGGATGATGTGGTGGGAGTGAAATGGAAAGGGTATATTAGATTTTTACTTTTTAAAGGAGGTGTGATGTGGATGAGCAGTTGGAGGAGCCAAAAGTAATGGCCCTATAGTTTATTGTATTTTAAACTTCTTTTTTTTTTGGTCGAAGTATTTTAAACTTCATGGAGTCCAAAATGTGAATTGAATAGAAAGAAACAAGCCTAAAGTTGTTTTATTTTGTCAAACAAGCCTAAAGTTTAACAGCAAAAAATAGAAGTCTGGTCCACGAAAAGTGCTGCATACTTTTGGACCAAAAAAAACTTAGATGCCCAAGCCATGATGAAGCCCTAGCGTGTCCAAACAAAATTCAAAACAAAAAAAATCGCTCTTTTTTTTTGTTAAACATTTTAACTACTTCCTTTATATTTATTGGTCAAATTTTCCCAAATTTAAGCTACTTCTTTGAATTAGACAGGCCAAAAATATTAGAAACAGGCCATTCAATTCTAGGCACATGACATCTTTGTTTTCCAGTCAACAGCTCTTTCCATTTTTCATCTTATATGTTTGCTCCTTTGGGAAAGAACTTTTTCAACGTCCATATCTGCTCTTTTTCATAAAGAACTTTTTCAATTGGGCTGGATTTGGCTGCTCTTCAGAACTTCTTCAGAACGTCCATAACCCAGCAAAAAATTTAAGAGCTGTTGGCCACGTCGTTTTTTTTTCCAAAGCTTTGTAATCAAATTAAGGGCTAAACACCCATGGACTCAGTTGGCATTGCAAGTTAAGTGTGTGGGAAAATGTCTCAAGTTCAATTCCCGCACAATACTCTTTGGGGGCGTTTGGTAGATAGGCATCTTAAAACTTCCCATGTTTGGTAGAAGTTTACATTTTTTTATTCCCGGGTATGAAAGATTCCCAGGTAAGTAAATTACACATGATTTTTCAAATCTCATTCTCATCTCAAAGAAGGGGAATCTTACATTCGCATGGGAATGGAAGTTATTTTCCACTAACTCTCTCTTCCACTACTTATTTTCTATTTTAATATTTTTTCTATTAAATGATTTTGAAAAGCATTCCCGGGAATAACTTATACTAACCAAACACATTTTTCATTTTACCCGGGAATGACTTTCCTGGTAATGAGATTCCTGGGAAACAACATTCCTGGGAATATTTTTGTAAAACTTGTAACAAGCGCTCCATTTGGGTCGGAGAAAGATGAAAAGTCTTAACTGTGACCAATTTCCGAATTTATAATAGTCAGCAGCATCTGACGAATGACCTTTAATTATAAAAAGAAATTAAGAGCTAAACCAAGTAAAACGAGACATTCACATTCAAGGAAACCAATATCTAAAAGGTACTACAACATAGTAACACAGATATATACCCATTGCACAACAATTTACCATGCTCTAATTGATTATTATTCTTGAAACTAGAGTAAACACAAACTGAAAAACGAAAAATACACTTGACGACAAAAAAAACTCCAACACTTGATTTGCTGCCCTCTAAGTGAAAATTTGACCCAAACTACCACAATTATGTCCAGCAATTTTTCTAAAACATCCAATTGGTGAGGTTAGAAACCGCCATAAAATCTGGGTATCATTGTATTGTCGACGTACTATACCTATGTTCATACATCATTATATTATTCTAAGTTAATAGATATATATAACGTTTTACCAAACATAAGTGATAAACAAACACTAAATAACAAAAGGGTAAATGGTCACATTGGTCCCTGAATGTTCGCACCGACTTCAGAATCGTCCTTGGATGAATTTTATTAGGCTCGCGGTCCCCAGATGTGGCAAAAAATAGTCATATTAGTCCCTGACGTTAAAATCTCCTAACGTCCGTTAACCCAATTAATAAAAGTCAACATTTTCTTTCTAATTTTCTTTCACTTTGGTCCCTTTCTTCTTTCTTCCACCCTCTTCACCCCCTCCTTCCATCATTTTCTTTCACTTTGGTCCCTTTCTTCTTTCTTCCACCCTCTTCACCAAAGAAAAAGAAAATGCAGGAAATTGAGAGAAAAGAAAAAGAGAGGAAGAAAGAAGAGACCGTGGGGAAGGTGTTGCTGGTGTAGGAAATTAGCAAGCAGGTTTTGCCAACAACTCCATCCCCAACAGTGACGCACTTGATGAACCTCGAAGCGCTCATCTTTCTTCAACAAAACAAAAAAAAACGGAAAAAGCCTAAGATCTTCTTCAACCTGAGGACCCAATTACACGCCCTCTTCCTCCTTCTCCTCCTCTTCTTCCTCCTCCACCTCCTCTAGCTTCTTCTTCTGCTTCAATTACACATCTGCACCCAACAAAAAAATCCCAAATCGAGAAACAAACAAAAACAGAAACTTTCAGGAACGAGAAAACCAAAAAGATGAATGGCGAACCTTAATTGCGAAAATGCAGAAAGAGATTGCGAGGGAAAAACGGGGAATTGTGATTTGGGGAAATGAGGGAAACCCTAATTCTTTGGACAGACAGAGATGAAAGAAAGGGGTAAATGGTCTGAAAAAAAAGAAAAAAAAAGGGGAATGGGTTGATGAAGAAGGAGAGGAGTTTTTGGTGAAGATGATGGAAGAAGGGGATGAAGATGAATAAAGTGAAGATGAACAAGATGAAGGTGAAGGAGGTGAAGATTGTGGGTTTACTTTCTGGTTTCTGAAGCATGATGGGGGGTGGGTTTTGGTGAAAATGATGGAAGGAGGGGGTGAAGAGGGTGGAAGAAAGAAGAAAGGGACCAAAGTGAAAGAAAATTAGAAAGAAAATGTTGACTTTTATTAATTGGGTTAACGGACGTTAGGAGATTTTAACGTCAGGGACTAATATGACTATTTTTTGCCACATCTGGGGACCGCGAGCCTAATAAAATTCATCCAGGGACGATTCTGAAGTCGGTGCGAACATCCAGGGACCAATGTGACCATTTACCCATAACAAAATAACAGCTAGCTTCAGAACTGTGATATCTTCCTTGCAAGTGTTTCTGGAAAATCTTTTCAAAGAAGAGGTTATAATATTCCCTTCAATGAGACGGGTGCTTAATTGATTACAGTTTAGAGAACACAATCAGAAGTGCATTTGAGAACTGGCCGTGATGAGTGCTCTAACTATGATCTCTGAGATGGATTAATTGGTTTCTGCTTACTTTTTTTCTTATCAAAATTAGGAATAGATTTCCTTCTTCACCAAAGTGGTGTCCTCTGTGAGGGAAGATTATTAAGGTAGTTAAGGCACAAGATTCATAATGGTAGCATCTTTCAATATAAGCATTTTGTATAGTATTTGGTTGGAAGCACAAGAACAAAATTGCCAGTTGTGGAAGTGACATTACATTACGCATTATGACATTTTACACTAGCTCATTTGCTAATATTAATTGTGTTACTTTCTTTGTTGATTGAAAACCTTTTTTCTAGACTTTTTGAACCTGTGACATTTGTTTGACACTAACCCTGCAGGGATGGAAAGAGTCATGTAGGACCAGAGGAGCACTCTTGTTAATGCTTTCTTCTAACAAGTAGCCATGATCTCTCAAGCACAATGTTCATATTGAGATGGTTTTAATTTAAACTTTCTGAAACTTGCGCAGTTGAAAGGGACTATTAGGTAGATATGTCAGACGCCATAATAAGAATATGTGGCCTATTACAAGGTTCTACAACTTAATTTACCTCCTCAAGGACCCTTTTGAATAGACCATTAAGAAAATATGGGCCACCAATTGCACACTTTTGGTTTCACTTTAATTCTCTCACTTTCACTTACAGCTAATTAATTTTGAATTTTTTAGTTTTCATTGGAACGGGAAAGGTTGTACATACTCTCTCTGTTTCAGAATAATTGTTTGTTTTAGTCACTATTTAATTTTTTCAAAAAGTTTATTGTTTTAGAAAACTAATGAATTTATTTCTATTTTTTTTTTATCTATACCTTCACTTAATAAAAAAATTCTCACTTATCACATTTCATATTGATCAACCACGATTCTTCTCTATCAACTACATTTTTCTCTATCTAATGTCAAATTTAGTAGTTGCACACGTTACTAGTAAAATTAAATAGGAGTGTTTTGGTAACATTGTATTATCAATAAGGCTTAATTGCACTTTTGGTCCCCCAACTTTGCCCTTCCTGTGAAAATCGTCCCCCAACTAAAAAATTAGCAAAAAGTATCCCTAAAGTTTACACCCAATTGCAAAATAGGTCTTCCGTTAATTCCGTCAAAAAACTAACAAAATATTCCGTTAAAAATGAAATAAAATTAAAGAAAAAATAAAATTCCTCTTTACATCCCTCATGTTTCACGATTGTGCAATTTTGGTCCCCTTATTTTAAAACGGGCAATTTTAGTCCCCAACGTTTGTGCCGTGAGCAATTTTGGTCCAACCGTTAATTTTTTAACGGCAGAGGCTGACATGACTTTCATTAATTGAGCTGGCACTCTTATTGTATTTCCAAGTCATTCTTTTTTTTCCAAAAAAATTAATCATAATACCTAGATTAAAACTAAAAAACTAAAAATTTCCCAACCCTTGGATCAGTTTGCTTTGGATTAGATCAGATGACAAGGAATAAAAATCAAAATCCCTAAATTCCCAACCCTAATACTGTGTTCGCTTGGATTGTGCGATATCAATCTGTCATCATCTCGCTTGGATTGTGCGATTGCAATCCCTCATCATCTCGTTGTTCCACTGCTGCAATCTGTTAGTCACCTTCGAGATTCTCCATGGCTAGACGGGGAAGAACGCGTGGAAATTGCAAAAAACCCAGTGCAGAAAACAATAAACCAATGCAGAATTCAGCAGTAGAACAATGAGACCAGTGCAGAGAAATAAACCAGTGCAGAAAAATAAACCAGTGCAGAAATCATTAGTAGAGCAGTGGATACATTAGGAAACAAAATGAGGAGAAGACAGCTGCCTGAAACAACAATGATTTTTCAATTTCCAGACAAGGGACATCCAATGCAGCATAGAAGCTCAATCAAGGAGGTAATCAGAGGTAATCCAAACAACTCGGATTTGAAATCCAATCACACAGTCGTAGAACCTTCTTCCTGGATTTTCCTTCGACCACGGCGTAATCAAGGGTGATTGAACACCACAACCGCAAATAAACAGGTCCATCCCCCATGGAGGTCGATGGCGAAATGGAGCTTTCGGGTGCCATGGGAACAACCTTCATTTCTTTCTTTCCCACTTCAATTGCTTCCACTTTGTTCCTCTGCAGTATTCCTTCGATTGCAATTTTAGGGTTCAATTAGCAGATGAATTTATCCCCAATTCAGTTTCACTTTGCTTCCTCACGTGACTTGCACATGCTTCTTAAGTGGTATTTAGTTTTTCTGAAAAAAAAATAATGAGTTGGAAATAATTAACAATGCCAGCTCAATTAATGAAAGCCATGTCAGCCTCTACCGTTAAAAAATTAATGGTTGGACCAAAATTGCTCACGGCACAAACGTTGGGGACTAAAATTGTTCGTTTTAAAATAAGGGGACCAAAATTGCACAATCGTGAAACATGAGGGATGTAAAGAGGAATTAAGCCTATTGAAAATTAACCTCAATAATAGAAACCTAATTACAGCCTAATTAATTTCATTTATTCATTACCAAAAGTTCATCTTCTAAACCTATAAATTTAACCCTTTTCTTCATCTTCAAAACCCAGGCACCATAATTCCCTTCATCTTCTTCTTCCTTCTTCTCATCCCACTCCCACCTAACACCACCATCACCAGCGAACCCTCCCCCCCCACCACCGCCACCTAACATAACCACTGCACAGCTATAGCGTTCCAAGCCTACACCGCCCTTGTGCGTTTCACTCGAGGTCTAGCCTCCTCCATGACAGCTGTGGCGGCTGCGAGAGCAAGCTCAGCCAAGGTGTGTTTAACGGTTTGAATCCAGATCTGGTTGCCTTTCACGGGTACTGCTGCGAGGTGGTTGTCGTTTTCTCCGTAGAAGATGATTGAGAAGGGGTAGAGGAGAATGATGGGGATGCAGGGTTGTGATGGGGTGTTAGCGGTTTGGAATTTGTGGGGCTCAAATTCAGAGAAAGGGAACGAGAAATGGAACTAGAGAGAGAATTGGAAAGAGGGAAATATGATATCTTGAAGTGAAGCTTCTGTAGAATCTATCAATGGCTTTCAAGGAGGGAGAGCTTGATGCAGCAAGAACGTGAGTTTGTGAAAGAGGAGGACTATGTTCTCTGTTTCCATAACTTGAAGAAGACCCTTTTGGAGAGAAGAACTATTCATCTTCGTTTTCCTCTTCCTTCTTCTCCTTCTGCTCCACCAGATCTTCTTCCCCTCCCCCACCAATAACACCAAATCCACTAGCAGATCTCCCCCTGCTGTAACTTTAATGGGTTCTTGAAAAAAATGATTTTTTTTTTATCTAAAGCTTTGGTGGTTTATTTTATGGATAAAACCCAACGAGGAACGGAGTTAATTTTCCAGTGATGAAGAAAGGAGTTGAACCCGAAAAGAGCACAATCCTCAAATCCTCAAACACAGATCCAAGGTTTGGGGATTTGGTTGAGGGCTAGAAATTGAATCAAATGCATGTATTGATGAAGATGAACAATAATAGATGAAAATGGATATGAGGATGATTTTAATTTTAGTAGTTACAAATTTTCTGGGTTTGTATTGATGAAGATGAAGAAAGTGAGGAATGAAGAGGGGAGGAGGAGTGGTAGTTATAGAGTGGGGGACTAAAAATGCAACTCACTAAATGTTATTTAATAAAAAAATTATTTTTTCAGTTATAATTAATTTAGAAATGTCATGTCATCATTTTCAGTTAGATTTTAGACTGAATTTAACGGAAAACCAATTTTTCAACCGGGTGTAAACTTTAGAGTTGTTTTTTGCTAATTTTAAAGTTTGAGGACGATTTTCGCAGAAAGGCCAAAGTTGGGGGACCAAAAGTGAAATTAAGCCTATCAATAATTATTATCTTATTCTTTGTGTCACAAACTTAGACAACAATCTTTCTTGAATGGAGGGAGTGAGACAAATTAGGTAATGACGTAATGTGTATCATTTCTATGTGGAGAGATTTAATACATATACGCTCAACTCTTTTTTTATCTTATTTTCATAAATTTTCTCATTTTATCTCTCTATTCTTTTCCCACCATATACCTCATCATATTAATCATTTTTCTCTCTTATGTTCTCATCTTTCATTAGGAGTGTCCCCCAACTTTTTCTTTTTTTATGTTTCTTTCTTTTAAATAGTTTTGCACAAATTCATAACATATTCAGATCAACTTTTCTTTCATCAAAATCAGTTGTAAAATCTAAAATCTACCCGAACATTTCTACCCAAAATTGATTCAGACTCGATCAATTAATTATAGAAGAGATTTTGAACATACATTATAAGATCAAGAGTATAAAATTGAACATGAAGAGAGATTAGACTATAAGATAGACTTGGTTTAGAGTCCAAAATTAGCACCAACGTCACTCTTTTGTGTCGGCTAAACCAAGGCAAAGCCAAAGCAATCCGCCAAATTAAAATTTCGTTCCATTTCATGGTTGTGTCGGTTCACTGTCTGCTATTGTTTCCCCACTGTCTATTAGCGGAAGTTCCAAAACGACGCTAATTTCACCGGCCAACTTAGCGTTGGTTGTGACTAACGCTAATTTTATGTAGGTTTGACACATCTTTTAGGCTCAGAAGTTGCGTCGTTCTTACCTTCGACGTTTTCTCTGGGGATTGTTCTTATAAGATCTATCCCCCCCCCCCTTTCAAACCCTAACACTCTTACACCTGCCGCCCGAACCTCTCCACATCCTCTCTCGTCATCCCCACCTCTCCCTCCTTAAACCCTAACCATAACTCTCGGGCCCCGCCCCAACCTCTTTATTGCTGCCGCCTGACACCTCTTGCTCTCATCTCGACGCCCACCTCCACGTCTCCCCTCGCCACCATGTCTCCCCCTTAAACAAACCTTCACCCTCAACTCCCGACCTCTTTCCCCATCGCCAAACCTCCCTTAATCCTTGACACCCCTACCTCACCCATCATTGTGCCTCCATATTCTATTGTCGCGCCTCCCTCTGTCGTCCTGCTCTCCCCCCATTTTGTCTCTCATACCCCGCCGCGCCTCCTTAATGGTTGTGTAACTTAACATTAATTTTGCATAGGAAGCTAACATTAGTGTCGGCTATGACCTAAGTTTTTTTGTTCCTTATGTCGTAACACTATTTAGAGTCGATCCATATACGAATTAACAACACTAAGTTTTATCAAATTTACGTCAGCCGAAATTTTAAGTTAGTTGCATTGACTTAAAGTCCACTAATCTGACGCAAAAGCGCTATATCAGCCTTTTGGTCGATGCTAAATTAGTCAAAATGAAATCCAAAAAAGCTAGCGAAGATTGTTGAGTCTAACAACATTAATTAATAATTGCAAGTAGAAATAAGTTGATGTTAGTTGGATTTTTTTTTGTTACATGATAGCTAGTTGGATTAATAGAGTTTGTAATCTTCATATATATATATATATATATATATATATATATATATATATATATATATATAAACTTGAAAATGTTTTCACTTAAAACGAGCAGTGGGGTAGGCATAGATAAAGAATGTGATGTACCGTTAATGAGTTTGTAAGAAAGTGGGACATTTGCACATGATGATATATAATGGAGAGCTAAAACTTGCATTGTAATTCATGGGGAGAAAAGATAAGAAAGAGAAGCTTGAACCCTATTATAATGGCATAAGCGCTTATTTCTAGCAAAGTTCGACAACTACTTTCTGATAATAATTTATTGAGCATTCAACCTCTAATGAGCAAAACAAAAGAAAAAAACTACTTCAAAATTGTGGTGGCCTATTATATATCTTCATGAACTCTCCTATAATATACTTATGGAGATCGAGAATGACCATTCACTGAACATTATTAAATGTACGAGAGATTGTATATTTCTCATAGCCAAGCACTTAGGCTTCGCAGTGTAAAATGATGATATTAGCCTCTAAATATATATATTACTCCTCATGCATTGCTAGCTGTTCAACTTTCTTAGGATGAAATTAAATTAAAAGGATCAATAATCCAAGAAAAATTTATTAAAATTAGGATTGGACCTAACTTTATGTATCTAAAAACTAGGTTAGGCCGGAAGATTATTATATATATATATATATATATATATATATATTTATTTAGTAAATGAACTCTTTTCAACATATCTCTCATGGTCGTGATTAGACACCTGAAGCATAGAGTTTACAGGAGGGAACATCTTCAATGACTTATATTTATGTGGTCTTCTCAAATATCATATGAGAGTTTGGGATAGATCAATCTAACTCGTTATCAAAAGTTAGCTTACAGGCGCGATTATTGCTCTACCTTATACTTTGACTTATTTCAACTGATACTAACATACACACTATGAAATAATAAGTTGCGTAATTATTCATGATTATTTGCGAAATAACTACCAATTATCTATCTTGTATACGAGTTTAAGCACCCTTTGTACTTAGTTATGAATACATCATTTTGGCTTATAAAAAAACTACCAATTATCTATGAATTAGCGAGCATATATATACGTGGTTGCTAATTTCATAACTAATTATATATGGGAAACTTATTAGTGGTATACCTTTTTCTTAGTGTATGATAGACAAAGTCATGATCAAATGTGTGTGGATTTGGTTGAGAGCTTTCTTCCATGTGCATGAAATTATACACCAATATGATTGTGATGAAGCACTTGTTAGTCGATCAACTTTTCTGTAATTAATGAGTCCCCTAAAAATGCGTTCATGATAATCAGAATCATCTTGCTATGCACAACAACAATATAATTAGAACAGATCTTGCTAGACCATATAAAACCTAGCTAATCTTGTAAAGGTTTAATCATTTTTCGTTTTCAAGTTGCAAAGCTGGCTTCAATGAAACTTGGTGTGGTCCTTCGCTTATCACAGTTAGCACAGACATTCATTCATTCATATTAATTGGCCGGCGCATTTCGCTTCATACTTCATTTTAATCAATGTTTCTAAAAGTGAAAAATACTTAAAATCACTTTTTTTTTGTATAGGTACCAAAATCACTTCGAGTGAACGTAGAATAAAGTTATTAATACTATTATTATTATCGATCGCTTTTCAAAAAAAAATTATTTTTATTATTATCATTATTATTATTATTATTATTATTATTATTATTATTATTATTATCCATTCAGTTTTAACTATATAATATTACGTTCAAAAAAAAACTATATAATAAGAAGAAATCCATCCCTTTTTTCTTCTAACAAAAATTTCATGCTTTCATATATAGCAAGTATTTTAAAGCCATTATCTGTTAGTAAAATTGTATCACTATTTACGACGAACTTTCAATGATACTCAACAAGTTAAGCTAAGTTATATTTCTTTGTATTTTTAATCTTTATGATATATGAATTTAATTGTATGCATGTAAAAATAATTTACATGGACATCTAATGATTGGTCATCGCATAAAAAAAATTAATTTAATTAAAATTAAAATTAAGAAATGTAAGTATGTAATTACTTTTGACTATGTGACAGGTTACATAATATATATTATATGCAATATGCGTGTATATATTTATGAGCAATCATATTTACAATTTTAACATGAGGATTTGCAGCTAGCTCATGCAATTAATTTTCTTATATATCTGAATATTATATCTAGGAAAAAATGAAAAACCTATAAGTACAGGGGTTGAGATTGTATAAATTATTGAAGCAAAATGAATAACTTACTAAAGAGGCTTTGCCAACCCGTTATCCAAAGAAAGGCCTTTGCCTTGGCATAGTGTCTGGCCCATATTTCTTGAAAGGAAACCACCGCTACCGGGAAAAAAGGGAAACCTGTGTTTGTTTAAGATTTTGAGAGCAAATGTACTAGGATTTTTTTTGGGCATCTATTGTTGATATGAATTATGATAGCTATGACGGATGCTCGTACCAAACGGCAGACGACTTGTCAAAAAAATGTGATTCTCTCATGGTTAAGAAATGAAGTGAGCAACTACCACACCATATATCATGATTAAGTACTATGAATTATAGTGTTTCATCTTCAAGCTTTGTAGCATTGCTTGTGCTTATGAGTTCTTTTGAAAAAACCAAACCTACATTAAAATCTCAAAAATTTATTTTTGGTTAAATCAGAAAAATCTCAATTAATTAGATTAAGCTTGAGTTCGGGATTGCCCTAAAAGGGCCCAAATTAAACGAGAGTGGTACTGGTGGATAGTAATGTGGAAGAAATATCACACAATTGATGTAGAAATAAAGATATATATGTTGGTTGTTGCTTGACAATCACTCTTGAGGGAGACCAAAAGTGTTGTATCATACCAAAGGGTTGATCCATTCAATTGAATTAAAGTATTATGTTTTGTGCAAAGCACAGGACCACTCCAGCAAACAGATATACGCAAATATCATAAGCACTGTAATTAAAATCAGACACTACTTGGTCTTTCTTTCTAAGAGCATCTTTATCCATCACATTTACTAGAGTGTCTACACTTCATTCTTTACAATTTTTCATAGTACCACATCATCTAAACCACTTACTAATTTTTTACTCCAACCCTAAAACTCTTAAAAATTTATCTTGTAGACCCCACAATCAACTACATACTTTGGGTGATTAAATGATAAATAAATATAATAATATTTTATATGAACATATTTATGAGAGACACATGAGAGAGAAGTGTCTACACTACCACACCTAAATTAGATAAGGTGAAAGAACAATTTCTCTCCAATGGTGTGAGACACTAATGGGAGAGTCTCTTTAGTGTGAGACACTCCCATTGGAGATGCTCTAACAATTGTTGGCAAAATTGAGAACTTTTCATTCTTGAATGCCCAAAGAATGTAGGGAATTCTACATTATTCAAGAGGATAACAAAAAGTTGGTGAACAGAATTAATGAAACATTTTGAATCGGCTTGCATTTATTTTGAAAACGGGAACACTATTTGGCACGATTGAAACAGGGCACGAATGAAATGAAATCACTTAGTGAATCACCATTTTGGTCCTTAATAAAGAAGGGGTCGGTCATAATAGTCCCTTAAAATTATTAATGGTTCAAAAAATCCCTGTAAGTGTTGACGTCGGTCATAGTAGTCCCTATCCAAGTTTGGCCGTTAGTCATTGGGACGGAAAATGTCATGTGTCAAGTTATGTGCCACGTAGGTTTCAATTTGGTCCCCGATATTATCAATTTAATCCCTTACATGTAATTGAATTTTATTAAAATTTTAAAAAATACACTTAAAAAATTTAATTAACAATAGAGAGAGAGAGTCAGATCTGAGGGACCAAAATCAAACAACAATAAATCTTCGACATCACTTCAACAAATCTTCATCTCCTTCCTCATTTTCTCCGGTTCAAGCTTCCATGGCCTCATCCACCACTATCAGTGTAACTTCCCTCCCTCTCTTCATCCCCATCTCGACCACTGCCAGACAACCCCAACAAACCCAAAATTCCAGAAACTCCCCATCCAACTTTTTCGCAATCACAATTTACCTTCAACACCAACACTAAATCAAACCCATTCCACCATGCACTATATCATCTTCAAATCATTTTCATCCTCAACAACAATAAAACCAGATCTCCTTTAGCTCCCCCCGCCCCAGTAAACCAACCCTATCAGTCCATTTATAATCACCCAATAATTAAGAGTAAAGATCTGATTCAGCAATTGCCATACACATACAAAAGAAACTAATCACATAGATCCCACAATTAAGTATAAGGGATTATGCCAGCGAAACCAAACGAAAACTGAAAATAGTAAGAAATTAATGAAAAGATGTAATTTTTGCATGAATTTAAAGAGAATCAAAAGCACAAGAACCGAGTTTTCCAAACATAGAGAGAAAAGACAATGAAATTGAAAGATGAGAAGAAATTGTTTGCATCACTACTTGGCCTGGGAGAGGATTGGAGGAACAAAGGAAGAACAAGAAATGGGTTTCGAAATACAATTTTGAATTACTACCACACACCCTAAATTTTCCAATTTCTTCTACTCACTCTTATTGTCTCTGAAATTTCAATCCGACACACTCACACCCCATGTCCTTAGATCTAATCAAGACTTTCAAGTCATTGGTAAGTTTTTTCTTGCTAGTTTCTTTTCAATTTCTATTTTTGAAATTTTCACCCTAATTAGCTTTCTCTTTTGCAATTCAAATCAGGGTTGGCTAGGGTTTTTGCTTTAACAGTTAATATACTAGTGGGAAACCGAAAGTTATGATCTTTACATTGAACTCGTATCTGGGTAGACTAAAGTTTGGTTTTTTATTTCAATTTTTCTCATAAGTGACGTTGGTGAGGTTTGGTTCTTGGTGGGGTGAGAGGATGAAAAATGATGGATGATGTTGAAGAATTTTTTTGGGTTTTGGTTGTTCTTGAGGTTGAAGATGAAGATGCTGAAGATAAGGTGAAGAGGAGGATTAGTAATTAATAATTTTTTATTTTTTAATCTTAATTAAATTTAATTAGGATTTTCTATTTTTTATTTTTTAACTAATTATTTTAATTAAATTTAATTATCTGTCAGGGATTAAATTGATAACGTCGGGGACTAAATTGAAACATACGTGACACATAACGTGACACATGGACACTTTTCGTCCCAGGGACTAACGGCTAAACTTAGATAAGGACTACTATGACCGACGTCAACACTTTCAGGGATTTTTTGAACCATTAATGATTTCAAGAGACTATTATGACCGACCCCTTCATTATTAGAGACCAAAATGGTGATTCACTCGAAATCACTTTGTCATTTTATGAATTAGTTACTCCCTCCGTTCCTTAATATAAAAACTAAGCAACCACTTCACATCCGATAAGAATTTTAGTTAATTTAGGCAATTGCAATAAATTGTTCTCAATTTATATCAATTTTCCAAAGTTACCATTCATTCATTATTTTTTTATTTTCATATATCATTAATGCTATGAGAAGTGGAAAGAGAGAGAAAATTCAATTAAATGGGGGCATTCTTGTAAAAAATAATTAATACACCACAAATTACAAGTTGGTTCTTATAAAAAGGACCAATTGAACCTACTATTTAGTTCTTATAATAAGGAACGAAAGGAGTATCATTTATGTGAGAGGTGGATTTGTGTATAAAAATTTATATTTATTTAACTATCAAAAGAAAACGTGAGAGAACGAGAATTGTCATTGATAAATGCACTAGAATGATTGACCTAGATAAGAATTGAGAATTCGAGCCTTGCAACTGGTTTAGGTATTACGACTGTCCATCGGCCGATTATGGTCAGCTTCGAGCCACCAACGTCGATTTCCTCGGGTGGAAATCACCAAAATCTCATCATGCCCGCCACCACCCGTTTCAAGGTTACAATTTCATCAGGTTCAATTTTAACGGATGACAGTTTGAATCAGATAATTGACACATTGTTGGTCCATTAAATAAGGCCTATTGGTTATGTTCTTTTACACTGTGTTTGGACAAAAAAAGACCTCTGATTTTTTGGGCCTGATTCGGGCCAGTTGAACATGGACATACCTATTGAGTATGTTCTCTTAAACTATGTTAGTTTATAGGCGAAGAAGAGAGAAATAGGAGAAATAAATTGAGAAGAGAAACATTAAAAAACCTTGTTTGATGGATCATGGAAGGGAAGAGAGAGAAGGGGGAGTTGCTCAGATGGGTCCTACCACCATTTTTCACGTCATCGGAACTAAACATATATAAGTATCACTTGAAAGAATAATCAATTTATTTAAAAAATCTTAATATATGTTTAACTAATTTTTTAAAGACATACTTTGTGTCTCTTTAAATAAGACTTAGTAAATTTTATAAAAAAAATCAACCATACTTACTATACTTCCTCCCGTCCTCCTTTATACCCTACGTCCTTTATTATAAGACCCTTTTTGATATATTCCTTTGTTTCTTAAAATATGACCCTCTAGTAGATTTTAGATGACAATATTATGATGTTCGATATTTACCCTTTACATTTAGTATTTTTTTAATTTAAAAATAATCATCCCCAATATTCATGGCTTTCCAATTCTAACTATCACGAGCTCTAAGCCTCTAACAGATTCAAATTCACAAATATTCTTAAAAACACTTATTTTAATTTTTATTCATCTTTTGTACCTGTTTCGTTGGTGTGTTTTTTTTTTTGAACTAATTTACTTTGTTAAAACATGATAATTTCAAATCTTTTAACTATACTTTTTGAATTTTCCTCTTTTAGTGGAATAAAATAAAAATAAATGATTAAATTTAAACATGGGTAAATATAGAATTTTGAATAACATTTATTTTAAGCAAAAACATGAAACAACTTCATTACATGTTTTATTGATAAGCGTGATAAGTCCTTATAATAAGGGACAGAGAGTATAAGGATCAATCAACTACTTCACACTTCTTAAAATTTTTTGTTAATTTAATTAATTTCATTTAATTTGTTCTCAATACTTATGAATTTCAAAAATACCCATAACTCAATTTTCTATTAATAAATCTTATTTCATTTTTTTATAAATGTAATTCTCTTAAGAACCTTATAATTAGAGATGGTGTGCTGTGAGTAACATTTTAAATAATAAAAAACCACCAAAGAAATGTTATTAAATGTTCATTAGTAAAATTCAGAATATAATATTATTAATTAACTGTATGGAGAAATAATTTTTTTACAAAAGTAATATTTAATTTTCTATTTTATCCTCTAAAATGTATATTTTCATAAAAGTATTGTTGTCTCTAGAATGTTTTTTTTTTATGAAAGCATTACTTGTAAAAATATAATTTAATGTTATCTTAAAATGTTAAGTTGACAAATATATATATAAACACATTTTAAGTGGATAAAGTTCGTATATTAATAAAGTTAATATATATTTTTTTAAAAATTAATAAAGTTAATATATTCAATTGAATGTTTTTAATATTTTTAAGAAAAATATAGATTTAATATGTTGTGAGTTTCAATGCAGGTTTCAACGGTTGCTCACACGCCACCCCAGGATTAAGCTTTACTGGCTCCTTTGTCATTAGTATGCTCACGTCACCCTGAAATAAAAATATTCTCCCTCTTTTTTTCAGTGCCCCCTCTACTCTCTTCCTTACATGAGTTACATCCTCCTCCCCAAGTCCAACTCATTTAATATTCTTTTTTCGTTTTGATTTAGATTTCAATAAAATATTGATATAAAAATATTTTGTACAAATAATAGTTTAAAAAAATATTAATTACTTCATTTTCTTAAATTTGATTTCTTTTGTTACATTTGGAAATAAAATAAAATTGAATTTGACATAGTATTTTTAAATATGATATTTTATTATAAATAATAAATAATAAAATATGAGATTTATACAAAAGTTTAACAAAATATTTTTTAAAATTACTATGAGCACATTAAGTGACTAGCATAGGATATGACAGAATATGACAAGAAAGCTGGATAAAAATTTGATAACACAAGCTGGAGTACGATAGTCCAGCATCATGTCTGGTGTTTGTGGTGCGCCAGATAATTTTTTTGGTGCATCGGAAAATTTTGCGCCAGATAATGATATAATAGAATGTAAACAATGGAAATGTATGAAATTTTTCTTCAAATAAATATTACCTAATATTATTTAAAATTTAATTTTTCTTAATTAAAGTTTAAAAGGAAATTATTATATGAAAACTACTTTTTCCATTTTTATAAATGAGCCCAGATTTTAAAAATTAACTAAAATTACATTATGTTTTTATTAATTACTCTCATTAAATAAAAATTAGATACGTAATGTTAAAAAAAATAGATAAGAAGCTTGTGGCAAGTGATAAATAATAACAATAATTTAAATTTTAAAAATGTTATACAAACTTTTCATTTATTAAAATTAGTCTATATTTTATCTATGAATTATGTTCGTGTTATGGGAGATGGACGACTGCACCATTAGTTCAAGCCTCACTGACGACTACATCCTTAGTTCAAGGTCCACTCTTCTAGTGGACCAGAACGAAAAGTGGTCCAGAACTGGGGGACTACTGTTCTGGGGTCGGCCTGATCGACCATACCCCTAACCGAACAGCTCACTGACCCGACTAGCATAAGGGGACGATCACACTGGGTCGAACATGAGAAGACTGACGATGCAGCAAACAAGTACCATAAGCTGGGGATAGGATGCGAGTCACATCAACCATCCCATCATTGACCCTATCCCCAGCACAAAAAGCTAGGAGCAAGGCTCGAGGCCTAGTCACATGTTACTACGAACCTCCGACTCTAGGATCTTCGAGGACAACAGAGGCCACAAAGGGATCTAACGGTGGAAAATCCCCTAGGGCCTTGGCACTCATGACCTTATCCGAGACTACCCTAGCTCATCGACCAAGTATAAAAGACTCCCTTCACAAGAGTCAAGGTAGGTTTTTTGTTTTTACACTTAAGAGATTTCACATCCCTTACTCAGGAACCAACTTAGGTATCAGAGTGTCTTCGCGCGCAGGACCCCCTCCGGGGCTCACCCATGACGTTCAGACCCTTCTCCCCCACCGTCACTTGCCCAAGCACTTTCCGTCTTTCCCCCTACTCGCACCACCAGGCCTTCTCTGTTCCCATATTTTCCTACCCATTCCTTGGTGGTCTTAGTCACCTTCCCCCAATCAATTAGTGTGATTTTTATCCATGATGCACAAAATTTGATAGCACAAGATTGTGTTATCCTATGTAGAAAACAACATATTAAACACAATATTTTCAATTCATCAAAGTACCAATAAAATACAAAATTTAAAATAAACAAATATAAATAGAGGATAACAAGATAATATATAGCGAGTCTCATTTTCTTCCTTCTTCTTGTTTTTCTCCATAGTCCATGCTCTACCTAGAAGAAGAGGCGTTGACTAGTGGTTCGTGGTGGTGGCTCGATAATGAAGTTTGTTGGTGGTGGTGGTTGTTGGGGTTGGGGGTGGTGAAGAAGAAGAAATGATGGAGAAGAAAGGAGAGAAAATCCGGGGAAGAAAGGTAAAGAGAAAAAGAAGAAACAAAAGGTGTGGATTGAACTCTGATTTGGGTTGAATTCAAATTCTAGTTTAGTTTTTGGATTTATGATTTTTTAAAATCAAAATCAATAATTTTGATTTCGATTTTAATTTTCTAGGTGTAAAATAAATAAAAATTAATTTTAATTCCATGTAGGCTTCATTAATTCAGTCAGCATGACATCTCAGCACTAGCCGGAGCTCCGGCCTCCGACGATGACCTACTCCATACGATTTACACAGAGTTTTTTCAATAATATTTTTGGGAAGAGATATAAGTCAGACGACGAAACAAAAATATAGACCAATTTGAGGATTAACCCTACAAAATATAAAAAATAAATTTTTTTCTTTTAAAACTCTAACTAGAGTGGAAGCAATATCCTGGAAATGTGAAGGGCACTTTGGTCTGGACAGAGAATGTACCACCTTACCTTGTTTCACGGTACAGTTTCAGGGCGCGTTTCACTTGTTGGGGTTAATAGAGCTTAATACAACACCGTTTTAATTTGCCATGATGACGTTTCAATGTCCGTAATGCCGACAAATATACCTTAAATAGCATGTTTGAATATTTGGCATTTGCAATAAAATCAAATGAAGAGAGAACAAAATAAAAAATTACTGTATCAAAAATTTGAACATTACTTTTACTGTTTTACACTTTCAATGTTAGATGTAATATCCTTTCAAAATAAAATTAGATATTATATATTCACAAAATGAATATTATATTAAAGAGTAAGTTAAAATATTATTGAACTACATAAATTTTAGAGATGTAATTTATCTTTCTGATGTAAAAAAAAGTAACTTAAACTTAAGTCACCTCAATCTTTAGAGAGGAAAGAAATGAAATTAATAAATGTTATGATAAATGATAAAAAAAAATTGAAAATAAAATGAAATAAAAAGAAATGTGTGAATATATTAAAATTTAATATATCAAAATTATTTACTAAATTGAAATTATGTATTGATAAATAAAAGCATGAATTATCATATATTTATTTTTACCAAAATACCCATTCCATTTGAGTTATATATACACCTCCTTTTTATTGAAATTACGGAACTTGCCACTTTCTTTTAGCTTCCTTGACCTTAGATCCAAGGGATGATTTAGTCTTTTAAAATCAAGAGAGGGAAAATTCAGAGACAAGAGAGAGAAAGAGAGATAAGTGAAGTGGTTACTGGTTGGTAGTAATGTTTTTGTTTGAAGCATCCCTTCCCATTCCCATCCCTTTATTTAACCACATTGGTTTAAACAAAATAGATTAAAAAGTGAAGATGAAAAGAAAAGAGGAATGGCCAGCATCCCCAAATTGTAAAACCTCAATGATTTTACTGTGAAAAAGCTGTCCCGTCCCGTCCTTCACTGCCAACTTGACAAATTAAGATGGGGTAACAGTCAATGACCTCAGAATTGCAGGCCATACCAATTTCATGTTAACAAATCACTCCCCGAGTTAACTCGGTACTAAAACCGAGTCACCATCATCTTAACTCATAAGGTTGAGTCAAAATCAAATTCCCAAGATTAAATAAAAATCCATTACTGACTACAATTGCACCACACACACACAGAGTGGTGTTGTAATAACTAGTGGTAATAAACTGTAGGGTCATTTTTTAAACAAGATGAGTCCAAAGTGAGCATATTTATTACTCACATCTAACCTCAAGTGGGGTCAGCAACTTAACCATGGATTAGAACCAGGGTTAAAATTCAACTGGTTAAGAAGGACAACCACATAACCCAAGTTTTTTATTATTATCAACAGTCCTCAAGGCTCAAACAAACCTCACCAACAACATCTTCCTAGTTTCTCCTCTCTCATTCATTCTCTCCCTTCATTTTCCCCTCTTCTCCTTCTCTTCCACCGAAGTAAACCCTTCACCTTTTTTTCACTGAACCCCAAATCCCATCTTAATTTTATAAAACAGTGGTTTCAGTTGCTGCAGGTAGTAGACGAGGTTCAAACTTCAATTTCTGCTGCAACAATTTCCTAACCCTAGTAGAAAACCCATAAAAAGCTAAGCTTTTCTTTTCTTCTTTGTTTATCATTTTTTATTATTATCTTAAATATTTTTATCCAGCACCCCTTGATGTTTGAGCCATGGACATAACCCCAACAACAACGATCATCACCAACATCAACAACACTGCAACACCAACAACAACAATTGCAATTGCTGCAGCAGCAACTTCATCAAAATCCCCAGAGCATGAAACTGAGACACCACCCAGGATTGCTAACACCACCACCCCACCACCAACAAAGGCTTTGTCTTTTTCCAACGGTGTTCTCAAACGCCACCACCCCTCTTCCTACCACCACCACCACCACCACCCCCTTTCTGCTAATCACACCACCATGGCGGTTGCTTACAAAGAATGCCTCAAAAACCACGCCGCCAATTTAGGCGGCCACGCGCTCGACGGCTGCGGCGAGTTCATGCCGGCACCTTCCGCCACCGCCGCCGACCCCAGCTCGCTAAAATGCGCTGCCTGCGGCTGCCACCGGAATTTCCACCGCCGTGAGCCGGAAGAGCCGCCAATCTCCACCGCTGTGATTGAGTACCAGCCCCACCACCGCCACCACCCTCCTCCGCCGCCGTCGTTCCAGCCTTCCAGCCGCAGCCCAAATTCAGCTTCTCCTCCTCCGATCTCGTCCTCCTACTACCCCTCCGCACCCCACATGCTCCTCGCCCTCTCCACCGGACTGGCGGCGCCGCCGGAGAACGCTGCGGGCCCCACCTCGTCCTCAAGGAAGCGTTTCAGGACCAAGTTCAGCCAGGAGCAGAAGGAGAAGATGCTGAAATTCGCTGAGAGAGTTGGGTGGAAAATGCAGAAGAAGGACGAGGATTTTGTTCAGGATTTCTGCAACGAGATTGGAATTGAAAGAGGGGTTCTCAAAGTTTGGATGCATAACAACAAGAACACTTTTGGGAAGAGAGATGGTAGCAACGAAATCAACAACAACAACATCAACAACAATATCAACAATGCTGGTTCTGCTAAGAGTTTTTTTGCAAAGGAAAATCATGACCCTGTTATCACCAACATTAACAGCGCCTCTGAAATCAATGGCAATGGAAATCGCAACCATGGTGCTGAGGATCCAATTCATCATCACTACCAGAACGATGGTGGAGCAACAGTTCGTGCTAATGGGTCATCTTCATCTTGAATCTTGATCGATCTTTCATGGGGAAGAACAAAAATGATGATGATAATAACATGTTTAGAACATTAGATTAAGGATGGTACCAGTTTAGTTTAATTAGTGGTTTAATTTTTACCTTTCTTCTTTATTCTCTCTGGTCTTTAATTGTTAGTTTATATTATGGATGAGATTATGATGATGATGAGAGATTAGTCATGAATGATATCCTGTAGGAAATTTATTTTATTTTCAGTGATCATGCTTTTTTCTTTCTTTCATGTTTTATGCTTAATAGTATGTTTAGAAACTAGTATAAAAACCAATGTGAAATTAAAATCCCTAACGATAGGTTCTCTTAGCTTTGCATGTGTACAATTTGTCAGAAATCTCACGTTGATTAGAAGTACAGTTAAATTAGTGTTTATCAAAGCTAGATCAATTCTTACTCTAAGCTTGGTGGAGAGTTAAAAGGTGACTTAAAATCTAAGAGAATTAATTGATTATTTATACTCATCCGGATGAAAAACCAAACATGGATTAAAATGTTTTCATTCAAAATTAATTGGGTTGAGTATGAGTAGTACTGTAGTAGTAGTACTATTACTGGTTCTAAGTTCAAAACAGTACAAACTGGCTTTCTTGTACGTGTGTATAAACTTTGGCATGATTTCTTTTCTCTGCTGCTTGGTCAGTTTAATTGTTTGAACATGGTGTGAACAGTGGACATGGCAGTGTCATTATTTGGGTTTTGCGTTCTGAGTTGGAGAAGGAGATGGAAACGCTTTCTTTCTGCAGTTTCTCCCGTAAGTCATGGAATAGTGATTTTTATTTTTCTCTCCTCACATCGTGTCTGAGGGAAAGAGGCAGAAAAATAAAGTGTTGCTGTTCAGGTTTTTATTAATTTCATGGAAGGTGTTGAATTTCTGATGCTATTTTATTCCCATGGTCACTGTGCAGCTGTTCTTTCAAGAATAAATTAAATTGACCCAAGAGACAACAACACTGAGATTGAAAAGTCTATAGAATTAGTTAAATAAGTTCTTTAACAATCTTCATTCATAAGCTAACTTTGGGATAAAATTAAACCTTAACTTGCATTTTAAGATGACATTAGAGTATATATTAGACTTGTTATGAACATTCATATATGGATTATTCGTGAATGTTAATTCCTACAAATCTTACGTTATGTTTCAGATATTTGGTTGAAACATTTGGATTTAAAAACACTATTTGATTATAACATCCTGATTTAATAACTTGAGTCATGTTTCTTGGAAATACTTCTCAATAGGTCGCTTATCATATATTTCTCTGTTCAAGCATACTTAGTATTAGAGTTTTAATAAGCTAAGTTCATGAAAAGAAGAAGTACTTTATTGTTACAACTTACAAGTAGCACTAATTAAATTTTATAAGTCATTTTCAATTGTGTAGTCCCATAATTATATAGTCTCAAACCTCTCATTCTGATGTGTATCGTTAGTCATGTGTTACTTCAATTCGCCTAAAAACTTTGTTAGGAATTACTTATTATCTGTGTCTTCTTATTGTACCAATGACCATTCTCCTCCTTTAGTCTGGATTCCTTTAGTCTGGATTACACACATGTACTAAATGTGAGGAAGTTTGTTGATAAATTTCATATTAATTAAAAATATGATTCAATAAATCTTTATAGGAGGCATTCCGGTCACCCCTAAGTAAGACATGATATTCTTTTATTAGAGGGTGTATCAAAGTTATAAAGCTTTTGGTAATCTGAGCTTGTATTAAATAAGCCCATAGTTTATTGTAGTTTAGTGGAAAATAGTAGTGAGTATTGGGATTGTGAAGTGTTTGATGAATCCAAAAGAAACCTTAATTATGCTTTTAAGATAATGTGTCTAATTATTTAAGATAATCTAACTAGCTTCTTTGGGGGGTACTTTCCTTTTAAGGAAGTAGATAGAGATGATCAATGTCTCACTTATTAAAATACTAAGGATATAAAAAAATATTAAAATAATAAATATGATGACAAATGAGAGGGGAGAGTACAAGTACTGGGTGTCTTGGCTTTCACGCTTCACGTTATGGGTCTGTTTTGTTTCCCATTTAAAAATTTATATTTTAAATTTCTTATTTGTGTGTGTTTTGGGGTCCACTGTCGATGGATTTGATTTGGTTTTTGGTTATTGATGAAGTCAGTAATCTTGTTTTGGTGGGGGTGGGACCTGTCTTTGCTGCTGGTAACCAGCGAGTCATGGGCTGGTCCTGGACCCCTTAATTGCCCCTTAAAAACAGGGATACCCTGATGCAGAGGATGTGGAAATTGTCAAATTTCCCCTGCTAATGTAACAGTAACAGTAACCCACTATGGAAATTGCAAGGTGGTTTCTTTCACTGATTTCTGAACTTGTAAGTCGTAACAATATCTTTTGAAATTGGATTTATAAAGTTTCTTGAGAAAAATGGTGAGGGAGAGGGAGAGAAAAGTTTTTCTCAGTTGAAATTTTCATTTCATGAAAGAAATGTAAAATTAAGTGTACGTTTGAGAAAATATTAGAATGGTGCTGGTAGAGAGAGCTTTGCTACTTATGGTGGTCCTAATTGACTCAAACACTATTAAACTTGTGGTTTAAACAAAAAAGAATATTAGAATGATGTTTAAATGACAAATTACATTTTTCGAGAGAAAATGTGAATGGAGCAAGTGATACTTAAAGTTAAAGTACTTTCACATTTGGAAAACAACAATATGAAAATCCCTAAGCGTAAAAGATCATGTGCATACAGCGCTACCGCTCTTGAGGTTCTGTAATTACTAACAGTTTTCTTCCCTAACTGATGGCTTTTGACTGTCAGTAACCAGCGTTTTTCTTATAGTGGGCAGTGGAAACAGACTTCTAGGGTGTAGTCGATGGTGATTTCCTTTAGTGGTTGGATCTCTGGGGTAGAGGGGAAGAAGCATAGAAATCCGACATA
Source organism: Lotus japonicus (assembly GCF_012489685.1). Lineage (NCBI taxonomy): Eukaryota > Viridiplantae > Streptophyta > Magnoliopsida > Fabales > Fabaceae > Lotus > Lotus japonicus. The sequence continues at coordinate 102,012,464 of NC_080041.1, read as the reverse complement.
TGCTTCACACCGATCAGATTCAGAGCCTCACATGTGGTGTGGTAGACTCGTCGAATATCCCTCTCTTTCTCATAAATCATGCGATGGCTAGTGGGTGGAAGGGGTTGCGATTTATGGTGGTTGATGGAAGGTGGGTGGCGGTTGTAGTGTTGGGATATGGGCCACGATTTTAGAGAATGAAGGAGATAAGGAGGAAAATGATGGTTGTTGTGGCTGGTGATGAGCATATATTTTGTAGTATCTTTCCAATGTTTTTCTATAAAAATTGTTGCATTACCTTTATATAACTCATTGTTTTCATGATAATTGTGCAATCGGTAGGTCCTAGGAGAAAAAGTTGAAAAAAAGGAAGAAAACATGGGCAAGAGCAAGGATGTACCAATGACGACATAGACTCGATCCGCCCCTACCCCCGGACACCATAGCATGTTGGGAATGACAGGGTCCATATTGAATATAACCACTCCTATTGGGGGATGTGCCGCCCTGCCTTTCAATCGATACACAATTGAGATGAATTTATTGTACTGGTAGTACTTGATAAGCTCTTAAGGAATAATCTCTTTCTTTGGTACGACTGTAATGATTAACAAAGAGCACAAATGTGGTGAATTCGAACACGGATGTTGATAAATTCATAAAAGAGGACGCCCATAACATGGACACAACACGACCTCAAAGTTGTCACAGAACACAGTCGTGGTGATTAACATCAACGAGCGTGCGGACTTATGCAACCATATTTTTTTAAAAGTTCAGAAAGAATGTTTTGTAAAGGAAGACCTCAGAAGAAAAGAAGAAGAGTTCACACAGACAAAGAAAGAAAAGGCTTAGATGGCAAGGAATCCTACTACGCGATTCCACAACTGCAAATCATTGAGGTGCTTAGGGAGAGACTACACGTTGGTTTATCTTTTCCCTTATTTTCATGTTGATAGCTATGATTAGGATTTGCTTGTTCTAGATTTTGAGCTATAAAAAAAACATTTGACAACAACTTTCACTTTTTCTTCTTCTTAAAACTCTTATTTTAAGATGTAACTTAAAAGTAGCTTTTAAGACAAAAAAAAATATGGGCTAAACAATGGTACCGGCAAACAATGCTTAAGAATCACTTTTTAATCTTTCTTAATATCTTTTACCTATTTTCATGAGTGGAAAAATGTTATTGTTCTTCATTTAGGTTGCAACATAATTTATAGTGTGGAAACCTCATTTGATTTGTCATGCATCTCAACCCAAACTCGTTCTTTTATAACTTGGTTGGCAGGTTCCTGATTGGCTGTGAGGAGTTATGCAGGCTTTTTTGGACTTTGTTGTTCGTTTTTGTTTTTCTGTAAATGGACTTGTAAAGGTTTTGTGGACTGTTTGTTGGGTTTCTTTGAACTGGTTTGCATTTTTCTTGTTGCACTCTTTGGGGCTTCTTTCGACTGTTTTTGACCTTTTGATCACTTTGAGAAATGTGTATATCTGACTATTTCGTCATCTTTATATCAATACAAATTTTGCTTTTGAAAAAAAACTTGATCTTAGTTAAACAAGCATCTTATCGAGTTAGTTAAGATTTAAAAATAATATGTTTTGATTAATTTATGCCTATTTTTTTTCTTTCGTTCTATTTCACTCATTTTTTCTTGTTTTTTTTTATTACATCATTTGTTATCTCACTTTTGTCCATATATTTCTTTTGGGTTGACAGAATTATTGTACATATTGTTAAAATGGTCTGATATTCAATCCCCTGGCTTGGCGACATACAAGTTTAGTAACGGTTAAAACCTTCCACTATACTCATTTAGGTAGCGTTTGGTGACGGAACGGAACAGGACATAACAGAACGGAACGGGACAGAACAGGATGGCACAGGAAAATAATGTTCTGTGTGTCGTGTTTGGTAACTCCAAGTCAATAGAATGGAACCATGATTTTAATTACATATATAACCCTGCATGTTTAATATTTGATTGAGAAAAACAAATTGAACATTTTGCATAGAAACTGTTTGTTATTGCTTACTTCATGAAATAATCACTTATTTCTTTAAAAAAAAAATTAAAGAGATTTTGAGAAAAGCAGAAGTTGATTCGTGTTTGACTACTCTAATTAAAATCACTTTTTTTTTATCTCCTCTCATTTATCATCATAGATTTTCATTATAAGCTAAAGTAACTGTTTTAAATAATCTGCTTCAACTGAAACAAACACAAAAAGTGATTTTTTGATTAAAAAGTGATTTTTCCAAAATAAATTGAATCAAACGCACTTTAATTGGCTCGTTTATCATTGCTTACAAAAACAGATTTTACTTTTGAGAAAATAATTGATTTTATTTTAATTAAGTTGATTCGTGTTAGACTATTCTAATTAAAATCACTTTTTTATCTCCTCTCAACTATCATCATAGATTTTCAGGATAAGCTAAAGTAACTATGTCAAATAATCTGTTTTCAACTTCACCTGAAACAAACACAAAAAGTGATATTTTGATTAAAAAAGTGATTTTTTGATTTTAAAAGTGATTTTTTGATTAAGAAGTGATTTTTTGATTAAAAAGTGATTTTTCCGAATTAAGTTGAATCAAACGCACTCTAATTGACTTGTTTATCATTGCTTACAAAAAGTGATTTTACTTTTGAAAAAATAATTGATTTTATTTTAAGTGATTTTTTTGAAAAAGTATATTTTCATTTAACTTTGTCTACAAATATAATAAGTGCTTTCAATTTAGAAGTGATTTTAAACTGTTTAGATACATAAAATTTCAAATATAAATTAGGGGTACTTTTGAACTTATCAAAGTTTTAAGAGAGTGTTCCGTTCCGTTCCCTTCCGTTCCACCATTTTTCAGGGAACCAAAGTGTCCCGTTCCTAGAGCCTTTTGTCCCGTTCCGTTCCATCTTAAAAACATGACAAACACAGAACGTAACCCATGTGTCCTGTTCCGTTCCCTTCCCACCTGACTACCAAACGCTACCTTAATCTCACAACTAAACATGGAGACTAAAACAGTTTTTTTACAAGAATTTTAGAACTCCCACAAAATAAATTCATCTTTGTGCCGGTCTAGCTAGCGGTTTATAGCTGCTAGAAATTATCATTTTTTATTATTTTACCGTTACAAATGTGCGTATACCCAATAATTATGATGGATTGTTAAAAAATTCAAATAAAGATTGGTAACATAGAGGGTAGACAACTAGAGATATAGGAAGAAATGAGAAATGAATGATATATGTGATATATAATGTGGGGTTGTATAAATGACTCATGAGAAAGTTCCGGTTAAATAACTCATCATCCAATCACGTTGAAGATAAGTGAGTTGAAATTTCTATATTTTATTTATTAATTTATTTCCAACTCACTTATCTCAAATGTGATTGGATGATGAATTATTTAACTCAAACTTTCTCATGAGTCATTTAGACAACCCATATAATATGATGTAATTAGAAGAGTGAGATAGAGATAAAAATAGTATTCATAGGTGTACACCATTCATCATCCTAAAAAATTGAGTTATGATATATTCACACCTCTTTTTCTCTCCCACCTCATTTCCACCTTTTTCCTCTTCCTATCTCTTACTTTTTCATCATATCATTAATTATATCTCTCACTCCTCTTTATTTTATTTCTCTAAAAGTGGAGGTGTGTGAGGTTTCAACAAAACATTTTTGTAAAAAATTGGGCAATTATTTAATATCAGGTTGAGACCGACATAACGCGATAACATGACAAATGATAAGATTGGATGTACAAAAACCCTTTACAATTACTCCCGTCTTTAATTATCCACATTATAGCATTCCTTTTTTTTTGGACAAATACATTATAGTATTCTTAGAAACGTAGGCATTTCCATCTGGGCCTATAAAACAACCAATATTCCTTTGAGCTAAATTTAACAGATGTCATTTTGGAGCATATTTTTTGGCATAATTGTGAAGTTATATTTGTCCATCGTGTAAAAATCCGCATACTGAGACATCCTTATCATATGATCATATAATATACTATATAATATACTAAATAATTGTCTCTTTTTGCTTTTGTTGGAGGATTAAGAAGATAAGACATCTATGGTGCAATGCTCTTATCCTAATAATGATGTGTTACTTAATATGGGAGTTAACTTTTTGGGGTCAATAAAATAAAGCTGAGGTTATACTTCCTCCATAGGGAGTTTGATAGGGTACTTTTATGTCCCTACCTAAAAAAATTACAGTGTGCCAAGATGATGTGACCCTTCAATTCCTAAATTACATGATTAGATTGATGAACTTAGTTCATCTAACTTCAAACCCATATCATATTCCAATTCTAATGGCCTACGATCGACTCCACTTTTAGCTCATGTTCTATTCCAACTTGCCCGTGTCGATCCAGACAAAGCTATTCTCAGTTTGTATCATTGACGTCAATGACTCGTTTGTTTGTTTTTATTTATTTATTTATGAAAAGTATTAATTAAAAGATGTATGATAAAAAAATTAAATTAATTAATGACATGTTTTTGTAGTGAGTAAATATTTATAAAAATATTTTAATATTCGTAGGAAAAAAATAAAAAATCTAATAATATTCTTAATTAACTTATTTTTTATTTCAGTATAAAGTTCCGATCAACATATATGAAAATTCTTTAAAAAAACATATATGAAATTAAATTTAGAACACTGATGGACATGCCCACAAAAACAAGAGTTCACCTAGTGTGAGGAAGTTTAAATGAAAATTGAATTTGTGAAATTTAATGAAATTAACGGGCTACATTAATTGTCATAGTAAAGTGGTATATGCTCGATTACTCTTAAATAATGTTTTTAGTTTGAGTTATGTGAATGAAACAACTCACTATTAGAAGAGCCAATCCCACTAAAATGTAATGTGATCCCAGCTCGAACTAGGGGTGCCAATCACAAGATTTTGGTAGGTTTCAAGCCTAAAGAATCTCTTCCAATGATAACCAAAGTCACATATGTTTCATAATCAATCTCGTTCAATTGCAACCTCAGAGTGTTACAATATTAGGAGAAATAACACTCTCCAATAGTAGTTTCCAATGATTGTCTCTCAATTCTTGAAGAAGATATTTAATTGTTGACACAAGATTTAAAACATTAATTATATCTTGAGAACATCATTTCAAAGCCTGCTCTTTGTTAGATACGCTTTATGCGAGTTATTAATTATTATTTATTTTTAAATTAAAAAGAGAGGTTATAAATGTATACCACAACCAAACATGTTCTAGTTGTCGTGCGCGATTGGCCTTTTAAACCGTATTTTCCTTAAAGTGTTATCCACCTAGTTGGGATTATGACCCTGTTCTTGGCTTTGCCATGGCTTCATCTAGCAATAGAACATGTCCATGTGCAACTATTTAAGAGGTGTGGTCTACTTTCCCGAAAAACCATTGCCATTTGCCTATGAAAGCTTGTTCATAGAAACATGAGTTAACATAACTGGTATACAACACAAAATCCCATTCAGACACATGTTTTGTGTGCTTCTAATCTCCACCTTTGCGGAAATAAAAGGTCAGTGTGGTTTCATTTCCAATTTGGCTAAGGATACTTTCATTGGATTCTCAAAGTGACTTGCTTTGCCAATTAGGCTTGTTTGTGGACATTATGGGCCCTTTTCAAGATGGCACTATATCCTGTGGATTTGATTCTTTGTAACCTGCAGAAACAAAAAAGTAAAGAAAATAAAGATTCTTTTTTAATTATGCTCATTTGGTGAGGTTAGGTAAAATTGTATATGTAGCATGGAGTCATGTTCAAGAAAGCAACTCTTAGGCCTAGATAGGTGATTAGTGATGCCATTATATATTTTAAGTGTACCACACATGTTTGTCAATTACTAGAGCAATTTATGATGAATTAGACAATTCATTAGTGCCATTATGTTAAACTATTAATGTACCACACATATTTGTCAATTACTAGAGCCACTTATTCGATTCATCATTAGAGAATTGCTTGTAATTTGAGTCACTAATTAAAGAGCTACCAATTTTAATTAAAAAGATCAATCTATCTATCGAACACCGGTTTGTAATATGCATAGGCATAGCAGTTTGTCATCAAAGTATTTTAATAGGATTAGAAATCCTAACAAGAGCAATTCAGCTAGGGTTAGAGGGAACAAATAAACCTCAGAGCAAAGCTCATTTTCTTCTAATCATTAATTAAAAAAGAAATTCAATTTATACTAATAACAACCTAGGAATATTCCAGAATGTAGAACATTAAAATAAAATATTTAAATTAACTAGATATAATGGGCCATCCACTTAGGTTTTGACGGGGCGAACCCCCTCATCATAATAAGGGGACCCACCCATAATGCTCATATGTTAAACCAGACCGGTTGTGGCACAGCACCTGGTGGGCGAGTCGTGATTGACTTAATGGGTAGGTACCATGTCGTAACCGCCTAAGGGTGAGCATTGTGCTTGTATGTACTCCTAGGCCGAAAATTGTAAGGCCAAAGATTCCAATTAGGGATAATTTAGAGCTCCATGTACCCCCTATAAAAGGGAGAGTTTGTCCCTTAAGAAAGAACTTTAAACAATTTATACATAGGCAGCTAAATTATTGCAAGACCTAGCTAAGGTTTTGAGCCTAGCACTGTCACTATTGTTTCTATACTGAAACAAGGTTTAATGATGGTCCTTTTTTACGCAATGGTATTTAACATATGAGACCCATTTGACCTATCAATTCCCTCCTTGTAAAAAAATTGCATTGTCCTCCAGGCCATGGGTTTCAACAAAAAAAAGGGCCATGGGTAGAGCTTGACCCAATGGAATCAAGACTGCGTGGAATCCGCGACCCAAGAGGGTTGAGGAGAGTCCATGGGAAAAAAAAGGGATGATGTGGCGATCACCGTGATGTGTTTCTTTTGCAGTTTTGGTGAGCGTAGGATGTGTTCTTGCAAATTGTTGAGATGTGTTCTCAGACAGGGATGCTGAGACATTACCTACATATGCAGCTTGCTCATCAATTTGAGTTAATTATGTGGCCTGGGAAATAATGGCGAACGCTAAAGGATCCTCCATTGGAATCAGATCAACGCTTTGCGGCTATGGTTAGAGAGAGAAGGGCTAGAGAAAAAAAAAAACTTAGAGAGTAAAACTCATTTTCTGAAAATCATCAATTGAAAAAGAAATACAGTTTACAATTCTACAGAAATACAAAACCATGGATTCAAAAACCTAAGAGGTTGTCAACTTGTTCAGTAGTGCAATTGTTTCAAACATAAACACAAGAGGCCATCTATCGGTAGCACTCTTGAGGTCATAACTGAAACATGTTTACTAAAAACTAAACGGGAGATGTGTTGTTTGATCATCCATTGGGATGCTGCGAAAAATTCTGGATTACTGAATGTCAAACATTAAAATAAAATAACTGAATAAAATTAAATATCTATATTAATTAACTAGATTTAATGGGTGCACTTAAGTTTACTTATGGTCCTTTTGATCCCAATGGTATTTAGCATAGGAGGCCTAGTTGGCCTATAATATTTGTAAGGAGACATTCAAGTTTTAAATTGGACAAGTTACCATTGGGCTCAAAAGTTTCACATTTTTGTATTACAAACTACTCTATAAATAAAAAATTGTTGTAATAATGGTTTAAGATCACTTATTTCCAAATAGTGTTATATTTTTGTTCCTAACAAATGAAACTACGTCAATTAAAAAATATTCATAATCTTACGTGAGTAATTTTTAATTGACACGACATAGTTTTATAGTTGGAGAGGAAATAAGACACCATTTTAAAACTTGTGATTTTAATCCTGTACCAACACTATCCATTTTAATAATACTTTAATTTTTAAAATCCTAGGTATGCACTCGTTGAAATTTAATTTGTGGTGGTTGATTGGGCTACTCTTGTTTTTTGTTTTGTTTTTTAACATGTGTCCCCTCCACATGGAATGGAGGTTGGTTGAAGCCCTGCAGTATTCAAGTTTTACTTACCTTTCCGTTTTGGTGGATAAGAAAAGACCTTATAGAGAAGAAAAGAGGCACCAACATATATTGCATATTTTATCAAAATTTTCATCATTAACTAAGTGAGTCTGTTAATCAAATATCATTATGCCTTTGAAACTAACATGTTACCTAGAGGGAGTCGCTGGAAAACCGGTTTGAATGATTAAACTTATTGCTTATTTTCACCAAAGTGCAACATACATATCTCTGGATCGTACAATTTAAATTTGTAACTTTTGTTGCCTTGTCCAAATATTTAAAAGGGGCGAAACAGAAAAAGTTTACAACAAGAAAGAACATGCATGTAGAAAAGGCTGATCGTTCACATGGTCGATTATTCATTTATGATAACGTTACGATTCTGACTTTAGATCCAAGAGTCTCTAGTTAGTAGATAAAATGTAATCTCAAGGGTGGAAGTTGGTGGCATTTTTTTTTTTTTAATCTAACACATATAACATTCACGAGACAATCTTATTTGGATCATGAATATCCACATTTTTGCGAGGCTAACTCTAGCGGATGTTTTTATCAATGTTGAAAAAATCGGACGGATCACTAACCAATATTTTTGTCAATATTTAAAGATGTCTAACCATGATCGAATTGTGATTGAACGATCAATTATAAATAAATAATTTTTAACTAATATTTACTATAATATATAATATATTTACGCAAGATATTAAGAAACTTACACTAGTTAAATTTTAAATTATTATTATGTCAGGATCTTCTCCTTGTCTGGAATTTGAATTATAGGCATGTCGTGTGAGAGTGACTTGCTAAATGCCATTAAGATGCTTGATTCTCCTCATTTTTCGTCGCATTTGGGAGCGACGTTGATGAATATTGTTGATATTTCTACTTACCCTTAACATGTCTATATTCATATGTTCAGAGAAAAGCTAATGCAAGTATTGAGAAGCTCATTCTACTTGGCTTGCGTTGCCAATTTGATCTTTACAGATGGTCTCTACCGCCTGCTGAGTTGATTTCGCTTCTTGCATTGAACTAGCGTTGTTTTGCTAGCTTAGTGAGTTAGTGTAGTTTGTTTCTTTTTTCCAGTGATTTGCAAAAGAATTATAGATTGTTCATCTTATATAATTCATACGGTAAAAATTAATAATAAATTGGTAAGAATATTTTATGATGAAAAAATGAAAACGAAAACAGAAATTAAGTACGAGCAGTGGCGGATCTTGAAGAAAAAACTAAGGGGAGCTAAAATAAGAAATCAATACATAATTTTTTTTTACACCCAATACTCATACACACAAAGATGGAGATAAATTAATTCATGAATATTGAAAATTTGTTTTAAGTTATGTTAATAAAAGGAAAAAATGGAAGCAAAACGAAATATTATCAAAAAAGTCCTAGCCTAGGTTCGAACCTTAGGGGGCGTTTGTTACAAGTTATCAAAAATCATACTCGGGTAAGTGGATTCCCAGGAATATTATGATGAGAATGTTATTCCCGGGCATCTTTTAAAAAAGTGTTTGGTTGATAAATTCAATTCCCATGTATGTTTTTAAAATTTATTTAATTAAAATATTTAAAAATATAAAATTTGAAATAAAAATTATAGTTAGTGGGAAATAACTTTCATTCCCATGGGAATGCAAGATAGCCATCATTGAAGCCAGGAATCCTGAGTTGCTGAAATGAACTAAAATCTTTTCCCCGGGAATGTCCCATGCCTGGGTATCTTTTTTCATAATCTTATACCAAACAAAGGAATCTGCATTCCCACACCCATCATTCTCGGGAATGTTTTACATACCCATGTAACAAACGCCCCCTTAGCTGTTAGGTTGCAGGGGAAGCTTCCAACCACTGGGACGATTGGCGTTCATAGTTATGGTTCACATTTTATTTTATATATTGTTAGATAATGAAAAAAAACTAAAAAGGATACCTTTTATATTAGAATTTTTTTCGAAAATTTTCGGGGAGCTAGAGCTCCTCCCTGTCCTAACTAAGGTCCGCCACTGAGTACGAGCCGTTTCATCTGGGCTTTTTCGCACCAATTTTGAACCACTTCAATCAGTTTAGATCTGCCATTTTTTAGATATGATTGAACCGGTTCTTTTATCATTCCGGTCATGCATATTAGTCGAACTAGTGGACAGGTTTGGTTTTCTAAACAGTGTTTCTTGACTTTTTTATACATTGATAGAACTAAGTTGACCTAAGACTTTAGTGAAGAAAAATTTAGCGTGTGCCATTTAACGTACACTAGTATTTTTTTCTTTTTATAATGATGGCAATGGAGGTCTCATAAGCAAATTTCCCAATTCCCTCAATAGTAGCTCAATCCAAGTAATTTCCCAAACTCTATTTTGATATTTCCCCCTTAAAAGAACACAAGCAAAGCAACAGAATGGGAAAAGGACCAGTAATGCAGACCAAATAATGGACCACACGATTATTAATTTACAGAACAAAGATTATGGCACTCCCTATAATGGTGGTCCATTATTAGATTTTTGAGACCTTATCTTTAAAATTCTGCATCTTTAATATTCTCGTGCATCAGCTTTAATTACCTTTTCAACTCGTAAACGGTTAGCTTCTCTCTTTACTAAATGCTTGCCACCCCTGCAAATATTTCAGATAGGGATTGACATAAGTCTCCTATTAATTATACAATACAGAATGTTAATATTTCTGATACATTCAACGGTAGAGACTTTGGTGTTATAGAATATATGAACTTTTTCTGGTCATTAGTACTCTTATCTTGTCACTACGATCAACAAGAATATCCTAAAGCAAAAGCAAATGGGTATTCATGTGATTGAGAACGCTGAGTTTAAGTATAAGAAAAGGACTATTATGACAAAGGCTAGTAAGATCCAGCATGAGTTCTACCTCCAAGATTAGTAAGTAGGAAAACTTGACTCGAATTAAGCCTAAGGAGACAAGGGACTATTTTTTTTCCTCCTTAAAATCATGTGTATCCTTCCTTGATGCAATCATGTTCGGGTTGGGTAGGATCACTATGAAAGATAAAACTGTCCTTAAGGAATATTTAAAGTAGTTGTATTCACGTGAACTTGCACTCAAAACCTCTGTTTAAACTAGAACAATCTTATGTTAGTTAATCTACATGCTTGGTAATGATGTAAGATTACGTTAATAGATGTGTAAATCAAGAGATCCTCATAGAGTTGATAGAACGAGGTGTTGTGCGGTTGTGCCAACATGGATACTCATCCAAGTCTCACATCAAGTAATGTGAAGAAGAATGAAATAAAAAAGTGAACATATAATTATCTTTTGAAGTATCACATCCAATAGTGTGAAAAAAAAGTGGAGAATCAATCAATATATATTAGAAAAGAACAACTTCTAGCATGGCGTGTCGCTCTTACAAGCCAAGTTAGTGACGTGTCGCTCCCAGATTAATTCTCACCTAATATTTTACATGTAAGCTCTTTCTCATTGACCCCACTTGCCACATGTGCCCTGATTTTTCCTTACCTTATTTCTCCTTAATAAAAAAATACATTTTTAAATTTTAGATTTGATTAGGATTTAGGTTTTTTATTTCTTGATTTTATCTTAATTTATTTTTGATTTATTTTTAGAGTATTAATTAATTTTTATGGTATTTTTATTAAATTTTCGGATTTTTAATTAATTCCGGATTTTATGAGTTTTTTTGTGATTTGCTAGATTTTGATAGTTTTTATCTATTTTTATTTAGTACATTTTTAAATTTTAGATTTGATTAGGATTTATGTTGTTTATTTCTGTATTTTATCTTAATTTATATTATTATTTATTTTTGGAGTATTAATTATTTTTTATGGTATTTTTATTAAATTTTTAATTAATTCCGGATTTTATGAGTTTTTATTGTGATTTGCTAGATTTTGATAGTTTTTATCTATATTTATTTAGTACATTTTTAAATTTTATATCAATCAATCAATATCAATATCAATATATATTAGAAAAGAAGAACTTTCATAGTGATGTATCAGCACCAGATTAATTCTTAGTGACGTGTCAGCACCAGATTAATTCTCATAAAAATTATTCCACGTGTCAATTAGTTAGAGGGTATAATTTTCAATTAATATATGTTTTAATTTTATATATTCTAAAATATTAATTGATATTATTTTAGAAGATATAATTTTCAATTGATATATGTTTTAATTTTATATATTCTAAAATAATTGATTCCTATTATTTTAAAAGATAAGATTTGGTCTTTTAATTTATTTTTAGAATATATTAATTAATTTTTATTGAATTTTCGATTTTTTTTATTAATTCGGGATTTTATGAGTTTTTATTGTAATTTGCTAGATTTTGTTAGTTTTTATCTATTTTATTTAGTACCTTTTTTAATATTATATTTGATTGGGATTTAGGTTGTTTATTTCTTAATTTTATTTTAATTTATCTTATTATTTATTTAATTTTAATTCCAGGAAATATTTTCTTTTATTTTAGATTTATTTTTAGAGTATATTAATTAATTTTTCTTGAATTTTCGGATTTTTAATTAATTCATGATTTTATGAGTTTTTATTATGATTTGCTAGATTTTGTAGTTTTTATCTATCTTTATTTAGTACCATTTTAAATATTAGATTTGATTAAGATTTAGGTTATTTATTTCTTAATTTTATCTTATTATTTATTTAATTTTACGTCCGGGAAATATTTTATTTTATTTTAAATTTATTTATAGAGTATAATAATTAATTTTTATTGAACTTTCATATTTTTATTTAATTCAGGATTTTATGATTTTTTATTGTGATTTGCTAGATTTTGGTAGATTTTATCTATCTTTATTTAGTACATTTTTAAAGTTTAGATTTGATTATGATTTATGTTGTTTATTTCTTGATTTTATCTTAATTTATCTTATTATTTATTTAATGTTAATTCTAAGAAAAGGGAGTTGATTTGGTGTTGAGGGTCCAGAAAGCTACCATGGACACGCAGAGATTTGATAGCTGCTATTTCTACCTCCGTCACATGTTGCGATCAGGACAGAGGTATGCCGTAAGATGATGTTACGCGAAGTAAAGTTTATCATGTTGTGATTGATGATTTATGTCATTTCAGTTTATCCTTTGTTCGTAATTTAATCATGAATTCTTAAATTTCACATATTTTGTGTGTTTTGATCCTAAAGTTTACAAATTTTTGCATAGACCCTTTAACGAATTATTATTGAAGACGTAATGTTTTGATTCTTATGTAATGTTTTTTCTATTGTTCTCCTTTCGCTTTTGTATTTTTTTTAAACCAGATTTTAGTATAGTTTGTAGAAATCCATGCGCGTGAAACCATTCTAAATGAGATTTTGGTATAATTTATAGAAATTCACGAAACTTAGAATAGCTGAATTTATATTCATTTCTCAAATTTTGCTCCTTTTTATTCATCATGTTTGAGTTGTGTGTGTATAAGCATACTTTTTGCACTGTATGTGAATGATGCACAACTTACTAATTTTTTTTTTTTATGATGCACAGGTCAGTCAAATTGATGAAATTGAAGAGCTCATATTTAATCTTCATGAGTATGTTTAGCCCATTGTTAAGGTTGGTTCATGTTTTCCTCAAACTCATTAGTTTTGCATATAATCATGTTTTAGTATGTCAATTGGGTGACTTATCTTACTTTGCTCTATATATTTTCTTAAGTTCAATTTAAATTGATTGTTAGTATAAGTTCATTGGTGAAGTAACCACAATTATTTTGGGTGGGATAATTTTTTTTTCTCACATATATAGATAATTTGTTGGGGTGTGCATAATTGAGGCATTACATCATTTTTTGTTTCTTTTGACTGATATGCGTCTTTGATTTTTTGTTTCACAAGGGTTCCACCCCAAGGTTCACAAATACACTAGATACAATTCTTTCACCACAGTCCTTTTAAATTGGTGAAGGAGGATTTTTTGTTCTTCAAGACTTCATTTTGGGTTTCTGTTTCAATCTTCTTCATGAATTGATTTTGTTCTTCAGCTAATTGTAAGATGTCATATGCTTCAAGGATTCATGATTTTCTCTTCTTAATCAAAAGCAAAAAGATCGAGGAAAAGAAAATCTTTTGGGGTGGAGAATATTCATTTATTGGAAATCATTCTCAGGTTAATTCTCATAAAAAAATACATTTTAAAATTTAAGATTTGATTAGGATTTAGGTTGTTTATTTCTTGATTTTATCTTAATTTATTTTTAATTTATTTTTAAAGTAAAAAAATACATTTTTAAATTTTAGATTTGATTAGGATTTAGGTGATTTATTTCTTGATTTTATCTTAATTTATTTTTTGAGTATTAATTAATATATCCCTAACTTTTTTTAAGAAGACTGAGTTTGAAAGCTATAGCTTAAGTTAATTTGTTAATATATTCCCAAATAATAATAATAATGATAATAACATATGTGTGCGGGTATGAGCCGGTTGGGTACTATAGTACCCACTATTTTTTGTGGGTAATTACCTATACCCAACCTCATACCCTTTTAACAGTTTTTTACCCTACTCATAGAGTATTTTTTGCGGGTGCCCTATGATTTCGTGACCCATTGTCATCCCTAGATTTAGATTTTGGCAAAGATTGATAGCTTCGTGTAATGACGTTGAATTGTCTAAAGGTGGAGAGCTTCGAGTTGCTACCCACGTGAGTATAGAGACGAGTATATGTAATTTTTAAAAACGCGGGTATGGAGATGGTACTATAGTACCTACCCATTTTCATCCCTACTTAGTTGGAATAAACACAATAATGTTATACTTTATGATTTATCTTACACAATCCTGATTTGTGCTACTATCACATTCATTTTTTTTAAAGATTAATATGTTGGTAATTTCTTATATCTATGATTTGTGTTTTCGTCTTCATATTTACGGAGACTGTGAAACGAGTTCCCGTTGGTATCAATCGGGCTTAGAAGAGAAGTCCTTATGTCCATTTTACTCATCAATTCTGACTCTTATATTTCATTCGTTGTTTAATATATTTTTAATAATCAAGGTATTAATTGATGTATCAAATACAATAGACATATTTCCCGTGCAACGCGCGGGTAAAAAACACTAGTATATTAGAAAAGAAGAACTTCTATCAGGCAGATTTAGTGACGTGTCATTCTCACGTTAATTCTTAGTGACATGTCATTTTCACGTTAATTCTCAGAAAAAAATTCCACGTGTAATTTTCAGGTTAATTTGCATAAAAAAATACATTTATAAATTTTAGATTTGATTAGAATTTAGGTTGTTTATTTCTTGATTTTATCTTAATTTATTTTTGATTTATTTTTAGAGTATTAATTAATTTTTATGGTATTTATATTGAATTTTCGGATTTTTAATTAATTCAAGATTTTATGAGTTTTTGTTGTGATTTGCTAGATTTTGATAGTTTTTATCTATATTTATTTAGTACCTTTTTAAATTTTAGATTTAATTAGGATTTCCATAACAAATCTTGAAACCAATTTTTTAAATTTAATTTTAGAAATTTTTTCATAAAATATTAAAATCTTAAAAGATTTGCCTTAATTATCTAAGATTTACCTAAATTGCTCCTTACTAATACTGCATCAGTCATCTCCTCCCCTACATGTCTCTACTGTAAACCGGTTGACATGGAGGAAAAATGAGGAAGATTACTCGAGTATGTAACTTGCTTAATGTGGTGTTGATAATTGTGTAAGTGTTTGACATAAATGTTTATGCTTCGCTTCCTAAAGGTTTTTTTGTTGTTGAATTTGATTGACCTAATTAGTGAGCACTATATTTGGTAGTGTTGATTCAGTTCCTAAAAGCCATGTCCTTTAATTTTCTCTTAATTTGTTCATTGTTCCCTATTTTGTGATTGTTTTGTTTAATTTCATATATGCTTTAGTATTTGTTGGTGGTCTCTGTAATGCTTCCATATCTCTTAAATAAGCTAATGTTGTGATGCTTTCTCTTATGCAACCTTTATTCTGAATGTTCTTAATCGACCAATTGATAGCAGACTTACATGCTTTTATCCTTCCCATTGCAAGTTTATTTAATTGCATCATTGTCTTCCAGTTTTGGCTGTCAAAACTTCATCTACAATGTCAGCATCATGAAGGCAGAGAAACTCTTTCAGAAGAAGGGACGTCCAACAAATTTGACCCAGGATCCCAGTTAAAGAAATGAGATTTAGGTAAGATACTTATTCATATGATTGCTTTCAATTCCAGATTTTACTATTTTTCTTATTAATTAATAGCTTTTTTTTGTTGTCAATTGTAAATTGCTTTTAGACATAGCTATAGTCTCTTTTATTTTGCTTTACTATCTCAATAGTGGAAGCTTTTTTTCAATTAGTACATGGGTTAAAATTCTAAATTTGCTTAACTAAAGGTCTGATTCTATTTGATTTTAGTGGGAAGCAAGCCTTAACCCAGTTAATGAGCTGAATGGAAAAGGAATGTGGATAAGGAGAATGAATCATATAAAATTTCCTTATTTTCATTCACCAATTTATGGCCTTTGCTCTTGCTATCTCATTTCATGCTGATAAATTTATAACTACTGATTTGTGTTGATTTTGGATCTTAGAATTATTAATCTGATCAAATAAGTAACTTTTCCAGCATGTGGTTCATTATACTTTTCGTCTCCATTTTTTTACTGCAATTCTTGATGTGATGTGGAATGGGGTTAGGATATAAGATTGGTGGCAGAATGAACAGTTCTTGGTTCATATAATGAGGATAGAGACTTTGCTGAGCTCTATGGACATCACTTCTCATCCCAATTTTAGGTAAGGGAAGAAATTTATTATAGCCTTCACACATTCTGATTGCTTAGTATAAAAAGATTATTAACTCTTATCCGGGTTTTATGGACTTGCATGTCTGCTGCTCACCTTTTTTTTGGTAATTCAATTGTTTTCCACTACCTAAACATTATTTCATTGTTCCTCTCAATCTGTTTTGTCCATCTCACATGTGCAATGTAAGCTCTTGCTTGGTTTGCAATTTGGTTTTGTATTTTTTTTCTATAACAGATGCATCATCTTGCACAATTTAAGATCATTCCCAATGTTGTAGAGTAAAAGAAAGACATTGATGCTCCCCACTACCAAAGAAGCATGACGATGATTGATGATATGTGATGGATTTGCAAGAAATGGAGCATGAGTTCTACACCAAGAATAGTATAAAATGTGTTATTCTAAATACAGTTGGTGGCTACTATACACCTCTAAAGGACCACACTTCTTGATAAATAGTGGCAAAAAAGAGCATGCAAAGAGCAATGTTTGTTGTAATGATGTTTCAAGGTGTTGCCACCTATGTATAAGTAAATCCTTCTCCTATTTTGACATGTGTTACACTGAAAATTTTAAAATCTTCTTTTTAACTTTAGAGATTTTTTTATGCATATGTAACGTGACATATTGTTTTATATAAAAAGTATCATTATATTTTTTTTAAACAATCATTATACTCTAAACTAATTGATTGATATTGTGTTAAATTACAAATAAAATCAAATGAGATACCAACCGAATGCATTCAGTTATAATTGGAGAGGAGAAATTTCTGCACCAAAAATTTATTACCAAAACAAATCTATGTTGGCTAATTTAAAAATTTTAAATATGAGAAAATTTTTCATAAAATATTAAAATCTTTTTTTCAACTTTAGAGATTTCTTTATGTATATGTAACGTGAGATTTTATTTTATATAAAAAGTATCATTATATTTTTTTAAACAATCATTATATTCTAAACTAATTGATTGATATTATGTTAAATTTCTAATAAAATCAAATGGGATACCAACTGAATGCATTCAGTTATAAATGGAGAGGAGAAATTTCTGCACCTAAAAGTTATTGCCAAAACAAATCTATGTTGGCTAATTTGAAATCTATGCAAAATTATTTTTGTCGGTTTAAGGTTCGTAAATTTTGTACAAAATCTAATATAATGCTATTTTATGACTTCAAATAAACAAAATGATGTCATATTTTATGATTTATCTTTCACAACCCTAATTTGTGCTACTATCACATTCTTTTTTTCCCATGATTAATTTGTGTTTATCATCTGCTTTATTATAATTGTTCTTACATTCTTAGTATGTTAAATTTTTTATAATTTAAAATATGATCGATGTATCAAATACAATAGACACATTCTTTTTTTTCCATGATTAATATGTGTTTATCATCTGCTTTATTAAGATTTTTCTTACATTTTTAGTATCTTAATTTTTTTTATAATTTAAAATATGATCGATGTATCAAATACAATAAACATATTTCTCGTGCAACGCACGGGTAAAAAGAACACTAGTTATTATAAATATGAAGAGTGGAGTTGAGTTTTATTTGTATAACAACACTAGTCCCTTGCGTGTTTGGCCTCGGCAGTTATACTCTTTCGTAAGAGTTTACAATTATAGCCTTAAATTACATTGGGTGAGTTTATAATTTTGTCGCTGTAAAAACAGTGATTAAAAGAAGAGTTTAATGGGTACGCACTGTCAGTGTAAAATTGTTTTACACTGACAATCAATCACAACATGCCACAGAGGAGAATAATAACTTTGATTTTAAATTTTAATTAAAAAAAAGATATATTTTACGATATGGAGGAATTCAATTGATTGTCTTTGTAAAATCTGTTTAGACTGACGGTGCACATCCCTTTAATTCTTAAGGAAGAATCTCGCATAATTAAATTTAGGTACTGTCTTATGATGGACGCTGTGAGGTGTTATGCACCTTCCCCACGGGTAATGAATTCCTGAACATGAGCTTTAATTTTGTAGGCCCATTTGTTTCTCTTGGGGGGTTTATTGATGTTTTTTCACTGTAAAATATTAGTGGCAACTCTTCTTATACTTATTAGTTCTTAATGCGTCGTTCCGGCACGAAAGTTGCGACAAATGATAATTCTGTTGGAGACTTATTAGTTTTTAATGCATCGTCCTAGTGCGACCCTAATTGTGATAGATGACGACTTTATTGAAGACAACACTAGAAAGTCTAAGAGAATAAAAGAATCTTTTTAGGGCTGAGCGTTGAAGAAGAACACCAAGAAGCGAAAAATAATAGAAACTTACATAGATCTACCACTCTTGGATTTGCTAGGTCAACGAGAGGGCCCAAGATGTATGTGATCTATGTGTTGGTGGAATTGGACCCGAACCTTGATGGAGCCCAATGAGTGGAAAATTAAAATAGCTAGGCTATCAAAAGGAAAAGACACTTAGCAAATCCAATTAGAATCAGAGCTCTCACTAGTGGCAACTAGCAAGCAATTGTAACTTCGCTTATTTTTAATAGCTTTGCTCTTGTTGACAATGACTGATTATAGCCTTCTGGCTAAGCATCCATGTATAGTTTGGAGCCACAAAGCTCTTTTAACACCTACACAGGTTTAATGTCAAATCATTTTACCATTGACCAAAAAATAAAGGAAAAGACACTTCAAACCAGGGAATCATGTACATAGGGAAAGCACACAAGCAGTGAAGAGATGACAAGTTCAGGGAGTGTGAAATCATAAAGGTTCAAAGATTCAAACTCAAACTTCTTCAAACTAATACCCTTCTTGTTTGACCAGTTTGCTAAGCTAATACACTCTAATATCATCATTTTCCTATTCAATGCTCCATTTATTTCATGTGCGAGTGATATAGCCAATTCAAGTTTCTGTTTGAACTATCTTAATCTTTTAAGAGAAGACCAAAGAAAGCATACATCAACTAGGAAGCCAAAATAAGAACAAAGCTTCACTACTTATTGAAAAATGTTCACCAAATCATGAATTCAAGAGAGCTACAATGTTTACATTACAAAGTAAAATTGAAAACACTTACTCTTTACCTCAGCCATGAACCCTTTTCTTTAGCCTTTTATTCTGAAATTACAAGTAGACAGAGAAGAAGTTGTTGAATTGGATAGAAAGAAAAAAACAGAGTACATCAGAAGTTAAGATCCACTCCAAAATCCAGAACTAACCTGAGCCGAAAACCTCCATCGAGAGCTGGCCAGCTAGGGCCCAATGTTTGTTTAGGATAATGGGCTGTTTGAAATAAAGGTCATGAGTTGACCAAAAAATGGTGCCAAGGATTACTTTAAATTATTTAAACTTTTAATATTAAATATGTTTCAAAAGAGAAAGAAATTAAATATTATGTAAAAATATTCAAAATCAAATAAGTAATTTTAGAAATTCTATCAATTTCAAAATATTTAAGAAAATAAAATTGAAAATTGCCAATCTATAATATAAACATTTATTTATTTTTCTCATCACATATGGAAGGGGCTCACATTATAGCTATGGACAATCGTAACTGAAGTCATATTCGTGGATTCCCCTACAAAAATGTCTTTACTCTCAAGCTTGTGGGCCACAAAAATGTCTTTACTCTCAAGCTTGTTAAGATTGAACTTCAGGCTTAGCTGGTCACGGTTCCTTGATAACTCTGTCAAATTGTTTTTGCTAAGGAAGCCCTCCACTAGTTATGTCAAAGGATACAAGTTTTTTTTTTTTTTATCTATTTTGAAAAAGATATGTTTGAGAGTTTCAATTCCAATATAAAAGTTGATAACGACAAAATCTTAGCTAGGCGTTGAGTGGAAAGTGTAAAGTTGAATTAATCTGACTTCACACGCAGAAAAGTTCAATTTTTTTATAGAAAACCAAAACCCCCTATATATATATACATCCTTGGATAAGTTCTCATCAACATCACATTAATCACACAAGTACTCTACTCTCTCTTTCTCTCTCTATTTCTTATTTCTGTCACTCTTTGTTTTCTGGTTATTATTATGTAAATACTAAATAAAGTTTAGTCATCTTTGCAAGATTTGAATTAATTTTTTTTAAGGGAACCACACTATGAGGAAGAATAAAGTGGTAGAGACTAGACGGCAGGAACCCACAACTGTGAGCAAGACAACTGTTCAAGATTTGGTGTGTCTGAAGAATCACGCTGTCGATCATGGACCACCTATATTTGATGGATGTCAAGAATTTATGGCTAGCGGAGAACACGGAGCCGCTGCTCTGACATGTGCAGCTTCTGGATGCCAAAGGGGGTACCACAAGAAACTTGTACATGTTGAAGTGAATCTGGGTGACAGTGGTTGTTCTCATGAATCATCAACAAGTGGAGGTTGATGACATGAACAACTTCGTGAAGTATTGTGGTGAAGGGTTTGGTGTTTTTTTCTTCTTCCTTTGGCTTTTGTACCATTCCCTACTATTTCATATGCTTTTGAATTTTAGTGTAATGATGGACAGTTATGCACGATATCTTTTTGTGATATTTTGATGTTGTGTAAAGGACAAGTACAATTTTAAGTCAAACTGAAGTTGCATTTGTTATCAAAAGTATTAATGAATCATTACTTATTTTCTCATTATACCTTATCAAAATATATTTTGAAAATGTAATCTCAAAACTTTTCCCCCTTTTCAACCATTCCTTTTTCATTAGCCAATATAAATTTATTTCAGATTTTTTTAACTTCTCCCTAACAGATTTTCCACTTTAAAAAATATAAGATGAAGGTGGATTTTATCTTTAGTTTTTTAGATTGTGAATGCTTATTTAATTCGAAGATCTCGATTTTGATGTTAATTAAGACCATTGAATATTTCACACTATACCAACTCTCACTAGCTTTGTCATTTTATCTAGTTTTTCCCCTTTTAGTGAATCAAAATTTATAGCGCGCCTTGAGGCTTTTGAAGAACTCAATATTCCTTTTTTTTGGAAGGCATAAATATATATTCAATAATGATGAGCAAATAGACAATGTGTACAACCCTTTTACTATATCATAATTCTGTTAGTTTCTTTAGCGTGTTGAGCATATCTTTTGTGCATAGATAAGAATAATGTTTTTTATGTTATTTACATTTCCCAAATCCGAATAAGATCATATTGTGCGTACTCAGTCGTGAGTGTTTATCTCTTACGCCATAGAAATGGTTTAATTAAATTGATTAATTACACTATTTCATAAAACTTATTATAGTCAACTCTTTGGCAAATAGCATAAATAGTCTTCCAAATCTAAATGTAAGAAAAATAGTTATGTTAAATATATTTATAAAACACATAATGAATAAAATACAATATTTCATTATGTAAATTTATCAAAAAATAAAATTTAAATAAATCTCCATATTAGGAGGAATTATATATTCATTTTCCTCATGAGTGTTTGTTTGCGGACCCTTTGTTTTTTGTTTGATTTTTGAAACATGATTTTGCAAGTCAATCTCATAAAGGGAAATCTTATTCCACTCCGGTAATCAACCACATAGCTCTCAAACTGGTATCAGTGCCAAACTTTCGAATTGTGTTTTGGGTATTGTGAAAACATGACTTATATGATTTGTGAATAAATTTGTTGTTGTAAGCTTATGTTTTTGTAAGTTAAAAAATGCATTACATATTAATCCTAAAAAATATACTTATATAATTTCAAAAATTTAGTAATTACTCAAAATTCCATGAATGCATTTTAAAACGAATTTATATTAAGCTTAATAATACATTTGGTCCCTCACTTATCACGATTTAGTAGTTTTGGTCCCTTATGAAATTTATTAGCCTAGAACGTCCTTCACGTTTACTAATTTTTGCAGTTTTGATTTTTCGTCAATTTCCATCCAAATTTTGAAAGTTTTTGATTAAAAAATCAATTAAAAAAATAGAAACCGTTAAAATGTTAATTAGAAAGCATAAAAATGTTTTCAAGACTTATTTTTAATCGATTTTTTATTTAAAAACTGTTTAATATTGGATGAGAGTTGACAAAAAACAAAAACTGCAACAGTTAGTAAACGTGAGAGACATTGTAGACTGATAAATTTCTTGAGGGACCAGAATTATCATATCCTGATAAGAGAAGGACCAAAAATTCTATTAAGCCTTTATTATAATAAACGGTGCCAAAGATCACTTATGTTTCAAATAAGAAAAAATTAAATATTATCTAAAAATATTCAAAATCAAATAAGTAATTATAGACATTCTATCAATTTCAAAATATTTAAGAAAATAAAATTTAAAATTGCCATTTTGTAATATAAATATTTATTTATTTATTTATTTTTCTCTTCACGTATGGAAGGGGCTCACATTATAGCTATGAACAATCGTTACTGAAGTCATATTCGTGTACTCCCCCACAAAAATGTCTTTACTCTCTAGCTTGTGGGCCACAATACAATGCATGTTAAGATTGAACTTCAGGCTTAGCTGGTCACAATTCCTTGATAACTCCGTCAATTTGCTTTTGCTAAGGAAGCCTGATAAAGGTTTTTTCCTCGTTGTTTGTACTACTTTTGGCTAAACCTTTATGATTCAATCATAGTAAAGCAGATACGGGTTTATCGTCCTCAGGGATTGTGTGAACATTAGTTCCACCAGTTAAACATTGATCTGAGCGGATACAAAGATGTTGGATAAATTGTTTTTGTGATTTTCAATATAAGGAAAGTGGTAAAAGAAGGTTTACAGAGATAACAAAGAAGAACACGTATTTAGATTGCATTCACCTAAGTCTCTAATTGCTTTCAACTCAAACACTTTTGTAATAGTTCATTTCATTCATGATGCCGAGAGCTATCCACCTAACTATCCCTAGCCTAGGTGAATCTATCAGCTGGAATTCCTAGACGTAATCCCTTACCATCTAGAAACCCAAAAGGAACACTAAACTCAAATTATCTCTCAAAGACATTCCCAATGACCAATTTATCCTAAGATAAGGTATCCAAGGCTTGCGAATCTCCGTTGTCACCCCGGAAACTCTTGTTAGAACTCAGAACTCCACCTATCACATGGAAATCAACTATTGCTCCTACCCAAGATATTCTCATTCTAGGACAACTAGTTCACTGAGTGGTTTCTCTCCTGAACCGGACCCACAATTATCTCCCGATCTCATGCTAGTCCATAGAGATCTAACACAAACAATCAATACTTGAAGCGAAGAAAGCAAGAACCTAAGAAATAGGTGTCTACTTTCATTGATCTAAGCATACACCAACTCATATCAACCTCTCGATCTATTTATAAACTAGTGCAGCTCTTTTGATTATCAATTGATTGGTTAGAAACATGAAGTACAAAGAGAAACACCATACATGAAAGATTTCCACTTACATCAATGAACAAACTTAGAACAATCAAAGAGTCAGGTTATACAGTCTAAATACATAAAAAGAAAACAAAAACTACAAGGGAAAGGGAAGAAAGAACCGAAACCCAAGAGGAGACGACGTAACCACGACCATGGAAGCTTTCCCAAGCTTTCCAAGGCCTTCGGGAGGTTGTCACCGTCCTCCCATGGCTGTCATCACCATCTTGAAGCTCCAATCCATCCAATCCTAGCCCAAGGACCCCTCCTCCATGAAGTCCATCTCCCTTGCTCTGCTATGGTGCCAAAGTTGAGAGAAAATCGAAGAGAATGGGAGAGATGAGACAAAAATCGAGTTTCTGCCCTTTAATAAGTGTTTAGGGCGGTCATAGGGTGCTGGGCGCTCATCAGAGGCCGCCGGGCGCCCTGCTTCCTTCAGCATTGGGTTTCTTCAGCTACTTGGGTGCTCAGCACCCCTTTTTGGGTGCTCAGCGCTCTGCAACTCTAAAAAATCAAATTTTCACTTTAAGCTTGGATTCTTCATGAATATCTTCCCGGCATCAAAAGTCCAAGTTAAGCTCATGAAATATATAAATTTATACTATTTCTAAGTTAAAACTAAGTACTTACTAAATCAATTACTTTGGGGATAAAATGATAAAAAATGCAAGCATACAAGTCAAATAAGTGCTTAAAATGATATTCAAATATACGTAAAATGAGCACTTATCAAAGCCCTCAACTAGTTATGTCAAAGGATAACAGTTTTTTTTATATATTTTGAAAAAAAAATATGTTTGTTTCAATTCAAAACTAAAAGTTGATAACGACAAAATCTTAGCTAGGCGTTGATTGAAAAGCGTAAAGCTGAGTTGTTTTGACTTCACATGCCGAAAAGTTCAAAATTTTTGCAGAAAACCAAAACCCCCTATGAATATATATACATCCTTAGATAAGTTCTCATCACATCAATCACACAAGTACTCTACTCTCTCTATTTCTTATTTCTGTCACTCTTTGTTTTTTGGTTATTACTATGTAAATACTAAATAAAGTTTAGTTAACTTTGCAGGATTTGATTTAATTTTTTTTTTAGGGGAACCACACTATGAGGAAGAATAAGGTAATTGAGAATAGACGGCAGCAACCGTAACTGTAAGAAGGACAACTGCTGAATACTTGGTGTGTCTAAAGAATCATGGTGTCGATCATGGACCACCTATATTTGATGGATGTCAAGAATTTATGGCAAGCGGAGAACATGGAGCCACTGCTCTGACATGTGCAGCTTGTGGATGCCAAAGGGGTACCACAAGAAACTTGTACATGTTGAAGTGAATCTGGGTGACAGTGGTTGTTCTCATGAGCCATCAACAAGTGGACGTTGATGGCATGAACAATTTCAAGAAGTATTTTGTTGAGGGTTTGGTGTTGTTTTCTATTTCCTTTGGCTTTTGTACCATTCCCTACTATTTCATATGCTTTTGAATTTCAGTGTAATGATGGACAGTTATGCAAGATATCTTTTTGTGATATTTTGATATTGTGAAAAGGAAAAGTAAAATTTTAAGTCAAACTGAAGTTGCATTTGTTATCAAAAGTATTAGCGAATCATTACTTATTCTCTCATTATGCCTTATCAAAATATATTTTCAGAATGTAATCTCAAAACTTTTCACCCTTTTCAACCATTCATTTTTCATTAGCCAGTATAAATTTGTTTCAGGTTTTTTTTACTTCTCCCTAACTGATTTTCCACTTTAAAAAATATAAGATGTATGTGGATTTTTTCCTTTGTTTTTTTATCGTGAATGCTTATTTATTTCGGAGATCTCGATTTTGATGTTAATTAAGACCATTGAGTATTTCACACTATACCAACACTCACTAGCTTTATCGTTTTATCTAGTTTTGCCCCTTTAAAAGAATCCAAATTTATAGCATGCCTTGAGGCTTTTGAAGAACTCCATATTCCTTCTTACTATATCATAATTCAGTCAGCTTCTTTAGCGTGTTGAGCATATCTTTTGTGCATAGATAAAAATAATTTTTTTTTATGTTATTGGCATTTCCCAAATCCCAATATGATCATATTGTGCGTACTCAGTCGTGAGTGTTTATCTCTTACGCCATAGAAACAGTTTAATTAAATTGATTAATTACACTATTTCTTAAAACTTATTATAGTCAGCTCTCTGGCAAATAGCATAAATAGTCTACCAAATCTAAATGTAAAAAAGATAGTTATGTTAAATATGTTTCTAAAACACATAATGAATAAAATACAATATTTCATTATATAAATTTATCAAAAAAATAAAATTTAAATAAATCTCCATATTAGGAGGAATTATATTTTCATTTTCCTCATGAGTGTTTGTTTGCGGACCCTTTGTTTTTTGTTTGATTTTTGAAACATGATTTTGCAAGTCAATCTCGTAAAGGGAAGTTATTCCACTCCGGTAATCAACCACATAGCTCTCAAACTGGTATCAGTGCCAAACTTTCGAATCGTGTTTTGGGTATTGTGAAAACATGACTTATATGATTTGGGAATCAATTTGTTGTTGTAAGCTTAAGTTGTTGTAAGTTAAAAAATCTATTACATATTAATCCTAAAAAATATACTTATATAATTTCAAAAATTTAGTAATTACTCAAAACTTCCATGAATGCTTTTTAAAATGAATTTATATTAGGCTTAATAACACTTTTGGTCCATCACTTATCACGATTTGGCTGTTATGGTCCCTTATGGAATATATTAGCCTACAACGTCCTTCACGTTTACTAATTGTTGTACTTTTGATTTTTCGTCAATTTCCATCCAAATTTTGACAGTTTTTTTATTAAAAAATCAATTAAAAAAATAGAAACCGTTAAAATGTTAATTAGAAAACATAAAAATGTTCTTCAAGCCTTATTTTTAATTTATTTTTTTATTTATAAACCGTTTAATATTGGATGACAGTTGACAAAAAACTAAAACTGTAACAGTTAGTAAAAGTGATGGACATTGTAGGCTGATAAATTTCTTGAGATCCAGAATTATCAAATCGTGATAAGTGAATGACCAAAAATTCTACTAAGCCTTTATAATAATATATGGTCTCGAGGATCACTTATGTTTCAAATAAGAAAAAATTAAATATAATCTAAAAATATTCAAAATGAAATAAGTAATTATAGACATTCTATCAATTTCAAAATATTTAAGAAAATAAAATTTAAAATTTCCATTCTATAATATAAATATTTATTTATTTTCTCATCACATTTGGAAGGGGCTCACATTATAGCTACGAACAATCGTTACTGAAGTCATATTCGTGTACTCCCCTACAAAAATGTCTTTACTCCTAAGCTTGTGGGCCGTAATACAATGCATGTTAAGATTGAACTTCAGGCTTAGCTGGTCACAGTTCCTTGATAACTCCGTCAATTTGCTTTTGCTAAGGAAGCCCTCCACTAGTTTTGTCAAAGGATACCCGTTTTATTATTTTATTTTTTTTTAAATGTTTGGGAGTTTCAATTCAAAAATAAAAGTTGATAACGACAAAATCTTAGCTAGGCGTTGAGTGGAAATTGTAAAGCTGAGTTGTTCTGACTTCACAGACAGAAATGTTCAATTTTTTTACAGAAAACCAAAACCCCCTCTGTATATATATACATCCTTAGATATGTTCTCATCACATCAATCACACAAGTACTCTACTCTCCCTCTCTCTATTTTTTATTTCTGCCACTCTTTGTTTTCTGGTTATTACAATGTAAATACTAAATAAAGTTTAATCATCTTTGCAGGATTTGATTTAATTTTTTTTAGGGGAACCACACTATGAGGAAGAATAAGGTGGTTGAGACTAGACGACAAGAACCCGTAACTGTGAGCAGGACAACTGTTCAATATTTGGTGTGTCTGAATAATCATGTTGTCGATCATGGACAACCTATATTTGATGGATGTCAAGAATTTATGGCTAGCGGAGAACACAGAGCTGCTGCTCTGACATGTGCAGTTTGGGGATGCCAAAGGGGGTACCACAAGAAACTTGTACATGTTGAAGTGAATTTGGGTGACAGTGGTTGTTCTCATGAGTCATCAACAAGTGGACGTTGATGACATGAACAATTTCATGAAGTATTTTGCTGACGGGTTTGGTGTTGTTTTCTATTTCCTTTGGGTTTTGTACCATTCCCTACTATTTCATATGCTTTTGAATTTCAGTGTAATGATGGACAATTATGCAATATATCTTTTTGTGATATTTTGATGTTATGAAAAGGAAAAGTAAATTTTTTAGTCAAACTGAAGTTGCATTTGTTATCAAAAGTATTAGTAAATCATTAGTCATTCTCTCATTATGCCTTATCAAAATATATTTTGAGAATGTTATCTCAAAAAATTTCCCCCTTTTCAACCATTCCTTTAACATTAGTCAATATAAATTTGTTTCAGATTTTTTTTACTTCTCCCTAACTGATTTTCCTCTTTAAAAAATATAAAATGTAGGTGGATTTTTTCCTTTGTTTTTTCCATCGTGAATGCTTATTTATTTCGGAGATCTCGATTTTGATGTTAATTAAGACCATTGAGTATTTCACACTATACCAACTCTCACTAGCTTTATCATTTTATCTAGTTTTTCCCCTTTTAAGGAATCCAAATTTATAGCGTGCCTTGTCGTTTTTGAAGAACTCAATATTCCTTTACTATATCATAATTCAGTCAGCTTCTTTAGCGTGTTGAGCATATCTTTTGTACATATGGACTGGGCGAGCCCCTAGAGTGGCAACGCCCAGCATGTATCCCGCCCTGAGGCGGGGCCCTGGCCTTTGGATGGGCCTTGACCTCGGAGGCCCAATTGGCCCAATAGGTAGTACCCAAGCTCTATAAATAGGAGGTAGTTATCAAGGGTAAGGGACTTTTTGGCTCATTTGATAAAATAACACATGAAATTCAGCATTCTCTCTCTTACTCTCTCTCCCTAGCACAATCTCTCTACCCTTTGGTACCATACCTTCCCTCAATGTTCATTCACAGAACGGCAAGCTCTGACTCCTTAGCAATCAGCGCCTCGCCTCGGGCGATCAAGTCCTTCTCAGCTTGCTCTTTCTCCTTCTTGCAAGCTTGAAGGCTTGCATCAAGCTCATCTGCTTCTTCCTTCATCAGCGCCAGCTGATCCTCCAGCTCGCCGATTTTAATCCCCGCCGTGCCAATCATCTTGTCGGCATAGACTTTGTCTTTTCCTGCCTGCGTCGCTAGTTTGTCGAAACGCTTTTCCCAAGCAGCGGCGGCTTCTTGATGCTTAGCACTTTCGGCCTTCAACCGCTCAGCTTCAACGTTGGCGGCATTGAACTTCTCAAACGTGTGAGCAAAGATGCACCCAGCGCGTAGGAGGCAAGCAAGAGTCTCCTCCTTGGTATCATTCAGGCCCCGACTCAAAACTTCTTTTTCTATGACGTCACGGTTGAGACCAGCAAGTAAGAATTCTGAGGGTTCAATGGCGTTGGGGAGCATATTATAATAGCTTGAAGAACCGACCTCGGGAGCAGGGGCTTGTTCAATTTGAGCCGCTTCAGAGGTAGTGGCAGCGCCAGGACAGGATTTTTCCCCTTGATGAGGTGGGGAAGGCATGGAGCCCGCATCACGTGTTGGGGGCGGGCTAGGAGGCGCCTCTTGGTGAGGGGGAGACTTTGGGGTTTCATTTTCTTTTTCCTTCTCTCCAATAGGAGTGTCGGAAGACGCAGCAGCTTTTGTGGCGTTAACGCCGGCGGAGGCGGCTGTGGCGCCAACAGAGGACTCAGCGGCAACAGCAGCGGTCGCACCGGCGGAGGCAGGAGTAGAAGCTGATACGGCGGTTGGCTCGGTAGCTGCGGCGATGGAGGCTTCAGCGACATTTTTGCCTTTAGGCGCAGCAGCAGTGGTGGGCTGAGCGCCAGGGTTGGATGTGCCGGCGCCGGAGGAGGTCTTGGTCAATCTTCTCCTCTTGGGAGCTTTGGTGCTCTCGGCTTGGTTCTCAGCACCGCCCCGTTTTTTCGCGTCGCCCTCAGTGTTGAATTTTGGGGAAAAGCGAGCCATTCTCCTCTCACGGGCCTTCAGGAGCTCGGCGTTCGTGAAATTCATATCTTCTGTAACAATAAAAAAAAACGATCAGTGACAACATAGGAGTCGAGAAAGGAAATGTCAATAGTAAAAGTGAGCTATGGGCAACCTAAGTATTTGGGAGTTCTTGAGAGGTCAGCGCCCTCAAGGACTGTTGTGCAGTCAAGGATGGGAAGTGGGGCAAGGAGATCAAGAAAGGCTTTATCGTTGGCGGACAAGGATTCCTCTGAGGGATCGGTGATCCCGTTGGGCTTCTCCGTCCAATAAAGAGGAAAGAGGGCGGTCCCGTCTCTGAGGGTGAATGCCTCTGGGTAGGCGGGATGAACCGCCACACGGAAGTACTTTCGTGCGAAGGAGGACTTCGCGTTACTTTTGTGAGGATGCAAACACTTCCGGCCGGCTCGGGCCTTCAAGGAAATCCATCCTTTGTTTTTGATGGACTTGGAGTCGACGTCGTAAAGGTAGAAGAAACTGGTGGGGGATGGGGCGATGCCGACAGCGGCGCTTAGGATTTCAAAACATCGAATGAAAGCCCAGGCGTTAGGGTGGAGTTGACAGGGAGCCGCGTTGATGTCGCGGAGGACGGTTTGGACAAAGGGTGAGAAAGGAAGCCTGATTCCAAGCTCGCTAAACATATATTCGTACGCAAAGAAGAAATGGGATCTCTTTACGTCGCCGTCTGGCTTGTGAAGCCAGGGGCGATCCCCGGGACTGCAAACCCAGATCCTGAGTTTGGCGTTAAACTCATCGTCATTGGACAAGCCACCCAGGGAGTTCACGAATTGCACAATGGGATCGCTGTCTTGGAAGATGGAAGGTTGATCTATAGCCTCGTGTTTGGGGGCTACTTGGACTGGAAGGGGCAGAGTGGCGTAGGTTTTTAGTCGGTGAGCTGGGATCTCTGGAACCTCTAAACGGAGGCCGCCGGCAGCGGTGGAGTCAGGGTCGCTTTCGGAGGAGGAAGAAGAGTGATTAGGGGAGGTAGGGTTTGAAGCCATTTTTAGAAGACAGTGAAGTGAAAGAAAGGAAAAGATCAGTATGTGTGCGATGTAAAGATAAGGACAAGGGGACTCACCGGAGTAGGATGTGAAGAGTGGGTAGCGGAAAGGGTGATAAGCGACGGCTCCGGAGCGGAAGTGGACAGAGGGAGTTTGGTAAGCGATTAGGGAAGTAAAGAGGGGTCTCGGAAAGGGATGACAGTGGGGAAGAAGGGTTTTTATAGGAGAAGGGGAGAAGCTGGAGGGGTGACGCGTGTTGGACGCGTGTGGGAGGTTGGAAGTCATGATGGTTTTGGGGAGGTGGGTCGCGTGCAATGGGGAGTTACTGCGCACGATGGGACGGTTATGAAAGGAGAAGTGACGGTTCCGGAGAAAGAGGGAAATTGATGTAACCAACACATCACGTGGGGCAGCCACGTGAGGCAGATAGAGATTTGAAAGGGTTCTAAAATAAGGGAAAGCGCGAAAAGCCTCGCCACCATAAGGATCAAACACCATCGCCTGACGGGTGACGCCAACAACAAAGTTCAGTCGCTCGCCGGGGTCACCGCCAGTCAATGATTGAATGATCGGCACATGACCCATGCCTGTCACCTTTCCCGCCGGCGAGCGATCATACACCTGCTCCAACTTATCGCCAATACGAAGTAATCGTTCTCGCCGCTTGTGGACTAGTGGACTTGCCAGCTCGGGTTGCTCGTCAAGTCAGTGGACTGGGTAACTGAAAATGCAAGTTTCCTTTTGCTCACGCCGTGTTGGCGATATAGTTTACTTCTTTTTTTCTTAAGCCATGTTGGCAGTGCAGATTCTGGTGTACTGTAGGACATATGTAAAAGCATTTAAAAGACACCCTTAGCTCTCGTACCTCGAGCTCGGTGTCTTGTGGACTAGTGGACTGGGCGAGCCCCTAGAGTGGCAACGCCCAGCATGTATCCCGCCCTGAGGCGGGGCCCTGGCCTTTGGATGGGCCTTGACCTCGGAGGCCCAATTGGCCCAATAGGTAGTACCCAAGCTCTATAAATAGGAGGTAGTTATCAAGGGTAAGGGACTTTTTGGCTCATTTGATAAAATAACACATGAAATTCAGCATTCTCTCTCTTACTCTCTCTCCCTAGCACAATCTCTCTACCCTTTGGTACCATACCTTCCCTCAATGTTCATTCCCAGAACAACATAGATAAAAATAATTTTTTTTGGTTATTGGCATTTCCCAA
This sequence comes from Lotus japonicus, assembly GCF_012489685.1. NCBI lineage: Eukaryota > Viridiplantae > Streptophyta > Magnoliopsida > Fabales > Fabaceae > Lotus > Lotus japonicus. Next base: position 101,979,967 of record NC_080041.1, on the reverse strand, counting down.
ATTCGAATAATAATGATATTGTGCGTACTCCGTTGTGAGTGTTTATCTCTTAGGCCATAGAAACAGTTCAATTAAATTGATTCATTGCACTATTTCTTAAAACTTATGATAGTGAGCTCCTTAACAAATAGCATAAATAGTCTTCCAAATCTGAATGTAACAAAAACAGTTATGTTAAATAAGTTTCTAAAACACATTCTGAATAGAATACAATATTTCATTATGTAAATTTATCAAAAAATAAAATTTAATTTAATCTTCATATTAGGAGGAATTATATATTCATTTCCCTCATGGGTGTTTGTTTGCGGACCCTTTGATTTTTGAAACATGGTTTTGCAAGTCCATCTCATATAGGGAAGTCTTATTCCACTGCGGTAATCAACAACATAAATCTCAAATTGGTATTAGAGCAAAAATTTCGAATCGTGTTTTGGGTTTTGTGCAAGCATGACTTATATGATTTGTGAATCTATTTGTTGTTGTAAACTTAAGCTGTTGTAAGTTAAAAAAATCTATTACATATTAATCCTAAAAAATATACTTATAAATTCAAAAATTTAGTAATTACTTAAAACTTCCATGAATTCTTTTTAAAATGAATTTATATTAGGCTTCATAACACTTTTGGTCCCTCACTTATCACGATTTGATAGTTATGGTCCCTTATGGAATTTATTAGCCTACAACGTCCTTCACGTTTACTAATTGTTGCAGTTTTGATTTTTCGTCAATTTCCATCCAAATTTTGACACATTTTGATTAAAAAATAAATTAAAAAAATTAGAAACCATAAAAATGTTAATTAGAAAACACAAAATGTTCTTCAAGCCTTATTTTTAATTGATTTTTTATTTAAAAAACCGTTTATTATTGGATGACAGTTGACCAAAAACCAAAACTGCAACTGTTAGTAAACGTGAGAGACATTGTAAGCTGATAAATTTCTTGAGGGACCATAATTATCAAATCGTGAGAAATGAAGGACCAAAAATTCTAGTAAGCCTTTATAATAATAAATGGTGCCAAGGATCACTTATGTTTCGAATAAGAAAAAATTAAATATTATCTAAAAATATTCAAAATCAAATAAGTAATTATAGACATTCTATCATTTTCAAAATATTTAAGAAAATAGAATTTAAAATATCCATTCTGTAATATAAATATTTATTTATTTTTCTCATCACGTATGGAAGGGGCTCAGTTTGTAGCTATATGGTCAATTGTTACTGAAGTCATATTCGTGTACTCCCCCACAAAAATGTCTTTACTCTCAAGCTTGTGGGCCACAATACAATGCATGTTAAGATTGAACTTCAGGCTTAGCTGGTCACAATTCCTTGATAACTCCGTCAATTTGCTTTTGCTAAGAAAGCCCTCCACTAGTTATGTCAAAAGATACCAGTTTTTTTTTTTTTTTTTTTTATCTATTTTGAAAGAAAAAATGTTTGGGAGTTTCAATTCAAAAATAAAAGTTGATAACGACAAAATCTTAGCTAGGCGTTGAGTGGAAAGTGTAAAGATGAATTGTTCTGACTTCACATGCAGAAATGTTCAATTTTTTTACAGAAAACCAAAACCCTCTATGTATATATATACATCCTTAGATAAGTTCTCATCACATCAATCACACAAGTACTCTACTCTCCCTCTCTCTATTTCTTATTTCTATCACTCTTTGTTTTCTAGTTATTACTATGTAAATACTAAATAAAGTTTAATCATTTTTGCAGGATTTGATTTAATTTTTTTTTCTAGGGGAACCACACTATGAGGAAGAATAAGGTGGTTGGGACTAAACGGCAAGAACCCGTAACTGTGAGCAGGACAATTGTTCAATATTTGGTGTGTCTGAAGAATCATGTTGTCGATCATGGACCACCTATATTTGATGGATGTCAAGAATTTATGGCTAGCGGAGAACATGGAGCCGCTGCTCTGACATGTGCAGGTTGTGGATGCCAAAGGGGGTACCACAAGAAACTTGTACATGTTGAAGTGAATCTGGGTGACAGTGGTTGTTCTCATGAGTCATCAACAAGTGGACATTGATGACAACAATTTCATGAATTATTTTGCTAAAGGGTTTGGCGTTGTTTTCTATTTCCTTTGGGTTTTGTACCACTCCCTACTATTTCATATGCTTTTGAATTTCAGTGTGATGATGGACAGTTATGCAGGATATCTTTTTGTGATATTTTGATGTTATGAAAAGGTAAAGTACAATTTTAAGCCAAACTGAAGTTGCATTTGTTATCAAATGTATTAGTGAATCATGACTTATTCTCTCATTATGCCTTATCAAAATATATTTTGAGAATGTAATCTCAAAACTTTTTCCCCTTTTCAACCATTCCTTTTACATTAGCCAATATAAATTTGTTTAAAATTTTTTTTACTTCTCCCTAACTGATTTTCCTCTTTAAAAAATATAAGATGTAGGTAGATTTTTTCCTTAGTTTTTCCCATCGTGAATGCTTATTTATTTCGGAGATCTCAATTTTTATGTTATTTAAGGCCACTGAGTATTTCACACTATACCAACTCTCACTAGCTTTATCATTTTATATAGTTTTCCCCTTTTAAGGAATTCAAATTTATAGCGTGCCTTGAGAGTTTTGAAGAACTCAATATTCCTTTTTCTATACCATAATTCAGTTTACTTCTTTAACGTGTTGAGCATATCTTTTGTGCATAGATTTTTTTTATGTTATTGGCATTTCCCAAATCCGAATAAGATCATATTGTGCGTACTCTGTCGTTAGTGTTTATCTCTTACGTTATAGAAACAGTTCAATTAAATTGATTAATTGCACTATTTCTTAAAACTTATTATAGTCAGCTCTCTAAGAAATAGCATAAATAGTCTTCCAAATCTGAATGTAACATAAATAGTTATGTTAAATAAGTTTCTAAAACACATTCTGAATAGAATACAATATTCCATAATGTAAATTTATCAAAGAATAAAATTTAAATAAATCTCCATATTAGGAGGAATTATATATTCATTTCCCTCATGGGTATTTGTTTGCGGACCCTTTGATTTTTGTTAGATTTTTGAAACATGGTTTTGCAAGTCCATCTCATGTAGGGAAGTCTTATTCGACTGCAGTAATCAACCACATAACTCTCAAATTGGTATCAGAGCCAAACTTTCAAATCGTGTTTTGGGTATAGTGAAAACATGACTTACATGATTTGTGAATCAATTTGTTGATGTAAACTTAAGTTGTTGTAAGTTAAAAAATGTATTACATATTAATCCTAAAAAACATACTTTATATAAATTCAAAAATTTAGTAATTACTCAAAACTTCCATGAATGCTTTTTAAAATGAATTTATATTAGGCTTAATAACACTTTTGGTCCTTCACTTATCACGAATTTATATTAGGCTTAAATAATTTTTTATTTAAAAACCGTTTAATATTGGATGACAGTTGACAAAAAACCAAACTGCAACAGTTAGTAAACGTGAGAGACATTGCAGGCTAATAAATTTCTTGAGGGATCAAAATTGTCAAATCGTGTTAAGTGAAGGACCAAAAATTCTATTAAGATTTTATAATAATTAATGGTGCCAAGGATCACTTATGTTTCAAATAAGAAAAGATTAAATATTATCTAAAAATATTCAAAATCAAATAAGTAGTTATCAACATTCTATCAATTTCAAAATATATAAGAAAATGAAATTTAAAATTGCCATTCTATATTATAAATATTTATTTATTTTTCTCATCACGTATGGAAGGGGCTCACATAATAACTATTGATAATCGTTACTGAAGTCATATTCGTGTACTCCCCCACAAAAATGTCTTTACTCTCAACCTTGTGGGCCACAATACAATGCATGTTAAGGTTGAACTTCAGGCTTAGCTGGTCACAATTCCTTGTTAACTCCGTCAATTTACTTTTGCTAAGGAAGCCCTCCACTAGTTATGTCAAAGGATACCAATTTTTTTTTATCTATTTTGAAAAAAAAATTGTTTGGGAGTTTTAATTCAAAAATAAAAGTTGAGTTTAGGCGTTGAGTGAAAAGTGTAAAGCTGAGTTGTTCTGACTTCACAGGCAAAAAAGTTCAATTTGTTTTTCAAAAAACCAAAACCAAAACCCCCTAATTTATTACTTTTTTCAAACAATAATTTTTTTTATTTATAACTAATTGTAAAAATTTCCAATTCTTCAAATATAACTTATAACTAATGATTGCATTAATCAACAGATAATCTCCAAAGAGTACTAAAAATAAGAACCACAAACTAATTTAATTATCCAAGTCCTTTCAGCAGCCAGAGGTACCAAGTATTCATCCTTTGAGTAATGCATTCATCCCACAAAAGCCACTGGTCCCATTTTCATTAGTCTGTGTAATTGCTATTTCTTTTTTCTTTCTTTCTTCATGTTTGTTTTTCTTTTTGGGTTCATTAGGGAGAGCTTGTTCCCTAGTTGTTGTTTCTTATTAATAAATCTTTCTCTTTTCTAAAAAAAATGCTATATTTAATATTATTGATGAAAGTTCAAGTGGTAAGAGTTAGAAGACATAAAATTGGGGAGAAGAAGGTCAAGGGATCCTGAAAGGTATAATTTATCTTTGTGATGTAAAAAAATGTTGGTGGAAACTAATTGATTCTATTAAGAGTTAATTGTCAAATTAGTCTCTGTCTTTGTAGTGATTTTTGAATTTATTTCCTCCCCGGAAATTATTAAGCAATATCTCCATAATATTTCATGCGTTTTGGTATTAGTCCTCGTCGGAGGGCGAAGCTTTGATGAGGCCTCACGTGGCACACTTACGTGTTAAATTAGTCCTTGTTGGAATTTTTATTTTTTTAATACATTACACATCAGATAAATAATTAAAATAAAGAAAAACTTTTAAAAACACATATTGCCCTTCATTAATACCCAAATCACTAAACCTAAATAAAAAAACAAAATCCCCACAAAATCCCTAAATTCATTGTTAATCAACCACTGAAATGCATATTCAAGTCTTAATTCGTTGTTAATCAACCTTCGAATTTTAGTAGGTTCGAATCCAAATCAACAATGGCGATGTGACCAAAAAGAAGGTGTCATTGTGCGGCAAGGAAGCGTTGGGGAAGCTTCTAAGTTGGCGTTTTAGGGCTTGCAATTAAAAGCTATTCAAGCATCTCTAAATCCCTAATCCTCACATCTTCTCAATCAAGCCTCTGTTTCTCTTCCCCATTTTGTTCCCAATCTGAACTTCCAAATCAATGAAATCATTATCCATTTCCTCCCTTATCTGCCCATCCACCAACTCTCTTTTCCATCCAACCATCTCCATATGAGGGGGAAATGATTCGCCCTCTACTTCCATGGAAGCCAGCTCTCCATCGTCTCGTTGGTTCTTGTCCAGGTACCTTTTGCCATTATCGAGAAGAGAGATCGAGATTAGGTCCTGAAGGAAAGGAAACATAGATGAGACAGATCGAGAATGAGGATGGTCTACTTCAACCTAGCAAGGTTGACCACCGTGAATCTCGGCTGAGGGAAGCGCGATCTGAGTTGATGAAGGCACGATCTGGGTTAATGCTTCCCAGATTGTTACTATCATTTGATGGGGTTCTGAGTGTGGGGGGGGGGGGGGGGGGGTTCGATGAAGTTTTGGAAGTGGGGTGGTGTAATGGGGTTTTGGTGTAGGGATGGGGTTGGATGAACGATGAACGAGAACGATGAAAATGAATAATAATTATGCAGTGAATAATAATGTTTATTTTTTTTTATTTTCTATATGTAATTTAATGTTAAATAATTTTTTTATTTTTATATTAATAATTTTATTTTAATTAAATTAAAAATTACACACTTAAAATTAAAATTTTAATTAAAAATTACACGTGGCATGCCATATAGGCGTTGACCTGCCATTATGCATGCTCGCCGGAGCTACGCACTCCGACGAGGACTAATATCAAAACGCATGCAATGTTTAGGAGATACCGTTTAACATTTTATGGGAAGAGACTAAATTCAAAATTTATCAAAAACAATAATTAATTTAACAATTAACCCTTCTATTAATTATGAGTTAGATTTTAGTACAATCAAAACTTCACAAGAATGGAAAATAACATGTCGTTAAAGACCCTACGCTACTTTATAAACATACCAGCTTTAGAAATTTTACACTTTATAGGTGGATTTCATAAATAAGGCAAGCTTGCAAAACTTCGATCATCTCTACATTTTCAAATGGACATCTACCTGATTCATTAACGTATACCAGAATGTTTGTTCTTTCTCTCCTTTTCTCTGCTTGTCTTTGTAGTTAATGTACTCTTTTTCCTTGCTAGGTTTTTCCCAAGGGGATTTTCCTAACAAAGTTTTAATGAGGCATTTCTATTAAGACTTGCTTCCGGTGAGAGGGGGGTTTTTTGTTTTGAGTTGTTTTATGTCGTTTTCTCTTCTGCTTCTTTTTTTCCTGTATTGGGTTGAAGTACCCCTTGTACTTCATTCAATAAAATTTGGCTTATCTAAAAAAAAACCAAAGCAAAAGTTTTAGGTCCCAAATGTTTTTTTACTAAATAAAAAAGACCCCAAATTTAAAATTTATAAAATCTTATCTTAGATCAATCATGTCTCAACAAAGATTAAATGAACTAGCTTTATTATCAATTGAAAAAGACATGTTAAATTAAATTGATTACGATAATTTAATGAATGACTTTTACGTAAAATGTTTTAAAAAAGGAATATTTTTTTAAATAAAAAAGTCACACTTTAAAGTTCGCTTTATGTCTCATTTGGTGTTAGGCCGGCCTATACCTAACATCTCCAATTTTGCTCTGATAGCAGAAAGTATATATCATTGCATGAAATGATAACTTTCACCTATATATCTTTCGAAATTATGCGACAGCAAATGCATACAATACATATTAATCTTATTAATGCTATTAGCAGGCCACTCATTTTTTTTTTTAAAAGCCAAAGATGCATGTTGAATAACAAAAGCAAAGGGTGTTCCATATGGAAATTTAATTGTATCAGTATATTTCATGGTATGAATTCTTCTAATCCTCAAAAAGATGTGTTTAGTTTTGCTTTAAGGAATCAATTAACCCCTAAGTGGGTGTTGCCGTGTTGGGTTTTGCTTCTAATCTCTAAACCACATCTAGCTTCAGTTTGTAGCTTCCAAAATAACGTGTTTTTAGAGTATGCCCCACAGCACCAGATGCACACCCAAACACTATAAATATATGGAACTCCTTGCTATTTCATGGAACATATGTAGAGCAGTAAAACATAGCCTAGCTTAATGTTTTTGATATATTCTTTTAACAGCGAAATAATATTATTAATAAAAAAGTAGCAGATATATAGATCAAGGGTAGGTGCTAGCCATAAATTAATTAAACGTTTCTAAAAAATTATTTGATATTTTTATTTAAAATTAAGGTTTTGGCTAGGGTCCACCGTCTGTTCAGAATTCAGATAGTGTACAAGCACAACACTTGTAACTTCTAAACATAAGATTTGTAACTATTCAAAATCTCTTTTTGCTTTAAAAAAAAAAAAAAAACTATTCAATATAAAGTTTGTAACTTGAAAAAATAACCTGAAAATTAGCTACCTGTTCTCGCTATTATTAATTCGCAGCAAATTAGTAGTCGTGTCTACATCACCATATATCCGAGATGATGGATGCTAGCTATATCCTTGAAACTAATTATGGTTAAAGTCGTTGGCCGATTAATGTAGAAATGAACACTCACCAACCACCATTGAAGCATGTATATAATGCGTTCTTTTGCCCCCTTTTCAGTTTGAGTTTAAATCAACTTTCATCAGTTTCTAATGAAGTTTTCTTTATTTCAACAACCAACATGATTAGACATGTGGACCGGTAATGTATTCATAGTGATCTCAAATGTCACAACTTAATTGTGGAACTTACGCGAACCATTTGTGATATAATTTGTGATTGGCATTATGGAGTTTGCTTAATCTTACTAAGGTGAAAACTTTAGTTGTTACACAACTCGGATTCAAGGATGGCTACAGCAAAAATAGGAAAAAGAAAACTAGACAGAAAGGGCAAAGCAAGTGGGGGTTGGTATGGTGTGAAAGCCTCAAAGGATCTTGAGTAGATGCAAAATCAGCATCCAAGAAAAAGACATGGATATTGCAAAAGGTTAAACCAGAACCATCTTCAAATGTTTTTAAACTGAAAAGTCTTTGACCAGCAGCCAGGAAAACTTATAAATAGCTCATATATACTTGCTGATGAAGCAAATAAAAAAATATAAATTCAAAGTAACTTAGAAGTTAGAACTATTTCCAATTCATAGCATAGGGCAATTTAGAAGAGAATATGTTGGAAGGGCGTCACGTTGATTACATATATGGTCAAATGAGTCCATATATAGAATAGAACAATCATCACTCCTAAGTTAGTTTTTGTGATAGTTTTAGACTTAACTCGAATTATATGATGGTATCAAAGACTATTTTGGATCCGCTTATTAGGATACCTTTATATGAGTCATCTGCATATGTCAAGCCTGCAAACTTTATGTACTTTATGTGTCAGGTATCTAATTCCGAGTGTGAGAGAGGTGTTATGAGAAGTCTCACATTTACAAGAGATATATATTGTCAAATAAGGGTCCCCAAATAAGTCCATATATAGAGTAGAACAATCATCATCCATAAACTAGCTTTTGAGGTAGTTAGGCCTAACCCGAATTTGAAGAGAATAAGAAACTTTGCACTTTTTATCACAAAAACAAACAACTGCTTAATTAAATTTGCTTTTCCTTGTTACAAATATCAATCACTCAAGATTTGTAGAACACCAAACCATCACACATACTGAAACTCCAAATCATTAGAGCTAACAAGCAAATACAAGTTCAAAGCATGTATCAGACTTCAACGTCCACTTGCTGATGGGGAAGAAGAACAGTCACACTCAGCTTCTGGCCAGACCTCTTTCTTATGGAAGCTCCTATGGCAGCCATAAGCAGCACAAGTGAGAGCAACACTTGTTCCTTCTGCACCACTTGCCATGAACTCCCTGCAACCATCCACAGCATATCCTCCAACATTGACTGCATGGTTCTTTTGGCACTCTCCATATCTCACATTCCTCCCAGTAGGAGATTCCACTCTTCTCACAACCACATGACTCTTCCTCATGGTACAGTTACCCTCAAATTCTTCTCTACTTTCTTCTACTTCAAACCCTGCAAAGATGAAGTGAAATTTGTGAGTCTTTTGAGAATCGAAAAACATAAACTGATTAATTAAGAGAGTCAGAGGTGGAGATCAAAGAAAGAGGATTGAAGAGGAGAGAAAGTACAATGTTTAATGGGTGTGATTAGCCCTAACCCTAGGATAATGTGTGTTTATAAAGGGCTAAGCATGAGCTAAATTAAGAATTTCCTATTACTGAAATGAGGATGTACGGAAACTTTAGGGTTAAATACTGAATAAGATATATTCATTATATTGTGTGTTTGAATATTAGTGAAGTTGAGTATGATCTTGAATTTCTATTTATTAGAAGACTTTCATTTACTTTATAATTTTTAGCTTTTGTTTACTTGAACCATCATATATAAAAATAGAAATAACAATTGGTAGTCTTGGGTAGGTACCATAATACTCATTCCCTACCCGCATTTTCAAAAATTATCATTACTCATTCTCATACTCGTATGAGTAATAACTTGAATGTCCATCCATAAACTTTCTAGGAACCTATATACCTGTAGCCATATTAATTACCCATAATTTAGTTAACTAAAATATACATTGTTCTAATATATTTTGTTCCGTTCTATTCTAACCTCTGTCGAACACTATCTTTAGTAAATACGTAATCTTATCTTTTGGGCCTGTTTGGTGAACAAGATATGATATCACTAGCAGTAATTCTTTCATGTTGTAATATGTTGTTTGTCCTATCATGTGTAAAAGTTATCCTAAAATGAGAGTTGAGATAGAAATTATCCTGACATGATAGGATATAAGTTTTTTTTTACTACGATAAACCAAAATTAATTTCAATGTTTATATTTTATATAATTTATAATAATATTAATTAATAAATATAAATTTTTTATTTTAATAAAATATAAATTTTATTACTTATCAATTACTAGTTGTTTTTTTTTTGACAGACAATTACTAGTTGTTATTGTTAAGTTGAAATTATTTAGATACTAATAAATTTAATTAAAAAATAAATTGTGTAATTTTTATTTAGAAAATTAAAATTTTAAAAATATTATGTATTTTTTATTTCAATTAAAAATTTGATACATTTTTCAATGTTTGTATCATATCGTCAATTATCAAAATATCTTGTTCACCTCAAATGCAGGATATGATAAGAGTCTATACTGCTCTTATTTATGTTCTTATCCAATCATTTATCTTATTATGTTCTTATCTTATTCTAGCCACCAAGCAGCCTACATTCAATTAATAATCAAGGCATTTCCTGTCATGTTTCATTTCATGCTTTAGCATTGAAACTGATCAGAGTATAAAATGATGAGATTAATTTCTATGCACCGACGGTGTAAAAAGTTTTACACCATCATTCAATCACAACCTTCCATTTTCTATTTTAGATATTATTAAATTCAAAATTAATTGTGAGCTAACAAAATGGAGGGATATGATTGAATGACGGTGTAAAAATTATTTACACCGTCGGTGCATAGAAATTAATCACTAAAATGATTTTCACATTTATTAAGGAAAATTCTTTAACAGTGATGGGTTCAATTTGGAAATCCATTATGAGCAGTTCAGCCAGATTTTCAATCCTAACACATATGTGGCGGCCCACCAACTTGATAGTAATGGGCATTTTTGTGGGGTGCACTGATACGATGGCAGTAACGATTGTCTAGAGCATTTGACCTAAAAGGCCAGCATCATGGGCAAGCTTTGCCAAGCCTGTACAACACATTTAAAAATAATTTCTTTATTTGCACAGTTACTCTAAAGGGTCGACCATATACATGAACTCCTTGGACGTCAGAACACCCACTTTCATGGCGGTTTGAGACTCACACAAAAGTGGAAAATTAAAAAGTTATTATTAAGAGCGATTTATGATACGGCTTTCTTGAGCAAATGATTATTATAGAGTTTGTTGAAGTATTGTGCTGGCAGATATGCTAATCTCAATTTTCTATTTATGAATTGGATTGGGGCACCCTTATGATCTTTATTAATAAATTTTGGCTTAATAGAAAAATATAAGGAGGGATTTATGATGGTTTCCATTCGTCACAGATGTAGGTGCGACTGTCACTGTTTAGTGGTTCAGCGATCATTAATGATAAAAACAAAAATGATATGTAAACACTTTAATAGTGTCAGACACCCAAACACTCATGATTTATGGGTTTGGCACTATTGAAAAATTCATCAATCATTAGTACTCATTAACAAACTCTAACATAAAGAAGAAGTTATACAGTCAATTTAATAGTAACTAACTTCTACTCACACATGTGTTGTATCATTTAATAGCCACCCTCGAGTTGAGGGTGAAAAACATTCACCAAACCCAACTTAGAAACAAAAGAATCAAAGAGTTAAGGAAGAAGTGCCTTATTAAACACATCAACAACTTGATCAATTGTTGAAATGGGTAGCAATTGCATAAGGCCTGCTTAATTGTAATTTATCAAGAACCGCATGACAATCTATGTTAAAGTGCTTGATCCTTTCATGAAAAGTAGGATGTTTCCCAATGTGCAAAGCATTTTGATTGTCTCAACATAGCATAGACGTTCGAGCTCACTAGTGGCCTCTACAAGGGAATTATACTCAACCTCAGAAGACCCGAACATACCAGTTTGTTGCTTCTTGGATCTCCAGGATTTTACAAAATTTCCATCAAGGAATTAATATCCTACCTGTAATAGGTCGCCTAGAACCAATACAACCACCCTAATTTGCATCACTAAAACCAAACAATTGCATTGACAAATTCTGGAGAACGAGACATATGCCACGTGAATGCTTCAATTGTTGTATGGTATGCGAAATGTTAGGGTGTGTGTTTGTTAAGTAAAGCAAATGTCGAATGAGTCTGCGAGAAGGTCCATCAGGAAAAGTGTAGTTCTTGTGATTGGCTGCATTTTGCTTAAAACATGATGTGCAACCATATGTTCCAACATCTGGAGCACCGTGTTGTGTTTGTGTATGTTGGTAGTTCAATCACTGAAATCAAGTTGTCTGTTGGGCTGCTGACTGTATGGTGATTCAGAAGAGTTATACTATGTTGTGTGTTTTATCTTCTGAAGGCGTGTTTGTTTTAATCTTGGCTGAAGTAACAAGATTGATAACGTGTGAACCAAGTATATCTCAAAGTTTGAATTTAAACTTACTTGGTTTTGTTATTTTATTCTGGTAAGATTTGATTCCTTGAAGATTCTTTCCAGAAGTGTTTTAGTGGACTCTTCGACGTGCGGCCCATTGAAGATCCAAACCTCGTTTGAACGTCTATATAAAGGAGCTTATAAACCCTAGCTAAACACGGATTCTGAGTGAAATATACTGATCTTAGGTTTATTATTTGTGAGTCCTCTTGTGAGTTTTGTACCAACTTAGTGCTTTCGTTCATCAAAGTACTGAGTTGATTTGTTTAGTTGAGTTGTAATCTCATCAAACTTGTTTATTGATAAACATGTCTTGATCGCTGTGGCAGTGGTCATTAGGGGTTAGAGAAAGTTTTCTCATAGCTTAGAGGAGAAGGGCTAAGCTAGATTCACTTATGTAATAGTGGTAGACATAAAAGAGGCTCTATACTAAGGGGGAGTACTTAGGTATAGGAGAGACTTTCATGTGACCTGAGAGCTATTATTTGATAGTGAATTGACTCCTGGATTGGTATCCTCCAGACGTAGGTGATGTTCACCGAACTGGGTTAACAACTCCTTGTGTTTGTCTGTTTAACTGTTTGTTTATTTTTAATACTCTGATTGTGTTTTGTTGTGCTACACATTGTTGCAACATTGTGTATCACATCTGTCCTAGGTGAATACGAATTTCAAAAAGAAACACCACTATCGTTAGAAAACTTAAGGGTCATTGGTTACGTCGTATTAGACATGATAGTATAAGCTTGTACAATACATTATGGACTCATAAGGGTCGTTTGTTATGTTGTATCAATCCACTTTTATACATTAAAATAATGAATTATTTAATCCGCCCTATAGATTAGATGATGGGTAAGGTATGAAAAGAGTGTGATGTATAAGCTTCATGAAAATTATTTAATCTACCGCCACCACCACCACCCTCCACCTCTGCCACCACCACTAAGGTCGCTTCCACCACCACCCTTAACAACTGCCATCATTGAGTATGGGAATGAACCGACCTCACACCTAGTGAGAGGTATTTCAAGGCTGTTTAGGTATAAGACTAAAAGATATGATCGGTATTACTCATAACAATCAAACATGCTTCTAACATCATCCTTGTTAAATTGTTCGATCAAATCTTGGATTGAGTTACAAATCAGAATTTGAGCCATCATCTGAATTTGCAAAATCAAGCATGTCATCTATTTCTTTTGTAAATAAGAAATTAGAAAAGAGTCATGTTCAATTCTAACAATTTAGAATCTAAGCCTTGATAAAAAAAAAGAGTCATAGTCCCTACATTTGCCTCTAATTCCCTCAATTAAAAGTAACAACTAATAGAGAGTGACGTAAAGAAAAAATTGATCTCTCAACAAACAAAAATTCGGATTTGATTAAAGAGCAAACATGGTGCTACATAGCTTCCTCTCTACGCGAGCTCCAGTATTTGACTTGATAAAGTAATCATGCAGCTGATAGGAAGACCATTCCTCCTTGATTTCGTCCAAATGATCCTGAATGTAGGAGGTACATCCAAGTGTAGAAGCATCCTTAAGAGTTTAAAGCACATAACAAATCAAAGTTACAATTGAACTACTTTAGTGGATAAGTTTAACATACTTAAAAAATAAATGTTATGTCTAAAATTATATTCTTCTTATTGAGCCTATGAGAAGATCATGTCCCACATGTATCTTAGTACATAATAACCACAATCGATGTCATCTTCCAGCTTTTTTTTTTGAAAGTTGAAATATGGATAGATAGAATAATTCGTGGGACCAAAGACTCTCCCAAGTGAGCTAGTTCAGAACAAACACAAGAAAATGAAAAAGAAAGATAAGCGTACAAGCGGATAGCAGCTCAAAGAGAACAACAAGGAATAAAAAAGAGAAACAAACTAAGAGAACAGCAAAACAAACATAGCAGCACACCACGAAACACCAAGAGACGGCAAGGGAAATGGATCAGCAGTGCAGCCCTCTCTTCATCCTAGACGACACTTGAAACCAAAATAAAGTTTCAAATTGATGTGTAAGTGATCTAAAATTGATTTAAGTTTTATAAATACCTTTATCTTTCCCCATTTGATGACATTGTCTTTCCTTTTGGACAACGCATGATTGGTCTCACCAAGGAAAATCCTTAATGCTCTAACAAAATAAAATTGGTGAAATTTTGGACACAAGTATTCAATTAGTTCGAACTTGCTTAGTCTTGAATTGGAAAAAGAAAACATAGTTTAAATAGATATGTTGAGTATTTAATATTTATATGTAAATGAAAGAACAAAAGATGTCCTTACAAATTAAACATGTTCTTCATGTGTGTGTGTTCCCTCAGATCACCATCTAAGGAGTCAAATATGAAAAAGATACTTCTGATAAATCAATGACAATAAACACCCAATGTTCACTACCAACATGATGATTATATAAGAAACATGTATGGTAAATTTATAGAAAATCAAGTTTACCAAAATGTAGACTCACCCCCAGCTGTAGGGTGCAAAACCCACCCTATTCGGCTGATTACTTTCGAAGAAACAATCAGAAACATAATTTGATTAGTTTGCAAATAAGAACTTCTCATTCAATTGATTTGGGATCAAAACTTCATAGTAAAAGAACCTAAAATGTGAAACTAATGAATAAACATATTTTCAATATGAAATTGATGGACACTAAATATTTTTTTTATTTAAAGTTCATTAGTACCTTACATAAATAGAAATAGTTGTTGAACTCAGTTTTGTATGGTGGTAAATTTCACCGACGTGCTCCACACAAATAGGCTCATCATATTTCCAACAAAATATCTCATGAGGTAACTCTATTTCCAATTGAATGTCATGTGCCGATGAACCACATGCATATGCCCAAAGAAAATTGCAATATGAGACCAAATGTAGAAACGACTTTATAATTGGTTCAACTCCACATCCTTTAATATGAGTCATTTCTTTGCGAAAGATGAAGTTGGTATCTAAAACATTGCATTACATTGATCAAATATTTACAAATGAATGATATCAATATTAATGACACATTAACAAATCACATATATCTACACACCATAGCGGGTATAGTGGGTTTAGCTGTTGGCACTTTAGTGTGACTCATTTCCTTTCCCTTGTCTTTAAATGGTACTTGTGTCTAAAAGCATTGCATTTATGTTATCAAATATTTACAAATGAATGATATCAATGTCAATGACACATTAACATATCTCAACTATCTACATACCATAGTGGGCACATATACAAGGGGCTTTGGCCATGCTATGAAACATCCTATTGCTTGTTCAACCACAAACAAACTTTCACTCTTCACACAAAATGATATGAAATAATTATTGACACTTAGAAGTTATTTTTTATACTACCTGAAAATCATTTGTAAGATAATGAGCTACAAAGTCTCCTCCAAACAAGTTCAGATATGATATGTGCATATTTTTTCGGAGGTTTGTCCCTCATTTTCCAGACGCTTGAACAACATATTTCTCACAACATTTACCAACATCAAATGTCCTCTCACCAATAAACAATTTAAATTAGCATTAGAGTTTAGAATATCTCTATAAATATACAAAGTGTACCTCTACTTCAAGCCAAATATGTTTCTTCATATTGACATCTACATTTTCCCAATGATAATATGTAATCGGGATGCCCATCTAAGTTATCATCACAATATAATTCACAATTTTGATTTATTGGGGCTAATGGGTTGATCTCTCTCATTCCACCCAACCTAATTAAAATGATATGGTTAGTATATGTTGGAATAAAAGTAATACAAACAAAGGGTTGTAGTTTATTACATGCAATTTGATCCCAACATTTTTTGACCGAACAACCTTCGTCATTAATGTAATTCCACGCTTAGATTCCTTATCATTTTCTTCAGAGGATGAAACATCATCACGAGTAGGTTCCATTTACCTATAACAAAAGACAAGTAATATGTAAGTGCACAATAAAAAAAATACAAATATAATAAATATAAAAAGGTATATGCACATATGAAAAATCATGCTAAAAATAATATCATACTTGTTTAACTCTTTCATCTCCTCTTTTTTGTAAGGTTGAGTCTTGTTTGTTCCTCACCATCATCTAGGGATACATTTACCGAAATCTCATATGTATGATCATCTCTCGTACATAACTCATCATCTCTCATTGGATCATTATCTAGTGGTTGTGATATCCTCAAAAAAGGGTCACCATCATTATCATCAATGTCTACTTGATTTTCATCACTATCTTTATTGACACTGGTTTTATTTGACAATTTCACTATGGACCACTTCTTATCAACAAGGTCAGTGACAAAGAAGACTTGTTCAGCTTGTGAAGCTAAAATAAAAGGGCCATTATTATACCCCACCCTATTCAAATCCACCTTGATGAACCCCATGTTATCAATCCGAACATCATTTTTGTTGTCAACCCATTGACAACGAAACGCAGGCACTTGAAACATGATGTAATCCAACTCACATGTGTTCAATCACCCTGAAGTATGGCATATTTGCATACATTGAATTTTTATCTATGGCACTTAATAAAATGTGTACATCGATCATCCTGCATTGTACTTCGATCATCCTATTCTTTTGTATAAAATGTGTATCCATTAATTGCATAACCTGTGTCGGCGGAGAGACACGTGAGTTAACTGATCTCGCACCCGAACAAGAGGTATTCGAGACTTTATAGGTATGAGACTATACAGTTAATTGGTACTACTATTGACAACAAGATGCATCTTCTTTTCGGGTGCCCAACTCATAAAAACTCCAAGGTTAAGTATTCTTTCCTTGGAGTAATATTGGGATGGGTGACCTCCCGGGAAGTTTTCTCAAAAGCACGTGCATGAAGACAAAGCATGTTGGAAAGCCCCCTGATGTTATCCCGACGCCAGTCGTTAGACCGGGATGTTACACCCTCAGGTCGAGATGGTCATGGTCGAGGGCCCAGTAAGTGAGACACCTCGCCAGATAGAGAATGACTCGCCAAGTCGTAGAGTCACTCGTTATGCCGAAAAGTGACTCGCCAAGTAAATAGTCACTCGCTAGGTTGTGAAGTGGCTCGTCAGGTAAAGAGTCGCTCGTCAAGTACGGGAGACACTCTTGACCAGTTCACAAGACACCGAGTCTGAAGCATGTATGCAGAGTGTGTCCTCAATAAGTGCTTGCCCAAGAACATAGGATAAAATGAGTCGTCAATGGTTGGTCACTCATGACTGTCCACAAGTTGAATGAGGGTTATTTTAAACAATGGAATGCAAATTATTAGAGAAATTTATAAGCTTTGATTTTAGTTTGTCCTCTGTAAATATCATCTTTGTTAATATTTTACATTGCTAGTATTGGCATCATCATTTGCCCATCTAGCTTTCATGATTATGTCGTCCTTGTGGCCCTTATTAGGGATTTTCTGAATTGAGAGTTAGATGTTCGAGTGTTCCAAACTCTTTGAGAGGGCAATGCTTGTCCGAATTTCATGGCAAAAAGTGGGAGCGCGATAGTCTACTGACTTCCTCCTTGTGCAGGATCCTCCTCCTGACTTCGGTCCTCTCCTGTTAGCGGATTCTATAGAACTAGTTTCGCTGAGGCCTAGATGCCTTGAGTGTTTTGGTGTTTTCTTTTGTTTTTCTGTTTTCCCTCTTGTGCAAAAAAAAAAGTTATTACATATCAAAATTAATCCACACAAAAAAAAATTATTAATAGCATGAAAAAAATAGTTGAAAATAATTAAATGTCATGATAAATATCATATAATATATATTAAATATAAACTTTTAATGTCTAATAATCATAATAAGTATAATAATTATTTAATGTTAAATATAAGCTTTTTTATTTAAAATAATAAGTAACTCCCTAATTATATTTCATTATTTTTATATATCTTTATCATTAATTTATGAAAAATGGTTTACACCTATTTATGATACTCAAAAATAAGCTATCTTCTTTGTTGGTACATGTTGTCTTGCATTTTGTCAAAACAACCAATTTTCGAAGCAGATGCTGTGGCATATGATTCTGTGAAGCTAGGGCATCAGTCCTCAGCTTGAGGTTTTGTTGTGGGTCATTTCAAGATTATTTGAAGATATGTTTTCCGTGTTACTTGAGGGTCAAGTAGCTATTCCAGAAGGGTTTTATTTATGGGTTGTTATTTGTTGAAACAATCTTTGTTAAAAGATTGGTTTCTATCTTTTCTTGAGCAATAAGTAACAAGATCTATCAAGATTGCGTTTTGAATTGCTATTGCTGCAATCTGTTACTTCAGCCCATGCTAACCCTAGAGACCATGCTGCCGCTGCTGAAGTCTAGAAAAGGATGAAGACCTAAAACTTGAAGACCATCGAAGTCTATAAAAGGATGATTGTGCTCCTTTGTTAGTTGTGAATCATCTTTGCTTACTGATTCTATAAAGCAAAGAAGGGTTCTGTGTGTTTGATTACTTCAAACTCTGATTGTTGATTGTGTTCACCAATCACTGTGGCAGTGATTGAGAGAAAGTGAGAGGGGCTCTCATACTTAGGTTGAGATTCTAAGTAGAAATACACTGGATAGATTAGGAAGTGAACTATGAACTATTGTGTTCATGAGGGTCTGTAATTCCTAAATCTTGAGTTAGTGGATTTCCTTTCTTTGGGTGCAAACCCTCCAGACGTAGGTGAAAGTTTTTCACTGAACTGGGTTAACAATTCCTGTGTTTTGTTGTTTCTGTTTTAAGTTACTGTTTTACTGTTAAGCGATTGTCAAACCCATTGTACCAGCATCGTACAGGACATTTGTACTACAAGGAACCTGAATTACATTCTTTTATTTATTATATCTTTGTTTTTCTTTTTTTTTATTATATATTTTTTAAAGCCTTTGTTAAATTTTCTAAACATATCTTTTAATTAAATTCAATTTTCAATGATTCTTAATTTACCTTCCTCTGTTTTAGAAAACTATATTAATATCAATGTTTATAGAATAAGAAAAATTGAGATCTAAAGATCTTGAAAAAAAATTACATTTTAAAAAATCATAACCCGGGACACGTCTAGTATAGCCCACTAGAAATAAATGCCCATTGTGCAACACTAAGTTAAAAGTTCATTTTAGTGGTCCACGGTAAACCTCTAAATTGAAAGTTCCTAAAGTACCCTCTATCTCATTTCATCTCTCTGGATACAGTGACCATGAAAGCCCATGGACCAAGTTGGTGGCTCTCTAGTAATGACACCATTCAGAAGTCGCAAACACCGTCATGGTTGTTGCTTATATCACCTCAAACATCGCCTTCGTTGTTGTGGCTAGGTACTGAGAAATTCATCAACCATGTGAATGGTGTTTTTTCAGCGATGGCATCACATTTGAAGTTGATGATGCGGTCCTTCTCTTGGGTTCACTCATGCCCTCAATCAGCAATTTAACCTCTACACGTAGTAGAAGATTCAGATCTGAACAATTTAACCTCTACACGTAGTGAGACCTAAATTTCGTTGGAGTTTCTCGGGTTCTATTCAATTTTCTTGAGGGTAGAGGTTTGTTTCTCAGTTAGGATTATTGGGATCGCAAATTAGGATCCTAGACTCACAACCATTATCAGTTCGTGCAATATAACAAAGATTGAATATCAACGGCCGTTGTTTATTGTGGATCTAGACAAAAGATGAACAAAAATTCGAGCAATTGGTTTAGAAGGATTTAAATCACTCACTGGTGATGTTTGATTTAACTAAAATAGTTCATCTCCACACAAAAATCTAATTTTGTGGGGGAAAAGAGGAGGTGCGGTGGCCATGGAGTTTTCCGGCGATGACTCATCTTTAAAGGTGATGGCGTGATAGAACGGGCCCGGGAGAAAAGATTGAAAAACTCGGGGTTATTTTTGTAATTTTTTCTTTTTGACTATTTCTTAATCTTTATAGCTGAATTAAATCTGGATCATTTAAAATATCTATTAAATATATTCCATGGTCAAAAAATATTTCCCCAAAAATTACATTTTGTAATCTTCCCATGCACCACTTAACAACCCTAATGGACCAAGACAACCATAGACACCATAAACCATATTCATTTTCATATTTTTTAAAACATATATGAATGATTGTTTAGATGTATACAACAATCCTTAATGTCCACTTGTCGATGACTCAGAAGAACAGTTGCTTTCGCTTGTCCTTGTGAAATCAATCTTGACATCTTTTCGGTGGAACTCCCTCTGACAACCACAAGCAGCACAAATTAGAGTAGCAACTCCTTTTGCGTCTCTATACATGAGAAACTCCTGACATCCATCCAGAACATGTTCTCCAGTTTCAATTGCTTGATTCTTTTGGCATTCCAGAAAACGAACAGTAGTAATCCTGCTCACAAGGGAACCTTGTTGGCTTCTTCTCGGAGCTTCTTGATTCCTCCTCATGTTACAATTGCCTTCAATTTGTTTGCTTCAAACCCTGCAAAGATTGTATCAATTTTGTTAATAATTGAAGAATAAAAATAACAAAAGGTGATTGAGAAAAATGAAATGCATGAAGAGAGAGTGCATTACAATGTGAGAGGTGTGTTGAGGTTTAAGCCAACAATGCGTATATATAGAATTTTTTTCTTGATTTGAATCAAATTTTCATTTTTCTTTCAATGAAGTGAAAACAACTCAAATTATGATTTTGATTTGAGGAAAAATAGAAATTTCACTGACACGTCACTTCAAATTTAATGTGACTTTATTGTGATTTCTACAATTAATAACCTTAATTTTACTAACACATCACTTTATATTTAATGTGGCTTTTTTCATTTCAAGTTATTTATTGTGAGTGCTACAATTTTAATAATAATATTTATTTCTAATATAACTAATGTCATTTTTATTACATTATTTTAATTAGTGAAGGATTTCTCGAGCTAAAGAAGTATAACCAAGAATTGCATGCAACTAAATCAAAATTGCAATCCTAACAAACACACTATTGTGACCCTATCGATATCATATAATGACAATAAAATCAAATAAAAAATTTAATTTTTTTTATATGATTCATTAATTTAATTTAAATCACTATCAGTTAAAATAAAATCACTATCAAATAATTATTAAATTTTTTCTTGAAATCATTAATGAAAATATTAAATATATATAAATAAATAAAATTAACATTTATTAAATATTATTACAATATTAATTAAGTCTTAATGAGGGGTTATAATATTAATTATTCCCTTTATTCTTATGAATAAGTTCTTTTTACATATTTCTCTAAGATTAAGAAAAATAATTATAAGCAATAAATATGTAATTTTTTTATTAATTTTCATAGATATGCCTTATTTTAAAACTTGAAAAATCAATTAACTTCTCTCTCTATTTTAATTGTATTTTTAATATCTATAAATTTATCTCTCCAAGTTGAAAATTTCTCAAAAATCACATCATATTTTTCATACTATTTCCGTTCATCATTAATTGTCTATAAAGAGAAGAAACACACATTTTAAGAAATTAAATTAATTTTATTAATTTTAAGAAAAATTATTTTTACTTTCCTATTTTAATATTTATAATGTATATCATTAAATTCATATCATAATGATATTATGTGCATAATTAAGGATGTTTATCATCATTTCAATTAGTAAAATTTACTTTTTTTAATAAAGAGGAAAATAGACTTGTTTTTCATTTGATAGAAAACTAACAATTCCTTATTTATTATCAATCAACATGATTTTTTTATATTCTTTTAATTTTATTTCAAGTTCATCACTTAATTATAATTTTTCTTCTTTCTTATTTTTTATTTTTTTTTGCAAGTAAGAAGATTATATACATCGCTTGAAAAAACTAGGAAATCATTTACAAAGAATAAGATGGGAGGCAAACCCAACAAAAAAAAAAAACAGAATACAACATCTCTCAAGGGCATAAATACACAGCCCACAAACCAAAACCAAAGGCCACAATATGCAAAATAAATCCAAACAAAGCAACAAAAAAGAAAGCCCCAAAACTATGATAATTTATTATAAATTATTAACAACATTATTAATTAACAACAACAACAATGATGATGATGATGTTACTAATAGCCTGATATTTGGGTTGGGGAAAAGTGGGTACATTTCTCCCCCACTTTGGAAATTTTTGTTTGTAAACCTTTTACATAAATAAAGAGATGCGGATGAGTTGTCCTCATCTGATCCTCTAACTACCATGTAATGTCTTCGTTATTGCCTTTTCCCAATAAACTTTTACGAGTCTAATCTCTTTCCTTGGAGTTGCTTCATCCTTTGATCAACAATCTTCATTGGAGATACGTTGCAAGTCAAATTATTTTGCAGTTGTATTTCTTCGGGCTCAAGTACATGGGATAGATCTAGTATGTACTCACGAAACTGTGAAACTTGAAATACATCTTGAAGATTTGATAGAAGTGGGCTTAAGGCTATCTGGTAAGAAACAGTTCCGACCCCCTTCAATATTTAATAGGGACCAATGAACTTTGGAGTGAGCTTACAAGACCTCAAAACTCTTCCAACTTCTGCCATCAGGCTCATTTTTCAAGAATATGTGATTACCTTTCTGAAACTCTAAAGGATTTCTCCTTTATCATAATAGTTCTTTTGACGATTTTGAGATATCGTTATCTCTTCTCTAAATTTCAATACCATTCGTTGCACTACATCTGGCCCCAAAATAAACCACTCACCATCATCAAACCAAAAAAGTGGTGTCATGAACCGTCTACCATACAGAGCCTAATCCGGTGCCATCTCGATGCTGGAATGAAAGTTATTTGTTTAGGTGAATTCGATCAGTGGAAGAATTGATCATAATTGCCTTTGTACTCCAAGACACATGCCTTAAGAACATTTGCAAGGGTATGAATCTTTTGAGGTTGATATGTCGAGCGAAGCCTAGGCTGGGTTCCAAAAGCTTGATGCAGTCTGATCTTCCCCAGAATCTTGATTGGAACCTCGAGTCTCTATTACATACAATGCTTCCTCAATTACAACCTCCTTTGTGTATAACTGGGTTACCTTCTCCAAAGATCTTTTCATACCAATGGGTAGAAAGTGATCAGGCTTCTTCAAACAATCCACAATCACCCATTTTTCGTCGTAACATGTAGAGGTTCTTGGCAACCCAGATACAAAATCCATTTCAATGCAATATCACTTCCAAAGCTCTCCTGGAGGCTTTTGAAGCTCTACATTTTTCCTTTTGAAAAACAAAGCAGGAAGCCAGATACTTAGCAACATCATTCTTCATAGTAGGCCACTAAAACATTCTCTTCAAATCAGAATACTCTTTGGCTAATCAATGTCAATGCCATGGTCTCTTTGCAGATACCACCCTTGGCTAGTCAAGTCAATCAGAGGGAAGCAGAGCAGGCCTCGGAACAACACGTAGTGACGCACTCTTCCATACTAGTTCCCATAAAAGTTAAACATCACATTGGAGTGATTGATCAGACTTGTTATAAATAACTATAAATTGGGGCAGGTTATACCCACATCACCATATAGGTTGTGTAATAAATAACTTTTCTTAAGTACAACCAGCTTAACTACAAGTGTCTCCTGATCCTAACAACTCAATTGATTGTTGTCTAATTGAAAGATGAATCTTTTGCTAGCAATCGGAAAATTATACATCACGATTTACTCATTAAATATAGGCTTAAATATGTTTTCTGGTCCCTCTAAAATTAGGGTTCTTTGATTTAGACCCCCTAATTTTTTTGGAAAATGCCTCTAAATGAAAAATAATACTGAGGTTTCAGCCCTTGCGTGTCGTCACCTTCCGTCATTTAGAGGGACTTAAACCAAAGAACCATAATTTTAGATGGACTTAAGACCATGATAAAAATTGGGTTAGGTCTAAAATCATGGTTCTTTGGTTTATAGGTCCCTCTAAAATTATGGTTCCTTGGCTTAGGTCCTTCTAATGTATGTTAGGTCAGCATCCGTTACGTAATTTAGTAGCTAATGAACGGAAGGTGACAGTAGAGACTGAAACCTCAAAATTATGTTACATTTATAGGGGTGTTTTCCAAAAAAATAAAAAATAAAGGTGCCTAAACCCGAAAACCCTAAATATAGAGGGATAAAAACATATTTAAGCCTTAAATATATTAGTTTTCTTCTAAGTGCAATGCGTGTTGTCGAACAAGGCACATATGAATTCACGTGGTGCACTAAATGCAGAATGAGTTGGGTTATGAGGGTCATATGCTTGGGCAGCACATGATTCTGTCTTTAAGAGGTTAACTCTGGTTGGCTAGCTACTTGCCAAGATGCACAAGTCTTGGCAGTGTTTTTCACTCTTTATTCTCTTTCTTTTGATTTCCGTTGAGGCGGTGTATATTCTAATAATATGCATATTGCAAACAATTACATGTTGAGATGGAAGGCACCTATTTCTCAGTGGTCAAATCTAACAATTAAGAGTAAGAGTAGTAATTACTCCTTCCGTTTCAGAATACATGTCCATTTAGAGAAGATGTAGTTTCCGAAGAATAACTCAAATGGTATGAGCTAGGGATATAAGGGTTAGGTGGGATGAAGGGTGAAAGGTCCAGAGTTCGAACCCTGAGAATGACTAATTTACTACTCCCTCTGTTTCTATTTAACTGTCTACTTTGAGTGGAGACACGCATATTAATGGTCTGATTAATTTTGTTGATTTTTAGAAAAAGTTGGTTATTTTTTATTTTATTCTTTAAAGTATGTGTTATTTCTCCTCATTTATTGTACTGACAAAGGCATTTGTTGTAAAAACATCATTTAATGCTCTCTTGCAATGTTAAGTGGACAGTTAAATAGGAAAAAAAAATTCTTCAAAGTGGACGGTTAAATAGGAACGGAGAGAGTAACAACTAACATTTGCTTATAAAAAAAAACTTAAAGGAGATGCATACATATTAAGAAGTGCAATAAATATTGTTAATCTTTAAAAATATATTTATTTTCCTAATTTGCCCCTTAAGGTGTATTTTTATCTTTTCTCATTTATTGTTCTCATAGGGGTATTATATGGGAAAACATTAATTAATGGAACATTGAAATTTTAAGTTAACAGTTATTATGAAACAAATATTTTTCTCTAAGTGGACAATTATATTGAAACAGAGGGAGTATTACAAACGGGTGGTTGGTTTAAGTGCTACATGCTTGATTCTCCTTAAGCAAGGTCTCGGGTTCGAGTCTTGTGGATGGAAAAAACTTATGTTGGAAGAGTTAACTCCCCCATGATGTGAATGTTCTCGGCTCGAACATAATTTCTTCCAAAGGAGGATACCTGTCTTAAACGAAAAATACTAGTAAGTATTTAAGTAGTATATATTTGGTTTTTAAAAAAATTAAATTTTAAAATCAATTCTAGTTTGTGGAAAAGAACATTTTGGATGGGAGATAGTTTATTTAATCAGGATATAGATGTAACTAACTAACTTGAACAAGAACAATTCTCATAGTCAACATAAAATCTAATAATTAATGGTAGGATTTTATTGGCATGTCATGATGTCATATATATATCCCATTATTGAAATTAATATATGTGTTTGATTCTTTAGCATGAAAAAAATACAAGTGCTTACATTACATCATTAACTAGTGGGGTCCCAATGTATTTTGATGTAATATTCAGCTAAGATCGTCCTGCAAAAGAAACGTTGCTATTTTCATGGAATTAATTAGTGACATAACATCTAACTAAGTGAAACTTTATTTAGTGATTCAGCAATTCCTTCCTCAAATAAATAGTTTGGGATTCGATTTTCAACTTTTATAAATAGAAAAAGCTTGTAAATAAGCCTATTACTCCGTCTAATTTTCTTAATTAATCATCAGTCATTTTTTAATTTATCACCTCCAGTTTTGGACTGGTGAGTTCCCTCGCCATATTAAGGAACCCGCTCAGGAAATAACTTGATCCATAAAGACCCTACGTGGAGCAATGACGAGGTGCGTTCGGCGACGACTCTCGGGTGGCTAGTAGATGGCGAGCAGGCACCAAGAGGGTGGATCGAGACGACTCAATTTGAAGACACATTGTGCCTTCATGCTTCAGGTTCGGTGTCTTGTTTTTTTTTATATAGACCAATGTTAGTTGTTAATTGTTAGTAAATTAGTTCCTTAACCCTGACCCTTCACCCTGCAAATCCCTTCATTCCCTTAGCTCACCAAGTGAGCTACCCTTCCCCCTGGCTCGGTGTCTTGTGAACTGAGAGAGCCCCCTCTTCATAATAGGGGATCCGCACAAGAAGCAATTTGATCCATAAATATTATACGAGGAGCGAAGTCAAGGCATAGCTGGCGAGAGACCCCACTATTTGGCGAGTGACCCAGTCACCCGGCGAGCGTGTCCCTATTCGGCGAGTCATCTCCCATATGACGAACTATCACAATTCTTTTTTCTTACAGGCTGTTCCACACCATTTATGTATTTTCCGCGTCAGTTAGCGGTTCATGTATTAAATACGCCATGTTGGGGAGCTATGCACTTTTTAGGCTTAGGCGATCTTATCCCTCTATTGTATGCTTGTATGGGCCTTTGAGCATCAAGGCCCAAATTTATGTATACTTGAGCTGCTATGGTACACTCTCACCCCTATAAAAAGGAAAAAGACCTCTTGTAATTCCCATATTACTCTATATATACTAGAGCTGCTAGGTCTTAAGGTCTCCTACCTCCGGTAGGTCATGATCTAATTTGCTCACTATATTCTATACGAGAACAAGTTTGATTCCACGCAGTGGCGGAGGGAGGGGACTCGGCTGGCGTGGCCCTCCATATTATCAATTTTCATTTTTTGCGTATAATATATATACGTGAGTTTTAGAAATTACCGTATACATGTCAATCTCAAATTTCTACCTTGCCACATGCTCACATATATTCCTGTATTCCACCACCAATTTTATAGTGTATGCAAAAGTTCCCGTCGTAATAACTTGGCTGAATTTAATTATATTATAATAATGACATCTATTCATGTTTGACTATGAGAACCCTGATTTTAATTTTACTTCATAATACTTCACCTAAGCTATCCTAGACTTGGAAACATACATTGTAATGAAGACCGGTAGAGATTATGAGCCTGTTTGTATTTCCGTTCAGTCCAACTGAACGTAGAAGTGATACTGAGATACCTTTCACGTTTTCTCTCTTGGAACGTGTGTTCCCGATTTCCCATGTGCCAAACGTAATAGCAAACAGAAAAACAAACAAGCACTATGAATTTCATAATGGAATGGTCCCCTATTCCCAGTGTAAAGTGAGAAATTGGATAGCTTCGATCAATTTTGGTTTGCTATAATGAGACTCATTATAGGAATAAGGTTTTTCCTATGACTCGTCCCTTTACAGTGAGGTTCCTAGTTTGCTACTTGTATTATCAGAATAAAGTTCTAAACTACCTGAAAAAAACATGAGTATTGAAATGGGTGATCGATGATAAGAATATTTAATTTCTATATATCCAAGAGTATCTTGTGATGCTATAATATTAATGTTCTGTCTTCCGATCCCTGTTTCTGTGAGATAAACAAGTGGGTAAGAGGCTACACTTGATAATCATATATGTGGTCATACTCTTAAGAGAGTTAAATGTACATGGGAGCGAATCAGCGAAATACCTAATAGTCTATATGCATTGCATATGATGCAACCAACATAAATCAATGATTGAATAAACTAATTGATGCAACCAACATGATGCATATGATGCAACCAACATAAATCAATCATTGCATATGCATTTCAGGTAAAATATGTTTTCGTCAATTATTTAATATTAAATTTTAATCCTAATTTGTTTTTTACATCTGAAGTTAAAAAAACAAGCAAAAGTACATCCCTAGAGCATCTTTTAAGATTAACATGATAGCCTGATCAGAAGGATCCTCAAGAATAGTGAACGCCCACTGAGAAGAAGCATTCATCTATGTGAGGTAATCAATAGGACCATTAGCTTCCTAAGGGATAAGTCTAAGTTGAATCGCTCAATCCTGGTCCAACAAATGTCAAACATCTGCAAACTCGCCAACATGAACATGTTACTCGTACCGGTCATCCATAAGTGTCTCCACACATTCCGAACAATCAGTCTCACAAAGAACCTTCCTGACATCCATACTCCAAAGAAGCTCAAGGCAAAGCCTTAGGGCACGAACCTCAGGACAAACAAGATCACCCCCACGCTAACCAGCATAGAAACCCCGACGTCAAGCTCCATTTGAGTCACGAACCACACCTTCATCCCCATGAGATGAAGATCTTGCTTGAGAGAACCATCAACTGAGAGAGAAACATAACCTGAGGGTGGAAGAGTCTAATTCCTTCGCGAACCAACAACATCATCATGGGACTTATCCAAAGCCAACGAATGTAAATGATCCCCCCATGTTCTTGACGAATCCAGTTCCACACAAAGTGCATTGTCCACTTCTTCTCCTCTAAAACCATCTCATTCCTCGATCTCCATAAACCCCACAGAGCAGCCACGAAGAGGGAAGAATGAGGCCCCATGAATTGAGACCAGATCCAAGTGCGGCAGTCAGGCTCTTGGAAACGAGGTTAAGCAAGAGCATTTAGGCGCTGCAAAACCTCGATAGAATGAAGGAAGTTACGTAAACAATGAAGAGAATCATCCACGCAAATTCACAATCAGTCACGTGTGCGCATAGGCCGCTGAGAACAAACTGCACCTTAGTTTGCAAAAACCAAGTCCGGCCCATGTACGTGCGCGCACGAGGGGCACATCGGAGGATTTGCACTACGTTGGACCAACTTGGCCCAACTCTCATGTGCGCGAGGCCCATCCCTTGTTAGGCTCTTTGACATCCACAAGTAAGGTTTGGTATATAAAGTCTTTGAAAGTTCAAGACACAAGCAATGTGGGACTTAGAACTTTTGAAATATCTCACATTTTTTCAACAGGAAACCTCCTCATGGCTTCGCTCCTCAAACCCTGTAGGGAAAAACACTGAGCCTTTTTTATTAAGTGTTAATAACTGACCCACAAAGAATTGAAATGAAACTAATGACCCATGATAGTTTGATACCCCCATCCTATTTTGATATAAGAAAACTTTGACTGAATAATCACTTAGTCTCTCAATAACTACCGGTACTTGCCCATCATCGCTACTGCTCCAAGAATTTCTTTTCTAAACCTTTGGTAACAACTTACTCTAGCTGCTCAAAGTACATCCCTACTAATTTGCCCGAACTCCGTACTCTCTTGGCTCTTTGTAGTAACATTTTTGAAACTCTATATCCCCTAGCTTCTAATAGAATCATTCCTAGATCTCATGCAAGCAACCTCCCGGTCACTTCGCTCCTTGAATCCTATAGAGAAAAGCACTAAAGGAGTATCTGAAAACTAAAAACAGAAACTGAAAACATATTTTAACTGTTTTGGTTTTTTAGTTTTAAAAATTGAAAATGAGAACTGTTTTCCAAAAGAGTTTTTTTTAAAACAGGTCGTACCAAACACGTTTTCAGTTTTCGGAAACAGCAAACAAACAGGCCCTAAGTGTTTTGGTATAAAAACAATAGTGACAGTGATAGGTCCAAACCCCAAGCAGAGGTAGAATGTAATAACCGTAACCGCCTATGCATGAAAAGCTAAAAAGTCATTTTCCAAAGTACAAGTGCTCCTTCTATAGGGGTGCATATTGGGCCTTATAATTTTCGGCTCAAGAGTCCATACAAACGTTACGCTAGCCCTTTGGTGGTCTTTGGCTAGTTCCTATGTTTTTTTTAAGTAAAGACATTGCATTCAAACAATACAAATGGTGCTAATCCGAATACAATGAGAGTAGGACCAGTCAAGAATGACTAGAACCAGCTAGAAGAAAATAAAAATAAGAAAAACATGACAACCTAACATCAAGAAATTAATGAAAAAACAGTAAATAAACCAACAGAGTTCCCCAACGCATGACAGAAAGATCCTCCACATGATATAAACCCCAACGGTCCAACACCACCATCAAGAACAGGAGCCAACCGAGAATAGAAGACAAGAAGACCACCAATCTGCATAAATACGACAACCCCACCTTCCTGCCACGAACTACATCACTCTCGCAGTCAGGTTCGTCAAGATAAAGTGATGGACAGGTCCCCTATTGCGACGAGGGGATTCGCCCAGTCCACTAAGTGTTAACAACTTACGTACCCATGAATTAGGAAATGAAACTAATGACCCCAGGGGGCGGAGCCAAGGCTCGACAAGGCTGGGCACTTGCGCCGGCTCCTTGGACGAATTTTTTTTTTTGACTTGGGCATCAGACCCTTTTATGGGAAAAAAATTCTAAAATGGGCAAAAAAAAAATCAATCAGAGTGAAGCACTCGCACGCCTTCTTCCTTTCTCCCTCGTTCTCTTTCCCTCCGACTCCGAGCTTGAGGCTTGATCACAGCCACCCAGTCTTTTTCGTTCTGTTTTTCAAATCTTTATTCACGTAATCACTATTTTTTTTAGATGTGGTACTGATAGGTACATGGACAAGAATCTTCAGAGTGAGTTCGATTCTTTCATCTCTCCATGATTTGTTTGTCACTGTCTCCCATTATTTTGCATAGTTGTGTTTTCTTTCCCTTTTGCTGTTGTAATGGCTTGCTTCGGTTATGAAAGTGTTTTGGCGTGGTTTTATGTGGGCACAGATAAGTGGATTAATGGTTTCGTTGTTGGTTATGAGTGTGTGAGTTTTGGGTATTTTCCCTTTAACTTGATGGCTGAAAATTGGAATTTTAGCACTAAGGTCTGAGGTAGTGTTTTCTGTGGGTTAGAGGAACAACATTTGTTTCGTTTGGTGTGGTTTTATGTGGGCAAAGGTTATTAGTTTCGTTTCTGGTTTTGAGTCTGAATGTTGGGTATTTTCCCTTCAACTTGATGGTTGAATTGGTTTATCTAATATATTAAACTTTATATTTTCCCTTTAGCTTGTGAAAAGAACCAATGGCTGAATGGAGAATTCATTGTAATGTTTCCTGATTTCTTTGATGATTTAGTGATGAAGAAAAGGATATAGAAACCAGACCGAATTCAAGTATATGTCTTTGTGGTATAGTAACACCAAAGAAAGAGTAGTGAATTCAAGAAAAGTGTAGTGAATTCTTTAGCCTCCGGAGAAGAGAAAGAGTAGGACTGGGACATGTGAATGTTACTTGTGGTTGCAACCATATTCTTAGATAGTAAAACCTGCTCCTTGAATGGTTTAATTAAGGTGGCAAAATTTAAAAGTTTTTGTGCATATACTTAGTTTTATGATGGTACAATATTCTCTTCCTCATTACCAATTTCAATTTATTGTGTCTAGATTTATTAGTTTTTTTTTTCTTTCTAAATACATTGAAATTTACTTTATTTTGACTTATTGGTTATTTTTCATTATAGATCGTTGAATATTAACTTTAGATCATTAAATTTCAGAAATGGGGAAGCTTTTGCTTGATAGAGCAAGTATTGAGAATATGAATTTTACCCAGGCTCCACAACAATCCTGGCTCCGCCACTTTAATAACCCATGATAGTTTGAAACCTCCAGATTAAAGTAAAAGTCTCCATCTCCAGTCATTGCGAATGGCCCACAAGAAGTGTATGCTATTGTGCCTTGCCTATTTGCCGCATCCCTGAACAGGAACCCCGAATGACAGGCGTGTACAATTGCGGTAAAGGATACTCCATTAGGCAGATTTTGAATTATGGATGCCCAATATTGTCTATCAAGGGCATCTATATCTGAAGTTATGAATGCAACATCAGTATGGTTTTCATTGAGTTTTCCATGCCCAGCGAGATGAATGTAGAGTGTCTCCAAATGTTATTTTATTATCATGTCATCCACCTCTGTCATGATGTTCTCTTTGGTCGGTAAGATGTGGTTTCCAACATCTGATAGGATCAACATGTCATTATTTGGAAAATCGTAAACTTGGTTTAAAATCTTCTTCAAGTCCACACATTCGAAGTAAGGGAACTGCAGGTGGTAACTAAATGGTCCATATCAATAATTGGGTCCAATCAAGAGTGTCTGCTTTTTCTTCTTTGGAGAAGCCAGTGCAACCTGCAGGGGTTAAGAAGAGAGGAAGCCATGTTGGCAGCTGGGACTGGCTCAGTTGGTAACATGCTAGTTGTGTTGGTCCCTTTCCATAGCTGCTGCTCAGCAACCCAACCCTTAGGAGAAGGTTGTGTTGACTATTCACTAACACTACGCAAATCTTCTTTATAATGTCAAAGGACATGTTATATGCATTCTCAAATACTTGTATTTTGTTCAAGCCATAACTATGGTAGAAACCTCAAACTAAAAGTCAAACTTTTTTAAGATTTTTTTTATAAGCCAAGAAATATATTGAAATGGAGTACAAGGGTACTTCAAGAAAGAAGAGCAAGTAGCAAGAAAACTACAACTCAAATTTACACTTAGATGTGGGTCAGCCAAGATTCACTTTCCTCCAAGCGTCAAGTTTAACCTCTTATATTGATTGGATTTAGTCCCTTTCATATATTTCCTACAAAATTAGCTATGAACTTTTCCTATAAATGTTGCAATTAATGGTTCCTGCAGATTTTCCTATAAATATTTCTTGCAAAATTATATTTGCTCTGGATTAGGGATGGCAATGGGTCGGGTAGGGTGCGGGTTTTGCCAAACCCAAACCCAAACCCGAAATCAAAAACCCACACCCGCACCCGCACCCGAACCCGAAATGGGTGGTGAACTTAAACCCACACCCGAACCCATTGGGTTTCGGGTTCACCCGACCCGTACCCACACCCGCACACAACCTCAAACAAACAGTTGAACCCGGAAACCCGACCTGAAAAAGACTGTGAAGAGAGCTATATTATGTAATGTAACATTGTAATTGCCATGTTACTGTTAAATTAATAAGCAAGATGCTGCATATATTGTACTGCACAAGCAGAATACTTAGGTTTCACTTATACAGATCCGAGTTCGGGTGCGGGTTTGGCCAAACCCAAACCCGAACCCGAAAGTGATCGGGTAAAACCCGAACCCAAACCCGAACCCATTTAACTCGGGTTTTCACCCAAGAAATCGGGTCGGGTGCCCATGGGTTCGGGCTTCTCTGCCATCCCTACTCTGGATTGTTCAAATCGATTTACCTGTCTTTTTTCCTAATGATTTACCTACGCAATAAGTTATCCACGAAGATATTTTCAAATCTGAAAAAAAAATATATATCAAAGAAAATGGGTCTCCTGCAGATATTTAGCAAAAATATGTAAAAAAGCATGGAATAGCAAATTTTTTAGTAGTGATCCCTTTAATTAGTAAATTAGCTTTCTAAGAGTGGTGAATGTGTATTTCTTTAAGGGATTTCACTTAGGTTTTTGACCCGGGTTCGATCCCCTCTAAGGTAAAAAATAATATCTTTGTGGCCAGAGACATCACTACCGTATTTCGAGTCATATTAGTCACGTGGGGTCTTTTTACCCCGTGGAGACTGATGGTCAAATGACAAAAAAAGTAAAAAAATATTAAATATATTTAACGTTCAATGTATTATTAAGATTTAATTTGTATGCACTAACAATGCAAAGAGTTTTATAATGCAATTAGTCACATTTCTTCATTTTTCATTTAAAATATTTTTAAATTTAATTTTAACTATGACATAGCAAATCGATATATTCTGATTAAATTATTGTATAAAATATGTTTACCCTGTCCGTATACATCTTTAGAATACTATTTAGAAAATATTAAGATTAATTACCTAAATAATATGATGTTTTCTGATGAAATAAAAACTCATTTTGGCCTATTACAAACATTCTGCGAGTGATGACCATAGTTTATATATTTTTTTAAAGTAAAATTATATTCATATATTTAATACATATATTTAATATGAATATGACCATATAGGAATATTTTTATATATAAGCATATATAGGAATACTTGCCTACGTAAAGCATGTCCAAACACACTATTAATACATAGATTACACTGAATTTTTTAGTCATTATAGTTGTGTTCATTCAAGACTTAATTAAATGAAGAGTTTGTAGGTGTGGATATAAATACTGCAATTGAATTATTGTGAGCAAGAATAACAAATTTACATGTACAGCTAATTTTCGAATAACTACTGTTATTTAGTAGTAGTAATTTTTAAGTTACAAATTTTATTTCGCATGGTTAAGTTTTTTTGTTTTTTTTTTAACTTATGGTTAAGTTACAACAAGTTACAAATATTAATGTGTCGGTAGACTACCGAACACGCTTTGGACAAAGCCTTAAATGAAAACGAACCAAATTATTTATTCAGATCAATATTACAAAACTTAATAACAAACAAATTTGTTAAGCAACCGGAACATCAATCACTATACTAGGAAGAAGAATGAAAAAATCAATTCAAAACGAAAGATCTCATCGTAGGAAATTTACATAAGCAAGCTTTTCCTGCAGCAAGGTACTCAGTATATATCTCTAATAGTGTGATAATTATGTTGATTAATAGTGAAAAATATACACACCTATACTAGCACCAATACATTTGAAAACTTGTCTATGAACCTTTTCCTTGAACTTATGAAAGAAAAATTGCAAAAGTTCCAATCTAAAAAATCTTATCATCATCACCAAAGCCTAAGATTTTCTCTGGATTAACACTGCACTCATCAAGAAGCCACTTCTCTAGCAAAGACAAGGGCATTTCTGGACCAATAACATTAACATCTGGCTTTCTTTCAGGTGACAAATTAGATGGAGAAAACTGATCAGAATTTGGAGACTCCAAAGACTCAAAACCAAACAAGGACTCAAATGTTTCAGACAATTCAGCACTAGTACTGCTAATTCCTTTTGCTCCACTAGAAGAAGCAGTGTCAGTCCCTGCAGCATTCAAGTTGTAATTGAAGGAGTTTTGTGTGGCAACTGAGTTAGTCCTTGAGGACCTTTTCTTTGGTGGATTCTTCATCCACCCTTTCAACAAACGCGCTATGTTGTCGGCGCTTGAAGCGTAGCATGATGGAGATTGGGTGGGTTTTGTGGAGGACAAAGTGCTGCTACTATTTGAAGGGTTGTTGTTATTATTAGATGAAGATGGTTTCTGTGGTGAAAGAGCTTCACTGAGAGCTATCTTGGCCATTTGGATGTCAGTTTGGAGCCTCCTTTCCCACTGGCCTCTTGAAATCCTTTGTGGTGATGATGCTGAAAACCCTTCTCCCAAGTTTCCTTCAGAACCTGCTTGCAATTTTTTCAGCTTCTTTTTCAAATGGGTGTTCCAATAGTTTTTTATGTCATTATCTGTTCTTTGTGGAAGGTATGAAGCTATTGCAGCCCATCTGTAGCATAGTCAATGTGATCCAGTGTTAATTAATTAAGATATGTGAATCTAATAAAAGAACTTCCCAAATTAACTAAGCAAAATAGTTAACAATGATAGTGTTGGATCAATTTATTTTTCTTAACGATCTGGTGCCTAAAAGATACTCACAGTAGAACTACACAAATTAACTAATCAAACCATTTAACAATCAAATCATGTTTGAATTAGCTTATTTTTCTTCATTATCACTTTTATATGATGCCTAGAAGCTACTCACAGCCGTACATAATTTTCCCATAATTGATTTTAACTTTAAAATCAATTGTAAACATGTACTGAAACTTCAAAACTCATTTCAACATGTAAGGTGCTCGAAGATTGATTTACTATATACCTGTTTCCTAGAAGATCTTGAAGGTGGATTATCATCTTCTCCTCTTGTTCTGTGAAGTTACCCCTTTTGATTCCTGGCCTCAGGTAATTTGTCCATCTAAGCCTGCAACTCTTGCTGCATCTTGACAACCCTGAAAACCACAAAATGAATAAATCAATTAATTCAGATCACAGTGCTTTTGGATTAGAATTTAAGATCCATGAGACAGAAGAACAAAGAATAAGTAACAACAAAAAGAGTGGAGGGTTAACCTGTTTTGGTAGGAACAGACCTCCAATTGCCAGGACCATGTTCCTGAATATAAGTGACCAGAATGATATCTTCTTCAGGAGTCCAAGGCCCTTTCTTGACACCTTCTTTGTCACAACAAGGTGGTCTTCCCATGTCCCCTTGTTCCTTTTGCTTTATGTCACCGACTATATACACTTGTTTTCTAACTTTCTAGCTTAGCCCTTTCTCTCAAGGAAAAATAGGTCTTCCTCTCCTCTCAGTGAGTGAACTCTTCTCTTTTTCTTTATCTCTATCTCTCTTGACTTAATAGGTTCTAAGGCAAGGCAAGTGTCCAAGACTAACCTTTGTTTGGTGTACATATATAGCAAAAAAAGAAGGGTAAGGGTATGGTGGGGTGTGTGAAGGTTAGGCTTAGATGATTTGCATTCAGAAAATCTCGCATTTATGCATTCAAGCATTTTTAGTCGTACTATTAAGATTTGACCATTCACATTTTAAGTCGTAAAGCTAACTCTGGCTAGTAACTCAAAATGTGAGTCGTCTCGTCTTTGATCTAACGGCTCAAAATAATTGAACGTGTGATTTACCGTTTAATTTGGGATTTTTTTATTGCACCAAGCTATGTTCACAATTGGCAATCATGAGACTGATCACCTTGAGATCACATTATGTAGGTAGGTCTCTCATAACAAATCATTTTTCACACACATGGTCGAGTGATCAAACTTGGACATAATGCTTAAAAAGTTCTATATGAATCTTATTGGTAACCTTCTGGAATAGTAAATTTTGAATGTGAGACGTCTGATCTAGATCAGTCAGCTCAAAATGCTTGAATGAGTAGATGAGTGATTTCTCTATCCGCAGCGAATCCTAATCCGTGAGGAAGCCACTTGAGGAAGGCAAGAGTCAAAATTTGACAGCAAGAGCATTAACTGAAGCAGCAAGGGCAAATTATTCACCATAGATGGTGCAAGCAATACCACTAGCATGTTGTTGTACCTCTCAAAACCGCGTGGCATTGAATGTAGCTGCTCTGGGAAAGTTCAATTATCTCATGCAGCTTTTAAAGTCTCTTAACCCAATCAGACATTAAATGTAAATGAGATAAAGCTGACTTTTGAAAAGCCTAATAAGCTATCGCCATTTATGTCTTTCTATTGCACCCTGCTGGTGATCTCAATGAACCACCCCTTTCTCTTTTAATTTATCTCTATATATAATTCAATTGCATTTATACTTCCACATTATACTACTATTGACATTTTTGACAGCGACCATAGCTCACAATTAATCCTTTTGCTTCTTCTTCTTCTTCTAGAAGGGGGTTGAGTTCAATTGATTCAATTATCTCTTTGCATATATGTAGGATTCTCTAAGTTTATAAAAAGAGTAGATTAAGGGCAATCAAAATTACTTCTAAGGATTTAGGGTTTAGGGCACTCAAAATTAATTACTCAAACAAGGTAAACGTACACTTGTTAATTAGGGCATAGTTAATTAATGGACAAAACTTAGGAGGCGTTTGTTTCAAGATTTGGAAAGAGATTCTCGGGAATATAAAGGTTGGGAATGAACATTCCTGCGTTTGTTACAAGATTGGAAACTATGATTCCTGGGTATCAATCATTCCCGGGAATAAAATAACTTCTACAATTCCCATGATTTCCTTCATATTGATTCCCATGAAAAAGGTTGGGAATCTTACATTCCCATGGGAAAGATGAATGTAACTTCCCACTTCTTCCACAATTTATCATTTTTACCTCTATTTTTAAGTTTTTTTAATTTTTAAATTAAGAAAATTTTAAAATGTTCCTGAGAATACAAAATACTTACCAAACACATTTATAAAATTTACCTAGAAATAACATACCCGGTAATCATATTCCTGGGAATAACATTCCCGGAAATGTGATCTCAAACCTTGAAACAAACACCCCCTTAGATACACTTCAATATATGCTAATTTTACCATTGTTTAATTATAATCTGACATGAACGAGGTGTGTTAATGGTGGTTACTCGCATTATCTCATTACCATGATTTCAGAAATTTGATCCTTACAAATGGAAGTTGAACATATTTTGTGATTAACTATTTATCGTTTAGTACAAGCATTTATGGTAATTAAGAGGGTTAATCACTGTTGTTGACAGTAGATACTCTGATCTCCCATACCTGACATATATGCATGTGTTATAAAAAGGACAAAATTGAGGAAAATTATCACATTAATAAAACTAATACTCCTACAATATTAAAGTGGTTGTTATTCACTACCATCAAATGCATGTGTAGATGATCAACTAGCATAAGATTGTTCTAACTTAATTGGAAAATGTTTTTAGTTCGAGACTTTGAGAACGCAACTGCTTTAGATACTTGGTAGGAAGAGTTTTGTCAGTCATGGTGATTTTATTCGGCTCAAGCATGATTGTCTAAAAAAATTAGGTTTTCATTTGACAACAAACAAACGGTGCCTAAGTAACTTTTGTCCTTAATTAATTAATGAGTTGACTTCACTATCTTGCTTAGCGACCATGAATGCAATGCATGGATGTCGACTGGTGAACAATTACGGGTCATGCAATCAGTAATGGAAAACAAAACACCCAATAACTATTAGTACGTTGGAAACGCATTATTCATATTAAATTTCATAAATGACATATAGAAGAGTAGGCACCCATACACTGGTCCACTAGACTAAGTATGTGCCCCAGGTGCTGTTCATTTATATAAATGTGAGCGTACTAGAGGTTCAAAGTACCTCTAAGTGTCAATCTCTCTAGATTCGTCTATTGAACTTTAATTTTTTTTTTATAAGATCTATTGAACTTTAATTGATCAAAGAAATCAAGCAGCAGTTAATTTTCATGCGTAACTGAGCACACGGTTTAACTTTAGGGTTTAAAATTGTTTTCTTTTTCATCAATGTATGCCTCGGTAGCATGAGATTAATCCATTCACGTCTATGAAATTACATTAAGTGAGTTTATTTGTCTTAATAAATAATTCCTATTTTTTGTACATCGGAAAATTAACAAAAGCGAAACAACAAAAGAAAGAAAGCAGGGGACTAGCGCATGACTAGTCTATCCTTCAACAGGAAATACTCCAACTACCACTACACCAAAATAGCAACTTAGTGGCCAAAATTTCGCGGCGGTTGGGCAAACCGCCGTCGGTCCCTTTTAAAACTCACTATTTCGCGGCGGATAGCCAACCGCCGTCGATCCTTTTTTAAAAATGTACTATTGGCGGCGGTTACAACCGCCGCTAACATTACTGCTAAAATTACTCCTTGTTATCGACGGTTGCCAAGGGCCGGCCCTAATTTCCCTCAATCGATTTTCCAATCTAAACCCGCGAATGATTTTCAGTTCCCTCCCTAAATTTCATTCTTCCTCACTTTCTCAGTTCAATGTGGCCCTAAATTTCATTCTTCCGCTCAATGTCACCTTCACGCTCCTTCTTCCGCTCAATGTGGCCCTAAATTTCATTCTTCCGCGAATCGATTGTCACCTTCACGCTCCTTTCTCAGTTCTTGCTCACGGTTCTGTCATCGTGAGGGCTCATCTTCAAGCTCAACGATTTTCAGTTCCACGAATTGCTTCTCTTTCTCAGTTCTTGCTCACGGTTCTGGTATGTGTGTTCTCTTTCTCACATGTCTTGCATCTCTTTCTCTCAAATTTTCTTAGATTTCTCTCACAACATATATCCCTAACTCTCCTCTCTTTGAATTTGGGGAACAAGACCCACTATAGTGATTCTGGTTTCTCACACGAAGGAGGAAAGGCACATTCTCCCCTGGCTTGATTGTTCCTCTTGAGAAGGTAAGGGTTTCTCCAATCTCTCTTGTAGTTTTTTTTCCTATTTCTCTTTTACAAATTCATAGGCAATGTCTGATATATGAATATGCATATATGAAATGGGTTAGGGTAGTAATGACTTGATTATGAATTTTTCAATTCTGGGAAAATGATGAAGGTTAGCTCACTGAAGTGAGTAGGAAGCTTTAGGTTTTCAAATATGGTGCTACTGAAGTACAATGCTTTGTCAACTGAGAATGTAAAGTAGTAAAGAAGCTCTCCTGAGCTCATAAACTTGTTGAGTTTGCAAGTAACAATTGTAGATTTGACATCGTTGAGTCCTGTTCTAGTTAATCTATCTATTTCACTTAGTTGTTCATCTTGTTGAGGAAATTAAGCTTGGAGGTCCTGTCCATTATCGATGGATGTATCCGATAGAAAGGTAAAAGGGTGTTACAATATTTTTTTGTTTTTCATTTGCTAACATATATGGTTATTAAATCACGTTTCTTTGGGTTAACTTATAGGTACTTAGGACATCTAAAATCCTATGTACGTAATCAAGCAAGGCCAGAGGGCTCCATAGCAGAAGGCTACCTGATGGAAGAGATTCTTACATTTTGTTCAAGATATTTAGATAACATTGAGACAAGATGGAATCGACCTCACCGTGTTGATGATGAGCCTAATCATATACAATCTCAATCACGTGCAGCTGAATTATTTCCTAATGTTGGGAGGCCAGTTGGTAGCTCTTCTAATTACACTCTTACACACATGGAAAAGTTACAAGCTCACAGGCACGTGTTGACAAACTGCCCAGCAGTTGATTCCTATCTTCAGTAAGTTGATCTTTCATTTGGATTGATCACTAAATTTTTCCTTCATGTATTTAACATGATATAAATGAATAGGCAATTTAGAGCTATTGTACGAAGGCAGTTAAGGAGTGGTACAAGGAATACTCCTGAGGTTGACAAGAAGGTTCACAGAGAGTTTGTTCGTTGGTTCTCTAATCGTGTAGGTGTTTGTGTGTACGTATTTAACGTTTATATTTTAATTGGAATGTGACTAACATTGTGTGGTGTGACTTGTAGATCCGAAATAATCTCGACACTATTTCCGGACCAGATAAAGATATTCTTATTAGTCTCTCACAAGGTCCTTTTAACCAAGCTAGAAAGTTCACTGCATTTAATGTCAATGGATACAAATTTCGAACCTTAGCACGAGACAAGTTATTAAAAACTCAGAATAGTGGAGTTTATGGCATGTTTGGAACAAGAAGTTACTCAAGCAGTAGTGATTCTCAAATGAGGTTTGGAGGGGTGCCTTATTATGGAAGATTGGTAGAAATCATTGAAATTTTCTATAATGGTTTCACTGTACCCATGTTCAAATGTGAATGGGCTAATACTACAAACCAAACAGGCTTAAAGACAGATAAATTGGGTTTTGTGTCTATCAACTTTGGAAGACTAATACATACTGGAGCACATGAAGATGACGAACCGTATATTAAGGCCTCTGAAGCTCAGTTGGTATATTATGTGGACGATGAAA
Source organism: Lotus japonicus (assembly GCF_012489685.1). Classification (NCBI taxonomy): domain Eukaryota; kingdom Viridiplantae; phylum Streptophyta; class Magnoliopsida; order Fabales; family Fabaceae; genus Lotus; species Lotus japonicus. Next base: position 101,938,239 of record NC_080041.1, on the reverse strand, counting down.
ATGATCAAGGTTGGAGCATACCAGTTCATCTGAAGCCAAGAGACTTGTATGAGATGGGAGAAGATGAAGAAATTATGGCATCCGATGAGACATACCCATCACAAAATTTGGAACAAGTTTTCTCTGATGCTACAAATCACATACCATTGGCAAGAATGACTACAGATGATGATCCTGAAGACATACCCATCATTGATTATGATTTAAGCTCTGATAATGAGGATGATGTCTAATTTCATGATAACTATGGGTGTAATTTTGAAAGTTGCGTACTTGTTTTGATTCAATGACTGTTTAAATTTTTACTTTAATTCAATGACTGTTTAAATGCATCCATGACCTTGTATTATTCAAAACTTGTCTCTTTGATCATATTGTATTCAATCTTTGATTGTATAGTTGTGCAACTACTTTGAATTTTCTGCAGGTATGACTCGTAGACCCAATACTCGTGGTCGTAGGTGTCTATCAACACCTAATGATCAATCTGGCTCTTCACAAATGAATCTGCCAAGTGCACAAGTTGGCAGCAATCATAGTGCGTCGATAACAAATACTGGATCATCATCTCAGGAAGGTGTTCAAACTAACCCAACCAGTCCAAATGAGGTACATGCAAATGCTCAGGATGGGCCACAAGTTGCAGCTTCATCCTCAACTCAAAGAAAGCCTAAAAATGCTAGTTGGAATGTGAATGTCATAGGTATGTCACTTTTTTTATACAACTTCAGTTTTTTATTGATCTTATACTTCTATTGCAATCTCATATTCGCTCACATGTCGTGTTAGATCCCGATGGTCATATTATTCCATCAAAGTTAAGAGCAGCTGATGTCTTGTCTACAAGAACTCCCAATAGGATACTAACCCAGTGGAATTCACGTAGCCAACCAGTAGGAGAGTCTGGTGGCTTATTGGGTCAAGCTTTAGGGCTTCTGGCGAGCAATTTTTCCCATTTTCCAATAGTGTATGAGAACTGGAAAATAGTACCTGATCACTACAAGGATAGTGTTTATGCCACCATCAAGGTACTAATTTTAATTAATCGAATGCATTTGATGTATTATGGTTTGAAGTTCTAACATATTTCATAATGTTTTGTTGAAGGAAAAATTCGTGGTAAATGATGATGATCATAGAAAATTTATCTTAACTAGTTTGGGGAAGAAATGGAGAGACAACAAATCTGAACTGTTCCTTGAGAATTATGATTGGGAAGTTTCTATGGCACAAAATATTCAGAATCCCCCAGTAGGGATTGAGCCAGATCATTGGATACTTTTTGTGCAGCACAAGCTAAGTGATAAACAAAGGGTAAGAAGAATCCATTCATTTTTTTGAACTTATTCTTTCTTATTTTATGATTGGTTGATCATTGTATTTGTTAATAATGTAGGAAATATCTGAAAAAAATGCAGCAAATCGAGCTAAACAAGTGATCCCTCATACACTGGGATCAAAGTCACTAGCAAGAAAGAGAGATGAGCTGGTATGAAATTCTGATCCTTACTCAATTTGTTGGTATTTGAAATTTTCAGAAACATGAATTAAATGTATGGATATTGTTTATATGGTGCAAAAACTTAGGAGTTGCAAGATGGACGACCATATAGTAGAGCAGACATGTATCTTGTTTCTCATCAAAAGAATGATGGAACTTATGTTAATGATGAGGCTAGACTCAAATGTGTACGTATAGTTTATTATTAGTCATTTCGAATTGTCATTGGAAACTTAATCACTATGGCTGATTGGTACACTTCATATGTGTCTGTTCAACATTATATGCAGGACCAATTGCGTACCGCAATTGAAAATTGTTCTTCTGAGAATGAAGCCTTTGTTGATACTTTTGGGAAGGAACGTCCTGGATATGTACGTGGCATGGGACTTGGAGTAACTCCAAGTCAGCTCACTATACCTAGCTTCAACAGGTCAACCCTTCAAAATGATGGTTTGATTGAAAAAATGCAATCTGAAATTGAATCTCTAAAGGAAAAAGTTGTTGAAGTTGATGCTTTAAAAGCACAAGTTGCTGAGATGGATGTTTTGAAGGAACAACTTGCTTTTCTTATGCAAGTTCATAAAAAAAATGGGGTAAAGAATTTTATACTAAATTTGCTAAACATTTTTATTTTTATGTCATATGTGTATAAACTTGCTTAGGAAATAAATCTGAAGTGGTCACTATGTCTCTGCTGAGCAATATAATAGTACTTAGTTTCTTAATTGCACATGCATCATATATGCACATAGTTACTGAAATAGAATATGTGGTCTTTGCATCCCCACTTGAACATATGAGCTATGAAGTTGGTGGATATATTTTGGCAAAAGTTTTTCTGGACATGCAGTTTTTGTAAATGATTGTTTGATTGATTTTGTTGCGGTATCAATGAGCAGACCCTTCAAGTATGATAAATATGTTCTATTCTATTGAAATCCTTTAGTCTTTGTCTATGAATTCTCCTCAATCCTCACCACTTTCAGAATATGTAGGCTTTATTTTAAGTGGCTTTAACACCATAGAACATGATTTTAATGAGTTACAAGGCATAAAACTTAAACACCAAAACTAGTATAGCTTTCACTTACTCTATAATTTCTTTTTAATTTCAGGTTGTTAACTTGGAATCACCGAGAGAAACGAGGCCGTCTTCCTCCTCTAGTCATGTTTGAAGATCAAGGAACATCATCACAAAAGACTATTTAGATTTAGAAATTTTCATGTTATGAACTTCGTAGACCATGTGTGGAAAATACCATTGTGTTTATTTCCTTTTGGTGGAACATATATGTTATGTGCATTTTGTGGAACATATATAACTTATATTTTGGATTTGTGTTAAGCACTCTTAGCTTCATTGTGAAAAATAGATGGATATATATATTTATGCAAGTATTTGGCGGTTGAATGAATTTTCTTTGCCACAACATTTTCCCTTTGTTAATTAATTTAATATGCAACGAAAATTATAAAGCAGGTTAAAAAATAAAATAGGAAAAAAAAGGAAAAACAATGTTAATTTTCTGGAGTTTTACCGGCGGTTACAACTGCCGCTAGGTCTACAAAGAATAGATAACTTATTTTATGTTACCGGCGGTTGGAACCGCCGCAACATCCAAGTTTACATCTGTTGAAGGAAGGTACTTGGCGGCGGTTACAAGCGCCCCTAAATATTCAAGTTCTTTTGCGGCGGTTCAAACCGCCGTTAATCCTACCAGTTAATAGCATTAAACCAGTTCTTTTGGCGACGGTTATAACCGCCGCAAAATATTTAACGGCAGATTGCGTGGCGGTTAACCCAACCGCCGGTAAATATGTCCGCGACGCTCAACTTGGCGGCGGATGACCAACCGCCGGGAGTGATTTTTAACGGCGGTTTTAACCGCCGTCGGTCCTACTTTTAACCGCCGCCAAAACCCTGTTTTCTTGTAGTGTACGGAGGAGCAGCAGCAATGTCCTTGACACCCGCGACTTGAGAGAAAGCACCATGACGAGCAAGTCAATCAGCAGGACCATTACCGTCCCTATTAATCCAATTCAGCGTACACTGCCAATTCCTGTTAAGAAGCTCGCGGATCGCTCCCAAAACATCAGCATGGTCATGCAGCCGCCAACGATCGCCACCTCTCAACACCGTAATCAGACATGCACAATCCACTTCACACAAAACCTGCCGGTGGCCATGGTTCTAAGTCATAATCAACCCATCCCGAAGTGTTAATTCCTCAGCGAGGAAATAATTCTTCTTCATATACACTGCTTATAAAAATTAAACTTTCAATCAAATGCTTAATGAAGTCAGCTATCTACCAATATCAACTGTAATAACATGTAGAAATTAATTAACACTAAAAAAATATATGAAGTAAAAGACTAAGTAGACTATACCATGTCAATATCAAAAAATTAAATTTGGTTTATAATTATACGCAACACTGAGAAAAAAAAACAAAAATGAAATTTAGTGGCGGCTATTTTTACAATTAATGGTGGTTTCATCACTACCACGAAATATTTCACTAACCCTCACCATGACTGCTACCTTATTAAGTGGCACACATGCTTGTTTGGGACGGCTTTAAACAAATCACATGTATGAAATGTTAGGCGGTTTAAAACTGTTAGTAATTGCCTCTAGTATCTCAAGGCCCATGGTTGGTTAAAAACTTTCACAAACAAGTTTGGCACCTTAGCAAGGTGATGATCAATAATCGCCACTAAAATTGGTTTTTTTTTTTTGTAGTGAACTCACTTATTTTCTTATATGAACAAAAGTATCCTAATAGAGTCACAGTCGGGATAGTTATGAGACTAATTTCTCACTCCACGACCAGTACTAAGCAGCAAGGAGCGGCCAATGAGTTTCTTCCATTTACAAGAGTTAAGAATCAAACCCTTAACTACTTACTTAAGGGACGAAGTGCTAAATCATTACGTCAACTCATTTAGTTCGTAGTGCACTCACCAATTCAAAAGAAAATTATCGAAGATAGAACAAAAAAAAAATAGTTATTGTTGATTTTCGTTGGCATGATCGTTATTGTTATACTGTAGGGTTGTATTTTGTTTTCCTTTCTTTGTTGGGTTTGTACTTTTCCTTTGTCGAGAGGGTTTACATCTCGACCCTATATGAATTCAATATAATTTTTGCTTTCCAAAAAAATAATGATTTTTAGTTATACTCCCTTAAAATATGATACTAAATAAATTCAAATATACCAAATTATTAATGGTGTTAGTAATTAAATCAAATTTAGTAGCACTCGAATAAATAAATCTTGGAACAGAATGAACCATAAGCCCACTCAAGTAACCTTTTTGGTCTAAAAAAAATCTCAAACACTGAATTTACTCAGAACCAATAATCAAGCGATTCTTAACCCTTTTTTTAAATATTTTCTTTCAAAAAAATTTAATCAAGCGGTGCAAACAAGTACATCAGCCCGCTGGACTGGGCCAAATACCCATTTATACGAAGCTAGCCCAAAATAATTAGTTCAAAAACTTTGTCCCAAAAAAAAGTTCAAAGTTCAAACTTATTTTGTTATGCTTCATGATTTTACAAGGAGCCGAAAAAGTAAGTTTTGAGAAATAAATTATGAGTTCATTTAATGTGGGTAGCTAAAAAAATGACTCAACGGTGGGTAGGTATGAATTATTGGTTTTTGACAATAGGAAATGTCACTTAAATTTTAATGGTCTGGATTGAAGATCTGTAACCTGTAGAGGAGTTGCTTTTCAGTATTTGAGTAAGCTCAGGTGTACAGATCAAATTTTTTTCTTTCTCTACTTCAGACTTGCTTGTTTAGTTTTGATAAGTGTCATATTTTCCTAGTTTTCATACACAATTTAGACACTTACCTTAAGTAATTCATGAGAAATCCTTATTAGTTCTCCTTATTTTAGATTGAAACTTGTTAATTGATTGAAGATTAAGCTCAATGTGTTTAATGATTGATTATATTCTCAAATTAAGATGTAGGATTGAAGTTCTCAAGGAAAAATGCATATTTTCATGAAACTTGAAGATTTTTAGAATCAGCAGGGCGCCCAGCGCTTGTCAGTGGCCGCCCAGCAACTGTGGCGGTTATAGAAACCCATCAGTGAAGTAATTGGGCGCCCAAAGCCCAAAAATGTCGTCCAGCGCCCAGCGCAGATGCTGAATCACACTATAAAAGGATATCTTCAGTTTTAAAATAAAGAGAACTCGTTTTTTAGAAAGAGAGAACAGAGGAAAACAGAGAGAGCTCGACCCAAGGAGGAAAGAAAGGAGCTTTGAGGCTGGTTGATCGTCCGTTGAGCTGGAGACATGCTGAGGACGCCGCACCACCGCCGATCAACGTCTTCTTCATCGTTTTTCTTTGTAAGCTTTTGAGCATCCATGAAAATGGATAACTAAGTTCTTTTTTGTTGGGATTGGTTGTAGCCTTTGGGCTTTGATGTATCAACTTTGATTTCTATATACAAATCTTGTTTCTATGAATGGTTTCAATGATTTTACCTCGTTCTTAATGCTTGTTTTGTCTTAATCACCTAGAACATGTACATGGATTTGACGAGTATAGTGAGATCTAGCTAATTGAATCTGACCTAGGTAGATATCATCTAATGAATCTAAGATCTAGAGATAGGATTAGATCATTAGTCAAACCAATATCCATGCTTAAAGCTTTTTGCTTTGTTAATAAATCAAGAGATTGGGGGTTGATCTAGTGAGACGATAATCTTCGCATTGGGAGACCGTGTAGTAAGATAAGATATGATATGATGAAACCAATCATAGGACATGGTTTATGTATGAAATCTTAGAATGCATTTGAGTCAATCGGTGAACACCAATTCCAACAATTTTCTCCTCTTGATTTAAATCTGTTATATTTCCGCTTACCCTACCTTTACATGCTCTTGTGACTTCTTAGAATCAAAACAAACTACCAAACATTTTGTTAAACTCATTGCTAAAGTTATTTAGCTAGAGAACGACGTTGTATTTCCAATTCTCTGTGGATACGATATAACCCTTTGTTGTACTATAATTGAATCTTAAAAGGGATTTAAGAGTACGTGTGGTAAAAACCTTTCAACAAGCTTCCGCCGCAAATGTTGCTCTATCGTCCTTGCTTCACTCTCTAACAACACTGCTTCCCCAGTGAAGAACCACTCGAACCAAAGACATTCCTCATTCTCTGTCTCCCACCAAGACATTCTTGTTCACCCAACGCACCAAACCTAGGAAGAAAAAGTGCCAAAAACAACAACACAATCATCGAGGTGGAGTCACCCAGACGATCTGGAACAACCAATAGGGCCCAAATTTGTTAGAAGCTTAAGCTTGTTTAAGTGATTGTCATGGATTGAGATTTTGGAAATCAATTGGGGATATTCTAACGAATGAATGATGCAATTTCATAAGGTTAACTATTGCAATTTTTTAATCCCATTGATTCCTCCTCATAAGGTGAACAATTGAAATTTAATTTTTTAAATGTTGATTTTACTTATTGAAGTTCTTTTGTTTTGAATTTCTAATTCTAATTTTTTATTCTCAGCCACTGATGAGTGCTTATGGAAAAACGAATTCAAATGCTTTGATTTTGTATAGTCTATTTTTAATTTGTGTTACCAAAAGCGAATAACTTATGAAATTTAAGCGCTTATGCCATTAGCTCTTATATACAATAAGCGCTCATTGTATAAGCGCTTAAATAATTAGTTTTCCCAAACACGACCTTAATCAATTTTGAAAGTATCCGGAATTGATTTGACATATTAAACTTATACGCTAAAATCACTCATTTATGAATATGTAGAAACTAAAAGTATATTTTGGGTACATTTCGTAAAAGGAAAAAGGAAAAACATGGCAAGCCCCTACTACGGCCTCAACGAAGAGACCCCCAAAACATCCGCCAGCAAAAACAAGCCTAACCCCTCAAGCGGGTCCTCTGTCACCACAATATCTTCACTCTGATTCCCCTCATTCTTTGCTAGAAAGTCTGCATAAGCGTTACCTTCTCTAAGAGTGTGTTGAAGCACCACTGTCTATGGTCTGTTCAAGAGGTCCTTAATATCCCACACAAGTGAAGCAAACAGGTGACGTGATGACGGGTTAGACTCCACCAGGTGCACGACATCCATCGAGTCAGATTGGCACTTACAGCCCGATATCCACGCTCCTAAGCCAAAGAGAGACCATAGTAAAGAGCAAGAAATTCCAAATGCAGGATTCTGGAGTCATCAAAGAACCCACCATCCACTGACCAAGATCACTCCTAAAGCATCCCCTGAATCCCTCGCGATTAGGGTTGCCCTTGACGCTGCCCACGTTCAATACCACACAATTAGCTAAGCCCGATGTCCACTCCACTAGCTTTGGAGTTTCTTGAGGCGCATCGAGAGGGGATGCATAGCTCTTGGACAAATAAGACGTCATCGCTGCGATATTAATCTCCAGGAACTACATCGGAATATTCACCTACTCCATAAACCAAGCGTTCCTTGCTATCCCACCCACCAGATCATCGTCGTCGCACGAGGACTGGAGTCACGCAGAAGCTCTCTCAACCACACTCTAGCATCCCCCACCGCGAGCATATGCCCCGTAACATCGAACCCCATGCGACGCCAAATCCTCTTTGCCTGCGGACAGTCACGAAGACAAATGCAGCGTCGTCTCCTCTCCACCATCACATACCTCACATGATGCAGTAGAAGCCATGCCTTGCCGGAACCTACACGCATTCGTGGGAAAGGCTTCTAGGTAGGCCAGCCAAATGAGGATCATACATTTCAGAGGTACCTCAACCGCCAAATGTGTTACATAGTTTTAGCTCAACTATTAGCCAGGTCAAAGAAGTCAAAAGCATTTAATATTTTTTATTAGCAATAAACTATCAATATTCCTTAGTTCCTATTCTTCGTTGGTATGAATTTCAAAAAAATAAACTATTCGTTGATATGATTTTTATATTATTTGTTACATAGTAATTTTAGATTTTAATTTTTTTAAAGAAGATTTTAATTTTAATGTATGGGCATTTTAAGATTTTTTACACTACCAAACAATCAAATTTTAAATAAAATTAACATTTCAATGAAATAAAAGTACAACTTTCTCAAATCTTTAAAACCTGATCTTGTAAAAAATCTTTAAATTCTAAATGAATAATTTTTTTTAATAAAATTAAATTAAGACTCTGCTCCTTTTTTAAGCTACATTTAAATTAAATTAAAATTAAATCAAATTTCAATATTTTGGTAATTAAGATAGCAATAAAAGAAACAATATTTCTTAGTTCCGATTGGTTAATAATGATCAACACTATGTCCTCCAGTTTTTTGGCTACAAAGGAAAATTATGTCCTCCACTCCAATTTTTTTAAGACATGTGTCCTCTTTCAGAGGCGCAATCTTGTTTGAATCGAGAAAATTCACATTATAATAGGGCTAACTCTCAAAATAATGTTTTTTTTTCATTCACTAGACTTAAACTCGGAAAATCAATCATGTACGACTTGAACCAATCACATGTTGGTATATCCTCCGGTTTATGTACACATGAACTTTTCAAAAAAAAATGTTCTTTAATATTATTTATTAATTACTAGTAATAAAAAAAAAATTAAGATTGTGGTCTTTTTCCAAGCCCAATTGGTTGAATTGTTCTTCTAACCCATCAATTTCACATTGACCAGAAAAACAAGAGGTGTGAAATATGAACTTTCACCCTACATCCACTTCCCCCTACCTTACAAATCTAGGAAACAATATACTAATATATTTTTGTTTTATTTGCAGAAGATTAAAATATAAAATACAAACAAGTGTCAACCGCAGTGATAAAAAAAATAATTATTTGAAACCTATGTCAAAACTTCAAAATCACATTTTTAGGAGTTTATTTTTCCAGTACCCGATTAATTTTTGCATGCTCTTATATTAGGAAATTAGTCACAATTAAGACTCTCTCACTCAGAGTGTATAGTGTGGAGTTCGAACTCGAGAGCTTTTCTCACACACTCAGCTGTATTGCCAACTGAACTAACGGTCTTAAAGATTTTTATGAGATTTTTAACTTTCATCAGACCCAAGTTGAAATTGAGAAAGTTTAATATATGAGACAGAAATAGAGAGACGTAAACATTCAACCTAGCCCAATTTTGTTATCGTTTTGTCAGTCGACACCAATGAATGATATAAAAGAGAAGGCACAACAACATTCCCATTGATTCATTCTCCTGATGGAAAAATTGCAAAATCCCCACGAGTCTATCTCATAACGGTACACAGAACACAACAGAATCCCATGGTTCTACGCAACCGAAAGATTAGCTCAAACACAAGTTGCTGACATGTTCTTTTCCTCACACATGTTTATGTTTTTTCTTTTCTTGATTTTCCATTCAATTTCCCTCATCAATTAGGTAACACTTCACCCTCTTGCTGAATCAGATTCACCCTGTGATAACTCTAGGGTTGTACCTATATCCTTGTCTTTCAAGGTGCAAAGTCTCAATCCTTTTTGTAAAATTTTCAAAGTACAAATCAGAGTTTGCATGACCCTGCTCTGTTTTTTCTTCCTCTGTTTTGCTTCAAAAGGAATGGGTTCAGTTCTAAAGTGCCTTCAAGATGTTTGTGTAAATTACCCTCTTGGTTTTTAGTGAGTATGGGTTCTCAGAAAGGTTTTTTCCATAGAAAGATGGAAATTTTTTCTGGGTATTTTGGGGTGTTTCTTTGGGTTTTCACCAAAGTGTTCATGAGGTATTGAATTTTCTTCCATTACAAATTTGAATACACTGTTCAATACCTATTCTTTACCTTCATCTATTTTTTGTTTTCTTTTTATTGTTTCAGATTCTATAGCCCTGAAGCAATGAACTCTGTTTGTTCTTCTAAATTTTCCCATGAAAATCAACTAATTGAGTTGAATCATTCTGAGCCAAAAACTGAGGATGAAGCTGGATTTTCTGATTCTTCCAGAGATACCTTATTGGAGTCTGAAAATTCTGGGGCATTTTCTGATGCTCTATCACATGAAAGTAATGAAATTGAGTCTAATGGGTGCCAGCCAATGGCAGAAGCCATGAAAGATTGTTGTTCTGAAACTGCTATTGATGGTAGCGGGAATCCTGGCCTTGAAGAAGAGGAGACAAGTAAGCTGGTTTTCAAGTTCCAATACCAGAGTTGGAATTGCAACTTCAATGAAGAACTCAAGGGAGATTATCATGAAAGTAGTGATTTTGTGGAGAGGGATACTGTTTCTGCAAGTGCCAACAAGTATGAGTTTTTCTCTGGCAAGAGTTTTAGCCACTTCTTGGAAGAACCTGAGACTGCAAATTTGACTGTTGAAGAGTTTCATGTTCATTCAAATGATGAGTTTCCATTGGAGAATCAGGTTACCAATGATTCTGAGGGTAAACTCATGCCAGAAAATTGTGAAGGGGTTGTTGATGCAGAAAATCATGACAATGTCACAGAAAGTGTACACAAAGAGGAGGTGTCATTAGAGAAGCTCAAGACTGTGTTATCTGTAGAACAACAATCTTTGCAACCTGTTACGCGTAATTTTCTTTCAGAAGATGATTTTATTTGTTCAAGTTCTGATTCAGATTCTGTCACTTCTATGGATGATGGGTTTTTATCAGACACGGACTTTGGAACCACTACTGAGATTGACACATTGGGAAACAATGAAGAAGAAAATGCAGGGCTAACAGAAGAAGATTTGGACTTTTGGGATGAGAATTTGGATATTGGATATGAACCTGATGATTTTGCTGAAGAAGATGAAGATATAATGGAAGAATTAGGAAAAATAGAAGAAGAGTGTAGGCTTGAGAAATCTTCAGGGGACAGTTTTCAAGATAGCATCAAGTCCAAACCTGAAAATTCTGTGGAACCCAATTCACTGAATTTAACAGCTAATGATCTTGAGGATTCTAACCGGTTTGACACACTGTGGGAGCATCAAGATTTGATAGAACAGCTCAAGATGGAGCTGAAGAAGGTTAGGGCAACTGGTTTACCTACCATCCTTGAGGATTCTGAGTCTCCAAGGATAATGGAGGATTTGAAGCCATGGAAAATTGATGAAAAATTCCAGCATGGCAGTACCAAAAATGAGCTTCCAAAATTCTACAAGAGTTACAGAGAACGAATGCGGAAATTCGATATCTTGAATTACCAGAAGATGTATGCTTTAGGTGTGTTTTCTACTCTTTACCTTAAATTTATTTTAATTTCTAAAGCAACTTTGTTTTCAAAATTTTCTGATTTACTGCCTTGTTCAAAGTGAGTGTGCTTCATCTAATAACATGTTTGGATTTGTTTGTTTCCTTGGAATCAATTCTTTAACCCAGAAGCTACTCACAGTAGTTTCTCTTTAGGATTAATTCAATTGTAAAAGTATTTCCGAATATGCGCAAAACCATTAGAACTAGAAAGGTAATTAGGGACCCACTAAATCTGGTTAGCTTGGGCACAGGGAAAGCATGAATTACCCAATATCTTCAGGCACAAGAATGAATTTTGAGACAATTAATACATTTATTTTTGTCTCTTTTTCTAGGTGAATTGTTTTGGGTAGGGGGTACTCACCTTCAGTGCTATTTTGTTATTGAAAGAAAGTGAAGTTGAATTGGGGGTTGGGCATTAAGAGATTGAGCAGCTTTTTACACCACATGTTGGTTCTGCACATTGCATAACATAAATGCTAATACTCCATACCAGATTCCAGCTAGCCTTGATTGCTAGTAGTAGTATTCTGTAATCTGTATGCATTTTTCCCAAAGACTGCCATAGTTAGTGTTAGGACTCTTTCATTGTGCATTTTTCTTGGAAGGAGTCATTGTTTTACTAAAGCTACCCACAGTTTCTTATTGTGGCTAGCCTTGCCTAATTTCCCAAAGAAATCAGTCCCTACAATGACCTAGCACTTATTGTAATGCTCCACCAAATTTTTATATGACCTTTTCCTGTCTTTTTAAGCTAAACAACTCCTACCATGCAACACATGTTTCTTTTGGGATCTGAATTACTTCAAGTCGAGGAAACCTAAAATCTCTGCAGGAAGGGATCTAAAACATTCAAACTTAAATAGTTGAACTATAAACTACACCAAATCTCTGCAGGAAGGGATCTAAAACATTCAAACCTAAAATCTCTGCAGGAAGGTGTACTGTTCAGACTGCAGTAAATTTAGGATTCCCTTACAGGGAAAAAAAACCATATTCCCTTGAAAGCAATCTCCACAAAAGTTATGTTATTGATGCTATTAGTGTGATGAGGATACTAATTACTACTAGCATAGGATCCATAATCAATTCTAGCACCTAGAAACTACTCTTGATTTTGGCTTTATAAAAAAATTGTCCATGTTAAATTATAAAATAAAATTGACCATGTTAAGGTTCGCCAACTAACTATTCATTTAATTTAATTTAACTTCTTTATTATTAAACACACGACCAATGGTTCAATGGTGAAACTTGACACAAGGAATGCTAGCAATACACTCTTTGTGATTGGTTTATTTTTTGAAAAATTAACACATTTTTTCTCACTACCAATATCTGTGTTGAAATCTATTTTTAAAAAGAGTGTTGCTAGCAATTTTCAGTTGATGTAGTCAAGTTTTTTTCCAATTCACAGAGCAGTTTATTGTACTCGTTAGCATTTTCTAATATATTTTTATTATTGTTGAAGTGACTATTACATTATGCTTAACTTTTAAGTCTCCAATCATAGTCACAAAATTGTCCTTTGAAGTTTCTTGGAAACTTGCAGGTTTCCTACAGTCAAAGGACCCACTCCAATCCTTTTCAACTCACAAGAGCCCTTCTCCACCAATCACAAGCATTCTCCCTCTTCCACGCGGCTTTCACATTTACAGACGTAGAAAAATTGAAGCAGCTCATGACCCCACGAAGAAGTTCATGAGAGAATTGTACTGTGACTTGGAAACGGTTTATGTGGGACACTTGTGCCTTTCTTGGGAATTTCTTCAGTGGGAATATGGAAAGGCATTGGAATTATGGGAATCTGACGGGTACGGTATGAGAAGGTTCAATGAAGTAGCTGGAGAGTTTCAACAGTTCCAAGTGCTTCTACAAAGATTTATGGAGAATGAACTTTTCCAGTGTCCGAGGGTTGAAAATTATGCTAGGAATCGTTGTGCCATGAAGAATCTTCTTCAAGTTCCAGTAATAAGAGGTGAGAACATTTAATTGAGAAACAATGTAGTCTTATATCTTTTGATAATCTATATAGCTGGACTAAAATACTCTTAGAGAGAATGATACAATTGGTGGAGTAATTTATGAGGATTATAATTAGTGAAAATAAGAGGTGTTAGGTGAGAGATATTGTTAATACCTCTATATATGGCAAAAACAATAAGTTTAGGGTTCACACTTTATTCACACCTACACTAGAGAAGGAAAATGAGAAATGATAAAGAATTGAGAGATATAATAGAGTGATGTGATAGGAAAAGAAGAGAGTTGGAAAGAGAAAGTGAGTGAAAATGAGATGAAAGATAGTAAGGAGAGTGCGAATGAATCAATACTCTGGCAAAAAATAGATAAATCATCCCAAATTTCTAAAACAATAAAAGTGCTGAAAAAAAGAGGGGGGAACTAGTGGATGTTAGGTTTTAAAGTTTAGACATAAGTTAAGATATGTTTACTTTCTAGCTTCTAATCAGAAGTGATTCTTGAACATTTCAATTTGGAACCAAACATGCTAGTAAATTTAATTGTAGTTTTTCAACTTCTCTCAAAGGGTGTCTGTCCTAGATGGACGAATAATAATTTTGTTTATAAAAATTCAAGCATAGAATTTTTTGTAATTCCCAACATACTTATTTTAATTATATTGGTCTATCCATAATGAAATTATTTAGCACTTCTTAAACTAAGGTACACAGATTGTGTTTGGTTTCCATTTGAAAGCATATTCAATGAGATATTTGACTTATTGGATTGAGAAAAAGCAATTCACACCTAATCTAATATATAAACAAACACATTAAATTTGGTTAGTGTCTTTTTTTTTCAAATGGAAATGAGAGGTTACTTTTATTGTACTCCACTTTGTTAGGGTCCTTTTGAACTATGTGGGGGGACCAACTATGTAAAGTTTCATAGATGAGCCAAAACAGTTCCTCATGGTTGTAGAAGTTAACTTAAATAATTGTCTGCAGAAGACAACGCCAAGGATAAAAAGAAGTACAGAGAAAGAGAGGCTGATAAGGATGCCATCACAAGCGGCATGCTAGTAGAAGTTTTGGAAGAATCAATCAGAACAATTTGGCGTTTTATAAGAGCCGATAAAGATGCATCTAGCTTGAAAGGTGCAAGAGAAAAGCAAGTAGAGCTACAAGACCCTTCAGATTCTGAACTTCTAGTGGAGATTCGAACAGAGCTTGAAAAGGTAAACCTCTTCAAAAGTCATATTTTTAAATGTCAAATGTGAATCAACTTTCTTTTGCTTTTTGAGAAAAGGTTGTGTTTTGAAATATAGAAAGCATAGATATCTCATCTCATAAACTTCGTATAACTAATTAAATGCACAATATATGGCAAATATTAAAAATTGTAGGAGATACAACAAGTAAAATTAATATATAATTCATATGCTAATATAAATTTTAGATCAGAAGACAAAATTGATATTTTTGAAGAGGTTTTCTTACTTAACCCGAGGGTTAAACAATCGTATCTTAGACAAAATTGATATTTTTGAAGAGGTTTTCTTACTTAACCCGAGAGTTAAACAATCGTATCTTAGGTGAATCAATGATTGTTTTTATAGAAGTTTTATTAAAAAAGTTTGATACAATTTTCAATAGACACTTACTAATATGCCCTTAGGCACGGCCATACGCAGTATAGAAATCACATTTGGATTCGCGATCAATTTCTAGGTTTTGCCGTAAATCTAATTGGTTACTTCGAAGTACAATAAACAAATAGCTATAATACCTGTCAAAGGTTAGCATGAGATATTTAAAACATAATAAAATGTTGTCGCATGACTAAATATTGCAATATGTATATCTGTAATTCTGTATTTCTAAAAGAACTCAAGTTGAAAAAACATGTAAGTAATATGATTAGAAGTCTACCACACAAATGTTATTTGATATGAGTGCGACATCACACGACAACTATTTCTAAGTGTTCATGTCATTCTTACTTTTATTCTCTATAATGTTATATATTGTTTTGATTTGCAGAAGGAAAAGAGACTGAGAGAGCTTCTGAGGAGTGGATGCTGCATATTGAAGAAGTTCCAAAAGCACCATGAAGATGGGACGGATCAAGTGCTTTACTTCTTCTCTCAAGTGGATATGAAATTGGTTTGGAGAGTGTTGAACATGTCAAGGATAACAACGGATCAACTAGCATGGTGTCGTAGTAAATTAAACAAGATCAATTTTGTAAACAGAAGGATACAAGTAGAACCATCATTCTTACTTTTTCCTAGTTAGTAGTCAATTACAAGCTTAGTACATAGGCTTTAGAATGTCATTATCGAAATAGAAAAGAAAATTTTCATACAGCCATAGTATCTTTTTAGATGATTATATGAATTTAAAACGAATTGAATTGAATTCATTGCAAGTGTCATATAATTCTCCTTTATTTTATCTTGAATGAAAGAAAAAATAGCAATTTATCTTAAAGGAATAAAATCAATATGCATTCGGATCATAGGTCTTCTCCAAGTCCAACTTGAAAATAATATTTTTGTTTCTTTCTCCCTATTTTTGTTTCTTCCCCTTTTATGATTCATGTGGACCATTTACAATATTCCTTGCAAAATAATAGCATTATGCATTTTACCTCTTTTAGGAATGAAACTATTATGAAGAGACCTATTTAGGTTTTGCTAAAAAAGACATAACTTAGCCGCCATGACTTAGTAATAATCTTGTACATGAAATTACATAATTCGTAGGGACATCCACCTTTGGAATTAAAGCAATGAGAGTTTGAGCTAGCAAATGATCAAATGAACCAAACTCAAAAACTTCACTAGCTACACACCAAACCTCATCACCCATGATATGCCAATATTGCTTAAAAAGTATAGCTTAGAACCCATCTGAATCCGACCCTAGCACTTTAGAAGAACTCATATCAGACAAGGCAAATCAAATTTCCTCCTCATATTCATGTTTACTCAAGGCCCCATCCATAAACAGCCTCGAAAGTCCAGGATTATGCAACACATGAGGTTGAGCATTATTCAGACTCCAGAGAACAAAGCAGATTCTTAAAGAACTTTACTCCTTCTCGTTTCAATATTTTTCAACACCTCTTCATCGTCACACCAAGTACGATAAGGAAGGTTCAGAGCATACACCTCATTTCTTTCCTTCTCACAAAGGGTTTGAGTGAGAAAAAATTGTGTATTTCGATCACTGAATTTCACATATTGTTCCTTGGATTTTACCACCACAATACCTCCTCTTGTCCCAAAGTGTGATCCAACTCCTTTTGTAATTGGCCCAAAGTGTGCAAGATAGATGCAGACTAAAATCGCTCAAACTCTCGTTGAATGCCTTCTATCTGTTAAAGTTCTCCGACTCATTTTATAGCTCAAGTGAATATATTTCCCGATGGATAAATATCCATCAAGTTGCTCTTATCTATCATGTATGGAAACTTGTTTTCTCCTGATTGTCAAAAGGAACTACCTCAATGGAAAAAAAAGGTTTCGTTATAATCCCCCACAAGCCTCCTAGGCTCAACAATAGATTGCTTAAGAGTTTTGAGGTGATCCAGTAAAGGACCCTATTTGAAGGAATTAGGCTAGCATAATCCTCGTACAACACTGAGAGAAGTTATGTGAGCTTACTCTAATTGTCATAGCTTGACAACAGGAAGACTAGATGGTGAAATTAAGTAGAGCATTAGAGAAGTTTTAACCGACAATACATTAAAATTAAACTCATTAAAAATATCTCAAACAATGGAATTTTCTCAAAATAATTATTTTGTAAATATAAGTCAGAAAATCCTAAAAATATTTTCTACAAAGCTCATTTAACTTTGGGTCAAATAAAAGTAATGTGTAATACAAAAAAAACCATCTCAGTCTGCTTTTGGTTTGGGCTTAAAGGAAATGATTAGGCTTGTACTAAAGATAATAAAAAGATGAGGCCCAATGGATTGAAGCAAGGAGAACCATCAGATCTAGGGTTTTGAGAGAAACCTTCATTTATACATACATCAACCACTTCACATTTCATTCTTCATACGCGCCCCTCCATAGTTCCAAGCTTCTTCCATCATGGTGCAGAGGCTCACGTATCGCAGACGCCACGGCTATGCCACCAAGTCCAACCAGCACCGTGTTGTGAAGACCCCTGGTAAGCTTTTCTTTACCCGCAATTGGGTTTTCTTTTTGGTTCCGATCTATGTTATGTTTCATCGTTTGTTGTCAAGATTCGATTTTGTTATGGGTGTTTGGTGTTTTTGCTGATTTCTGGAAATGGGTATGTCTTAGGTGGCAAGTTGGTGTACCAGACCACTAAGAAGAGAGCAAGCGGACCCAAGTGCCCTGTTACTGGCAAGAGGATCCAAGGGGTATGCATCTATGATATTGTCTTGTTTTTTGTTATTTGGGCACATAAATGAGGTGGAATTTGATTACAAACATGTGTTTTTGTTTTATAAAGAATATGGCTTTTGTAGAGTAAGGATTAGTGATTCATTGTGCAGAACCTAATTTGTGCAGTTACAAAGAATGTTTAGTGAGGGGGTAGGATCTGAGGTATTTATGAAAAAACTGTGTGCCCCAAAAATCATGATTTGTATGCTGTGGATAATTTAACGCGACCTGGTAAATGTTTGAGATTGAAAATTTCAGGGCTGTTTTTTATTTTACCTTCACATTCAATTGGATGCTAAGCTGATTCTAGAATCTAATTTCCGTTAGGGGTATATGTCTATAACTATATGAATTTGTTTTAGGTGATTGAGATGGGTTGTGAGAGTGAGTGTGAGATCTTCATTTTGATGAATAATCTGACTTTAATGAGTGTTGGTGTTTATGGGGCTTATCGGAAGGATATTGGTGGATTCGATAATTCTGTTATGTTTTTAGTGTCCATGCTCTGCAGGACCTTGACCCTCCACTGCCTGCTACTCTTCTTGCTTGTTCTCCTTTATAATTTTTGTCTATATTTTGTCTCGTCTTGTTCTTCTTTGTTTATAACTTAACCAAGTAACCTAGCCCACTTGAAGTTTTTGTGTTCTCTGTCTGTTTTTCTTTCTTTCCTTGTTACTAAGTTGTGTTGACGAGCACTGTCTTCCTTCTACTCTCGTGATGTTCTAATCCAGAGTTAACCTGCAGATTCCACATTTGAGACCTACTGAATACAAGAGGTCTAGGTTGTCTAGGAACCGCAGGACTGTGAACCGAGCATATGGTGGTGTATTATCAGGAGGAGCTGTTAGAGAAAGGTATGGTAATCATAATGTCATCAGAAGGTTATTCTTGAATTTTGTTGTTGATTAAGGTAAATTGAATCACTATTTAATCTTGGTACAGGATTATCCGTGCTTTCCTTGTTGAAGAGCAGAAAATTGTGAAGAAGGTTTTGAAGATTCAGAAGGCAAAAGAAAAGCTAACATCTAAGAGTTAAGCTGAGTTTATCATGGATAAGAAAATACTTTGATTAACATCTGTGCTAATGAAGTTTTGACTTCCAATTGTGTTCATTATGAATGTGGTACTTAATTTGAGATTTGATTTATGCATTTTGTGCTTTTTTGCACTTTAGATTTTATTATACAATATCGGTTTCTGTTGTTCTAGTTCATATTCTTAAAGGAAAGACCTCCTATAAAGTGAAATAGCCACTATTCGCGTATGAATTTTAATGGGGCTAAGAGCAGGGTGCATCTTAAGTTGATTGAAGGACATGTGTGCAAATACTTTTGAGACAGGCCTTATCTATTTCAAAAGCACATATACTTGCAACTATCAAAGCATAAGGATACCTTTTCATCAATTTTGATACATCACTTGTTGGAATTACCACAAACTAATGTTATCCCCTGCGTGTTGTAAAATTAATATATTGTATGCTTGGATAAATGGTAGTTTTTTCATGTTAGAGTGAGAATTGATTCTGGCAGAATCTCAATTTTCTATGATCCTTTAGCTTCTTATGTTGTGAGATGTCATATTGAGATTCTTTAAGCTCGTTATTTGCCCTGCACGGGCTGCACCCCTCTCTTTTCCCATTGGAAGGTCTTCTTTCCACCTTTAAACCACTATTTTCATCATCATGCTTCCTCGGAAGAACAGAGTGAGCGACTCTAGTGATGAGAGGTGAAGAGAGAGAGGAAGCAAAGAATGGCTGGACACAATGGCAGTGTCCTCCTGCTACTGTGTCTATGGAGGTAGAGTAATCTTTACGGGCTTCACTGTCAACTTGTAGGTATATCGATATTGTATAGAAAATGCAGTTGGGTATAGTGGCTTGGTAGTGGGCCTTGTTTTGGCAGGGCTATGATGTGTTATGGAGTGGTAGGTGGAGTGATAGTTCTTGGGGTATTCTTCAACTTGTATGTGTTGAAGAATTGAAGATCATGGACAGGAGGATCGGAAAATGATACTGTGGCTTCTTCTTTTAGGGATAAAATTACTAAAATAGAGACAAGACTAAAGATATTTATGGTTTCAAAATGTACAATATTGAAAGAGGTTAATTTTTATGCACTGACAGTGTAAATAAGTTTTACACAATCATGCAATTACATCCCTTCATTTTACTAGCTCATAATTAATTTTGAATTTAATGATATTTAAAATAGAAAATGAATAGATGTGATTGAATGATTGTGTAAAATTTTTTACATCGTCAATGCATAGAAATTAAGAATTTAATGGATATGCATTGTCAACATTCAATTTAATTCCGCCAAATAAGCAAGTATGTTTTTATTTTAATTAAAATAAAAAATGAATGTAACTCTCTCTCTCTCTCCTACGTGGCAAACATTGATTGGATGTCTGTGTAAAATTATTTTACACTGACAATGCATATCCATTAAACTCATAAATTAATCTCATATTAAAAATGAATGCTTTTATATTTTAGCCACATAATCTCTTAGGAGAGATAGACATGAAAAGATAGATGACATGATTAATGCTAGACGAAAATAAAAGAACTCTTCTCTACCATTGGATTCAAATAACTTTCACTTAAATATGATATTGACTTCTCACATGCTATTTTGTAGAAAATCAATAGCATGGTTTGTGTCGAAAGTATGCATTTTTGTTCGTGCTAAATAACACTTTTCTTTTAGAAATCGAGGGATTGAAACTAAAGTGAATAAATTTTGAAGACAAAAATCATTGACACCGACAGTAAAAATTTGATTAAAGTTTTAAGAGACAAAGGTCTAACTTACAAAACTTGATAATCAATAGGCTAGCTATGAAATATTTACACCATTAATTATATTTGGGTTCACGTTTGACCGGTTTGTTTTGGTTTCGGCTCAAGCTCGGGCCCGATCGAACCAAGTTGTAGAAAAAGAAAAGAAAAAACCTTTACACCCTGACCCAATATCTCTAATCTTAAGTAATCTTAGTGTCTAACCATATAAGTACTATTTTTTCCCACTAACCCTCAACCCTAGCCGGCAGACGTCAGCCTCAACCCCACCCCCTATCTTGTTCGCAGGTATGACTCTTTTCTCTGTTCCGTCATTACAATTCTTCTGAACCTTCGATTCGTAGGTTGGATCACAGAATATGGGTGGAGGCGGTTGTTATAGGGGTTTGTGGAGACCTTCGATTCCCAAGCAAGATTGTAGATTTGGGCGTCGATCTTGGGGTCGAAGAAAATGAGTTTGGTCGGCGGAGAAAGGTGCGACTGTGGTGAGTATGTCTTGCGATCTCGGTTGGGATTTCACAAGTAGGGATGGAAGTAGGTCAGGCCACCAACAATGGTATATGGCCTAGCCTACGTCAAACATAGGTCAGGCTAGCCCAAATTACTAAATAGATAAGGTTAGAGCTTTTTAGAAGCCTATTTAGTTACAAAGGTGAGGCTTGGACTACACAAAAAGCCTTACAAGCCTAACAGGACGACCTATTTAAATAAATATATATTTATTTTATTATCTTCATTAGATTTTAATTATAATATCTTTAAAACTATATACTTATTGAACTATTTATATGTTTAAATATGTGAGAATATATAATGATTTTATTATATAAACTTCTTTAGAAAATGACTACTGACTTTGACCATATAATTATATTATTGTATTTAAACTCATTAGCTTATAAGTTTGTTGACATGTTTACCAGTAAAATTTTCGGCCTACTTGAATGTATTGCAACGAAACATGTTTTTAAAAATTTGTTTTTCATCTTTATTTATTTATTTTGAATTTTTTTTTGAATGTACAAACTGAATGAAACCATCCAAGGTAATCGTGTATTGTTCAACCCGAATCCAAGCAATCCGACCAAAACCAACGTTTCGGTCCGAACCCGCCCATTGAATAGCCCTACATTATATCAAT
Organism: Lotus japonicus; assembly: GCF_012489685.1. Lineage (NCBI taxonomy): Eukaryota > Viridiplantae > Streptophyta > Magnoliopsida > Fabales > Fabaceae > Lotus > Lotus japonicus. Next base: position 101,916,165 of record NC_080041.1, on the reverse strand, counting down.
AATATTTCTAATCACTTAAAGAGGTTGTTCACCCATGAAGGACCCTATGTTACGCCAACCTAGATAAAGCCTCAACTTATTTAAATTCAAAATTTTGATATATATAGTTTTATTTATTCATTTTATAGACAATATCAATATCAAATTTCCTATTGGTAGAGTTTCAAAGGAGAGAAACAATCGTACAAACATTGGATTGCATGCATGTTTTATAGAAGAAAAATATGGGAGAGGAATGTGGCTTTTCTGTTCTTCACATATTGTGAAGAAATTGAAGAGTATAATGGTGTTTTTTTATAGAAATAACATTTGTACTATTTTCAAGTCTCTATGGAAAATCATATTTCATGGTAATTATATCTTTTTAAAGAAATTAAAATATACTTATAGAAAACATCCATTTACTTCAGTGCTAGTGAGTTGAGACATTCGCTGGGTGTGGAAAAATAAAAATATGTATTAAACTCTACAATAGAGCAAACAAAATAATGTCAAGAATGGGATTCGAACCCATGCCCTTTCGGACCAGTACCTGAAACTGGCGCCTTAGACCAACTCGGCCATCTTGATTTGTTGGACTAAATTTGTAAATAATTAAATATATACAGAGTAACGGAATCGATCGTTATTTTCCTTTCTCAAGTGAAAATAAAATAGGAAAAAAGTTTAATTGAAAATTAAATTATATATGTATTTATATCCCATGATGATTCGGACCAACTATCTATAGTATTTGGAACCAAACTAGTTTTTATAGGCCTAAGTAAATAAAGTTCCTTAGCATTTTTTTTGGTCCACAATAGATCCTTGTTGAAAATGTATTCTGCAAATTTTTTGGCGGTCTAAACCCCCATTAACTGAAGATAATTGTTTTTTTAATTCTCCAGGGAATTCCACGGCCGGCCGCCATGAGACTAATTTCCAACATTTTAAAATCACAATATATAAGTATTTCTCTCCTAATAAATGCTTCTCCATATTAAAAATGACTATGTTATTATTATGTAATATCCATGTTTCTTACTTTCAAACCAAAAGTTTAATTGAATCTCATGGAGCAGGGAACCATCACTACTGGTAGCTAAGCGAGATTTATGCACTAATTTGGGTTGAAATGTTTGACGCATGAGTTAAGATGAAATTTAATTAATCTGTCGGATATCCCAAACTACTTCGCAATCCGATAGTTTTCTCTTTTCTCAAAGAAGAAAAAAAAGGACTTATAATTAATAAAACACGATCAAAACTATACTTAAGCGTGACATTCGTTAATTACAACTCCTAATGGGTTTGGATTTGCAATGGAGATTAGTTCCTTCACATTAAAGTAAATTCAGAACTACTACGCGAGCATTATCTGGAGCCGGTTGTTTCCATTAAGATGTTGGTTTAGTGGTAGATAAGTTAGATTCTTGTAAGGGTGAAGTCATAAAATCAAATTCTATAAAAACTATTTATTGTGTGAGACTATCATCGTATCTTGAACAAGTTAACCAATACCACATAAAGTTTTTTTACAAGAGCCAAAGATTTAATGAGAAGGAAAAGATGGAAAGAGGCCCTAGCTTGAGTCAAGTTGCTGCACATGATGATGCTTGGTAAGTATAGAAACATGTAAATTCCCCAACAACAATGATATGTTCACAGCTCATTTTTTATACACATCATTTTCACTCATTTTTATTTCTATCTCTCTCCTTTTATCATTTATCACATCTCATACTTTCTCTTTATTACTTTTTGGCTTAATTGCACTTTTACTCCCTTAAGTATCATCGTTGTGCGATTTGCCTCCCTTAAGTTCAAAAGGACCGATTTGCCTCCCTTATGTATCAATTTGTACCAAATTGGTCATTCTGTTAAGTAGACATCCAATTACTAACGGAATTTGCTGACGTGGCACTGCTATTTACACCACCCTAACATTTATTTGCACCACTTGACTAATTACACCATCTTAAATGATGCATAAGTAAATTAAAAAAATAAAAAAATGGAATTCTCTCTTGCCCAGGCCGGCATATCCTCCTGCTCATTCGTTCGTTCCTTATCTGTTTCAATTCATCTTGCTTGGCTTCTCTTCTGCAACTGGTGTCTGGTGCTTCTCGTTCCCGTTCTGCTATGGGTCTTCCGCTGGGTCTTTTCCTCCATCTACAACAACCCGCAAACCCGCTTTATCTTTTCCTTCACCAAATCGGCCCGTTCAAAGAATTTCTAGGTTACGAGCTCGAAGACCCATTGCAGACTCGTCGCATCAGAGAGCAAGGAAGATGCTTCTGGGTTCCAGAAAGTCGTCGGAAAATGATTCGAGTTCATGGAGTCCACTTTACCCGGTAGGAGCTGGTGGACCTTGTCGAAGCTCCCGGAAGACGACGTAGAGGCGACGACGGTGATGCCCACTCTCCGGTGAATGTGGGAATTGATTGCCGATGAGCAATGGATTACGATTGTGGCGTTTGGGTTTTGAGGTTTCTGATTTGGAAGCTTTGAGTTTCTGATCTGGGAAGGGAGAAGTAGATGGAGTGGGTTCTGGATCTGAAGGTCTGGGTTTTGTTCTCTGTTTTCCTCCTCTCATTCACCTTCTTCTTTTTTGCTTGTGATTTTTCGGAAAATTGATTTGGGGAAAGATGAGGAGAGGAGGAGGGATTGGGGTTGGGGAAGAAAAGGAATGGTGGTGGTGATGTTGTGGTGGTATGAAAAATTAAAAAAAAAGATTAAATTAAAAGAAAAAAAAGAATATTTTAGTGAAAAAAATGTGACATGGCATCTAAGTGGGTATATGTCAGAGACACGTCATTTAATAAGGCCATGTAAGCTTCCTCCGTTAGTAGTTGGATGCCTACTTAACAGAATGATCAATTTGGCACAAATTGATACATAAGGGAGGCAAATCGCTCCTTTTAAACTTAAGGGAGGCAAATCGCACAACGATGATACTTAAGGGAGCAAAAGTGCAATTAAGCCTTACTTTTTTTCTTCTTCTTATCTCTCTCCTCCTTCCACCTCTTTCCACCCCAAGGAGAGGTGTGAAAACAACATTATTCAATTCCCCAATCATTGCTTTCCTTCATTAATTGTGTGATCACTAGGGCTCAGCTGCTCAAGATATGGCACGTGGCGTGTTGTTCTGCATAAGGAAAATGGTAAGTGATGAGCTTATAGGTTCGTGTAGCGACGTCTTTGCCCTCCCTTATGTAGTTGTGTCCTCTACCTAAATAGGTTTGGTCATGGAAAGATAATCCACGAGTTCATATCTATCCAGTCCATTCATGATAAAATCCATCCACATTCATCCATATAGAGAAAAAAATTAAATAGATGGTCCATTAATACCATTGGATGTCCGCAATCCACCAATTCCAAATCAAAATCCACTAGATTAATATATTGAAATTTCGTTTCAAAAAAAAATATTGAAATTTGACATACTATTACGGATCAACTTAAAATTCTATTGAATTAGAAAATAGGATAAATTAAATTGTAAATAAGAAGGGGAATAGTCTCCACATCCTCATGGTGGTGGAAAAATGGAAAAAACAAAAGGATAGGGAATAGTCAAGAATGCGCCTCTAAAGAAGGGGTGATAACATAAAAAAAACCCGCTACATATATGTGGGAGAAGTATAAAACAAGGAAAGAAAGGTATCAAAACGCTTGAATTTGATATAAAATAGGGAGGAGCCATCGCGGTAAATTATCGCCGGCGCGCTAGAAATCTAAAAAAGAAGGAAGACGAAGAAGATTGTGACTCTAATGCTCTGTTTGGTAGAGAAGAGAGAGATAGAGAAGAGAGAGTAGAGAAGAGAGAAGTTGAGTAGAGAGAAATATGTGAGAAATAGAGTGGATTTATAGGTTGTTTGGTATAGTAAAGATAAAGAAGAGAGAGATGAATAATAATGAGGTGGAAGAGAGTGAAAAGTTAACTTTTGATTAAAAAATCATTTTTAAATACAAATAACTGAGAGATTGCAGATAGTGGCGGTTCAAAACCGCCACTAAACTGCAAGAAAGGAAAAAAAAAAGAAAAAAGTAACGTCAGAACTGAACAGAATAGGAAAAGAAAAGCCAACAACCACTTTCTCTTCGCAAAATGGGAAGAACTTAAAAAGGTGAAAAATCTCACCCTCTATCTCTCTCTTATCTACCGTGCATGCTTGCCAAACAAAGGTACTTTATCAACCTCTCTCCTATCTCTCTCTTCCCTCAATCTCTTCTCAACCTCTCTTCTACCAAACACACCGTAAAAGATTTCTTTCCCATTTTATAGGCACCGAGAGTTAGGAATACAAAGGTATTTTAGTGTTATGGTTATTTTCCATAACGCATACTCGGATGCAACACGTGTAGCTTGACCATCACCCGAAGTGATGTTCAAATTATGTTTGTGGTGTTTTAGATACGTGTCGATGAGAAATGGATAAAAATTAGTTAAATATTTTAAATAATGAAGAATTTTTATATTGATAGAAAAGTTGAGAAGTGAATTTAATAAAAAAAAGATAAAATGTATATATTATTTAAAGAGTAAATTACACTCACCCCCTCAAGGTTTGCTAAAATTACACTCCACCTCATTCTTATCTAAAATCTACACTCACCCCATTTTATATAAAGACAAATTTAGTGACGAAAAATATTCTTCATTAATAATTAGTTATTATTTAAATTGTTAATCAATAATTTCAAAAAATATTTTCAATATAATCCAATAAATTTAAACATGAAAACATCACAGTCCTCCTCATTCTCTCAATCTCGTTCTTCCTCCGTAAATTTACAATGCAAATTCTACAATAGCTCACCTGACCAGTTTACAAACCATATTTCGAACATAGTGAAACGTGCTTGTGTTTTCATATTCGGTAATAATTCAATTTTAATTAAAATAATCTCTTTATACCTCAAAATCTCCAACTTTCAAAATTGGAATGCAGGCCCAAAAAGCAACACAAATGGGTGAAGAAAATAGAGAAACAAAATTAAGATATATGAAGTGGATCGGAGGTTATTAAACCCAACGATACGGTGGAGCACCGTTTTTGACAAAATCCAACATCTTAAACCAACAGAGCGTTCGCTCAGAACTTAAAAGGGTGAAGTTCACAAGAAGTAGTTGAACAAGTGGCCTAGGGGATGTGCCACGTTCTGGGGTTAAGGTCGCAACAAAACTTTGAAGCATAGTGGTGCCATGGAGTTTCATATTCTAGGACGGTGACCGCCGTGTTAAAGGGAGTAAAGGCTTGGTGGTGACGGTTTGTGGTGAGAAATATGATTTGGAGATAGATGGAACGTGGACTCAACAGACAGAATGAATGATTTTTTGAAATTTAATTCAGTAAAAATATTTTCATAAATTAATGTAGGATAGTGTATATGCATTAAATTTTTTTTTAGTAATTATTTTTTATTAGTGACAAATTTGTTTTCGTCACTAAATTTTGCCTTTATAAAAAATGGGGTGGAGTGTAGATTTTAAAAAAGAATGGGGTGAAGTGTCATTCTTACAAACCTTGAGGGGGGTGAGTGTATTTTACTCTTATTTAAATTTGTTGATAAAAGCAATGGCATTAAGGGCATGTTTGGTTTGACAAAACATTTTCTGTTTTAATTTTTCATTTTCTGAAAATAGTTTTTATTTTCAAATTTTTAAAATTTAGAAAACATGTTTATTTTGACTTTCTGTTTTTATTTTTATTGTTGCTATCGTTGCGCCACCACAATCACGCCACTACCACCATCATCAATGTTACCACCACCAACTTCGTCGCCTCCACCATCGTTGATGTCACCGCTACCACCAGCATCGCCACCACAACCAATCTCCACCATCACCGATTCTCATCTCACTACTTGGTGGTCGTGGTGGTGGAGGCGGCGCTGGTGATTTTGGTAGTGGTGGCGGCGGCGATGACGATGACAGTGACAGTGGCAATGGTGGCAGCGGCGTTGGCGGTAGTGGTCGCGAAGATACTGATTGTGGAGGTGAAGTTGGTGGTGGAGCCGACGATGGCATTGGTGGCAGTGGTGGCGGCGACAATGATGGTGGTGGTGGCGGCGACAAAATGGTGGCCTTGGTGACAATGGCGATGTGGTGGTGGTGGCTAAAAGAAAACATTTTCTAAATATCAACCAAATGTTTACGTTTTTTAAGCTGTATTTTTTATTTTTTTTTATAAAAATGAAAATAGAAAAGGTACAAAACAGGCTCTAATATTTCGTAATTAGTTCTTGTGCGAAAATGTGAAAGCAATATATAAAGGTACTGAGTATTAAATATTTCTTAATCACTTTTATTAATCACTTAACTGGGGTTTTAAATAACTCGTGATTCTTTTGACTGTTTTTAAATTTCTCAATCACATGGAATTCTAAGATTTTTGGAAACAAATTACATGTATAGTCCCTCAAGGGAGGAGCTTCAGTTTTTTACAGTCACATGATCGTGTTTTATAGAGACACTAGTATTTTTTTACCCGTGCGATGCACGGGGAATATTCGCTTTTGTTTATCGTGTAATTTTGTTAAAATATGTATTATTTTTGTTATGTTTATTAAAAAATAATGGGTTAAATATGTTTTAAATTTATGATTTATACACTTGAATCTAAGGTGATCACTGAAAAACAATTTCCTCTTATTTTGTCCTTGTTTTTTATGTAATTTAAAATTGTTCTTATGGCGTCATAAAGCTTATGTGACAGATTTTTTACACAGTCCACTTAGGCTTCCACGTGATCTTTCACATCTATTTTACTCTCTTAAAAAAATTCTTCCACCTCTATGAGACCACTATTTCTCTCTCCACTACCAACCACGTACCCATCACCAACACAACCACCACCAATCCACCATCTGACCCCCACCATTTTCTCTCACTTGACAAAAACCTTCCCTCACCTCCCAAGAAAATGAAGAACCATGTTAAGTACATGTAAACGAAATTGTAGAAATGTGTTTGTCTCATTGATGAAATTATTTGTTTTTGTCTCATTGAACTCTCCTGCTCCTGCATTTTCCAAATGGTGAGACTTAATTCGGTCAGAGCTTCTTGTTAGTAAAATAATCAAAGGGCTTCATTTTGTAAATCATAGCAGCGCCAACATTCATAAGATTCAGTTAAAGAATCCACACATTTTGTCAGATTTACATAGAGCTCATAAAATTTGATCATACCAACCTAAAAATGGCAAGCTGCAAATTGCCTTCATTATCAATGAGAAGTTTTGAGCCTGCAGAGTCTTCATGGTCCATGAATTCAAAGACCATACCAATTTTTCCCTGGTATCTTCAATTCATACATGCCATTTTATTAAATAAGCACAAAAATGGAACATAAACCTTAAAAAGCTAAAATAAAGTAGACTTCACACTCCCACTAAGGGCCCTCGACAGTTTTGTAACATGAACATCCATTGCAATGCAAAGCACAATAGGGAAACTTAATCACTTAGCCTGCCACATAACATAATCTAGGATAGAGCATACAAAATTCCAAAAGTCATATCAGAACCTCAACTGAAATCACAACAAAAAAATTAAAAATATCCATGGAATTTTTTTTAAAAGTTCAGCCTATGCATTACCAAATAAAATAACAGTAAAATTTATGACACACTTTTCCTCATAGCTTCCATTTTCCCTTGCTTCCCATGGAATACCTGGTTGTCCTTCCTCTTCATTGCTTGTGCAGCTGATGTATCAGTCATTAAAGTAAGCTGCTCCAATCATCAAACACAAAAAAACACCTCACTTCGATGATTACATAAAATGACTCAAACAAAAGTCCAGACCTAGCAATAATAAAGGAGAAAAATGGAAACACATGCATGGTTTCAGAAATGGTTGCGGTTCTTGGTATGAGATTAAGATAACATTTTAAATACTATAAATCATACAATTTCATAATAGATACCTTGAAAATGGATCCCTATTTATATGGCAAGTTCATTGAAGTTTAGCCTTCAAAGAAGGCAATTGAAACAGTTGCTGAAAAGCTTAAACTGATTAATCTTTAGTTATTAATTCATAGATAGCAGTTCTGATTTGACTTATAAACATTACAGAAGTTTTTAATTCATCATTTTCTCCCATGAAGAAGAAGAAGAACCCAAACTCCCAAACTTTTAAAGCCTATAAGGAAGTCAATTGTTCACTTCAACTTCACTCTACAAAAGAGTTACTCAGTATAGGTGAATATTTTACAAATCCATCATTTTAGTACATCACTCAAAAGAGGGTTTGAACCGTTTACAAACCATTCAAGTTAATGGAAGAACCAAATGAACAACACATGTTCACCAAAAAACAGAAAGGAAAAAAATTAGCAGAACCTAAGACACAATCTGATATAAGCAAACCGATATGAATGTGGAAAAACTAAAATATTATGAAAATTGAAACAAATTAAGGAGAGTACTTACCCGAAACTTGGAAAGCTGATTTTTTTGTGACACCTTTGGGTTTGAAATTGGATTGCAGCTCTTCTTCCTTTTCCATCATCTCTTCCTTTAACACTATCAAAGATTGTATATGAAAAAATCAATAAATAAATATTTGCCGAGTTCATGAAGTTTTTATGTAATAAGTTTATCACACCTGCACTTGTAGTACTCAGGAATTATAGATTTACTACTTGACGTGCCAGTTGCCATGCATACTTGTAGTCAAATGGGTGACAACAGATGAAGGAGCATTCATCACTGGATTAAATAGTTCAAAAATGGAAGATCATTATGTAACCAATGAAGATGGCAATTATCAGGATCAGAAACTCATTAAAGAATGAACAATACTGAAATCAAGTGATAAACTACAAATCAAACACTGATTTAATGTCTTTAGTTATAAAAGGATGAAGCACTTACTTTTTGACTAATGAGGAAGCGGAAGACAATTTGCTCATTTGATCGGAATGAGACTGTTACTTCACAACCACAGATGCAGTGACTCATCCTTGAGATCACTCAGTTCTAGGATGAGTTTCAGCATTTAATTAATAAAATAAAATAAAGTTGTAGATCCACCATTCAAAACATGTTAAAAGGTTAAACTTTTAAAAAACCTTACAGTATTCAGGAATATATTAAAAATGAAGAGTTGATCCTTACTTCTAAAGAATAAGATCCATGAAAAGGAAAAACTATAAGCACTAAAAATGAGAGAAATGAAAAAGAAAAACTATTTCCACATGACCATCAGAATTTAAAAGTACTATTTTACAGTACAGCAAACCTGAATCATTTCTAACAATTCTTGATTTTCCTACAACCCTCGATCACTCATGAGGCAACCTCCATATTCAGGACATGTGCAGTCACAACCCAGAAAAGTTGGAGAATTACTGTAAAATCAAATATAGTCGCTTCTTTAAATGAAGAACCCCACAGACACATTTATCAATTAGGTTTCAGGTTTTTAGTAACATAAAAGAATCATGCTAAATTTTGCATAAGTCATGTTACTTGGATAGATAACATCAAACAACATAGTGAAATATTTAGAACCCAATACCTGAAATAACAAAGTCTTAATAAAAAGTAGACACTAAGATCCAAAGTGATTGAGCAGTGTGTTATGAGTTATGACTGATAACATAGATTGCATAATTTCATTTCTCCCTTCTTCATATTTAAACTGAATTAGTGGGAAAAACCTAAACCATAACATAAAAGTGATGAAAATGGCTAGCGTTAAAGATGGACAAATCTGGGGATAAATAGATTCCATTAGTTCTATTTATATACAAAAATATTTCTTAAGCACTGATAAGAAACATCATAAGCAGATAGATGTATCAGAATATTTCTTAATAATAGTGGTACCTAAAAATCACAGCAGAGAAAGAGAGTCATGTTCTACCGTTCCCTCTTTGTGTGTTTTACATCTCCATTGTTCATCAGCACCAACAACACCAAGATTCTCAACCGCGTGCTTCCCCCATTACTGGAAAGACCCTTTCCTCTCCAACTGCTAACCTTATGAGCTTCGAATTGCTTCCATGTTTATGGGCTCACAATCAATTGTAGTGAAACAGAAAACAAAACCAAAGAAGGAAATGAATGATAAAGAAAAGGGGGAATGAAATATTTACCATCGTCGATGAGGAGGGGATTGTGGGGGAGAGAGAGGTAGAGGCGCTTCTTAGATTGGAGAGCAGAGGAGGAATCAACGACGTAAGATATGAGGGGCAGAACATTTGCCATGCTCCTTCGGGGAATACTGTGACTAAGAAGGGGGTGGAATTAGGTGTCTGCATTTACAGGAGTGGAAGAGGAATATGTTTCGTCGAGAAGGAAAACTTAGCGGTTAAGTCTGTTCCTCTCCTGTCTCTTTCAGTCGTTCTCAATATAACGATTGCAGCCAGTTCTAAAACTGCGAATGGGGGGAATAAAGAAGGGCCAACAGGTTTAATGGTGAACATAAAAATCACCATTAAATTTAAATTTCAATTTTAAAACTTAACGCTAGATGAAACTCTGAACACTGAAGCGCCACATAAGGATAAAAAAAAGGTCAAGATTGAAACAAAGGAATGGCCAAGATTTCATCCTAGTTAATTAAATCTAAATTTACTTCACTACCCATACTTAAATTATCATTCATGTGTATTGATTTCTTGAATGACAATTTTACCCTTAGGGTTGCCAAAGCTCTTCCTTTATATATAGTATAGATGTATGACATCAAAATTCTACAAGTTACACCAGAAATTACCTTATTGCATTCAAGCTTCAACTTGCTATGAATTCTTTGCTTCAGGTTATCCATACTCATTTTCCGTTTGAGGTGCATGGTTCTCTTCTAACCTTCGAACGCCAGACCTTCATTGCCTTCAAATACCATTGTAGTAGACAAAAGCAACAATATGATTCATAGTGTTGGACATGAAGAATCACAACGACTTGAAAAAAAAAATGAAGAAGGAAGTAAAAAATCGTAGAAGGGAGAAGAAAATGGTTAGTGAAGTGTGAAATTTTCGAATATGGGGGTCCGGTAGTTATACAGTGTAAAACGTCCAGCTGTAGGCGTTCGACGTAAGACTCCTGAGCTAAGGAGTTTATGGTACACATGAGACTCCTGGAATGAGGAGACTGATTTGACCAGAGGACTCCTCACATGGGGAGTCTTTATTCCATTCCCAACCACCCAACGTCATTATGATGGTGCGATTTACGAGTTTAAACTGAACTCCTCATGTGAGGAGTCTTTCCTGCAGTGATGACTCCTAGGTCTAGAAGTCTCTCTCATACTAGAGACGTCTCAAACTAAGAGCTTGACTTGAAAGCTAAACTTCTCATATGAGGAGTCTTCATCAGAACCCCAGCTACCCCACCAAGCGGAGTCAAGGTAATAATGATGATATTATTGACTGTGAAAGCTCCTAGTTCTGAGCGTTTTTATGATGAATTGGACGCCCCAAATCAGGAGTCTTCACAAAAGCTGACCCCACTTGGCCAAAAGTACTATACTTTGACAAATATTTTTCAAAAAACAATATTTTGACAAATATTTTTTTTTTTACAATATTAAAAAAAATCAATTAATAGCCTTTTATATATTACTTATTAATTGTAAAATTTTCGAGAATTTTTCTTCCATCATTAGCTTGCATTCCTCAACCTTGTAACTTCATTAAGACCATTCCCTTCGCCGTTTATCCAGAGTAGCCCCTATCTCCTTTCCATTTCCTCCCTTCAACACCTTCACCAACTTTCCCCACCAACCTTCTCCAAAGCCAGCAGCAACCACCATTTTTACCATTAACCCATTTCCTCTGCCACCCAATCCCTCACTTTACCCCTATCCTCATTCTCTCTCATCCAGCTCAACTAGCTGACCAGGTAAATGTTGATCTGGCATAGTGGAATTGGAGTGGAGAGGGTTAATGAGTGTGAACCTGCGCGTGAACTTCGAATCAACTTTTTCCACCACACGAAACTCCGAGAGATTTATTACATTCCCACTTCATTTTCTTTTTCACATCATTTTTATTTATTTTATTTTTAATATTTCTTTACATTTCTTATCACATCACACTATCATACTAAGAAATATGTAGGTTAGGTGTGAGAGATTCATAGATCAATCCTTAACGGATGTAATTCATCTTTCGGATGTAAAAAAACACTATCATACTATTCATTTGAAAATAGGAGATGCACTGACAGTGTAAACTTGTTTTACACATGCACCCAATTGATTTCTGCCACATCAACAATTTATTAATTTACTAATTAAAATTAAAAAAATTTGTAACTACCTAGTCTTATGTGGCATAATGTGATTGGACGTCAGTGTAAAACTTCTTTACACTGACCGTACATATCCATTAATCTCTATCTTTTTTTTTACTTACTATTTCATGAAGGTGGAAGAAACGTCGACATAACTTTTTCCTACCTCCAAATAATCCAATTATAGTTTGGATTGGTTAGGCATCTTTATTCACACCACACATACACATACACTCTCTCTCTCTCTCTCTCTGCTCCTTTGAGAATTGAGGCTCCTCTGCTTCAGTTCACTAAGAAGAAGAACTGATAGGTAATCTGGCCTTTTTCACCAGTTTATATTTTGATAGGATCATATCAATTTTGCAAGTGGGGTTTTTAACACTTGATGTTCAAGCCCAGTTTCATGTTTTGGAGTTTGTCTTTCCATTGGTTGTTGGGTGTGTTCTCATTTGATATAAATTATAATGTTCCTTGGCATGCCAGGCCAGGATCAAGATATGTTTTCTTAAATAAGATATAAAACAATTGATATAAGTTATGTGATTTGTTGCATCATTCTCTGTGCTGTAATTGAGGTTGATTTGTGTTGGGGACCACTGAATGTTTTGGAATTTGATATCTGTGGTTAGATGAAGTGAATGCTCCTAGTGATAGATAATATTTTCTATTCTTCACTACACTGTTTCTGTCTTCTGATCTTCATTGTTTGTTCTTACAATGCATGGTCTTATTAATAGAGCAATCAAGGGGTAAACCAAACCTGTGCTGCTGTTCAGCTCTCAAAGTTTTGATTTGCATTGCTTTCTGCAGGTTTATTAAATCAGGTTCCTTTTTCCAATTCGAGATTTTTAGTCACTTGGCAATTATGGATCATGGTGGTTACACTGCTGAAGTTACAAGCTTATCCCCAAGAGCTACAGAGAACGATGTGCGCAATTTTTTTGCATACTGTGGTGTAATTGAGCATGTTGATGTGATAAGGTAATGTTAGACCCTAAAATCTATACCTTATTTACTGATAAAACTCCGCTGCAACAAAATCGAATCTTTTGATAGGTTTGGGTTAAATGTTCAAATGTTATAAATTTTTATGCATTTTTTCTTGATTTATGATTACATGTTGGACTAATAATTTTAATTAGTCTATACATCTTCAAGATATATAGAGGAGTGTATCAAGTAATAGTGTGGGAGAGACTAATCTTGACTATCCATGTAATAAGAGATAAACTACATGGAGTTCTATTTCATGATTTCACACTATTAGAGAATGGAACGAAATTTCATGCTTAAACAACCTTATAAGACCAGTAGTGCTATTTCTCATGACATTAGCCCCTCTCAGATCAGCGTGTTGGACTACGTGCTTGCTTGGATCAATGTTGTCTAAAATTGATTTTGATCGAATTATTTTGTTAAAATTGATTATGATAAACATGAGTTGAGAGTGATGTGATTTTTATAGGGTAATGTTGTGAAATTCAGTTGTAAAATCTCAGAATTAATTATGTTCAATGAAGAAGATAGTCTCTCTAGCTTCCAGTAGAGATGATTTCGGGGCTGAAATCAATTCTCCAAAATGACACGCAAACATCTATATTGTCGTCCTATCAAAATCGATTCTGAGGTTCCCAACGGGGAACTAAACACACAATACAAGCATAATGAACATAATGATATACCAAAATTATAATTTTCAGTTTCCTTTTGGTGATTGTTGTTTTGTGCATCACTAAATACTACCATGATACTATCTGTTCCTGCCAGGCTGCTGCTGAAATAGTGTCTGATAAGATAATATGTTGAACGCTGATAGACACAGCAAGAAATTGATATTTTAGTTAGAGATGTCTGAATCATGTTGGTTGATGACTATCCTTACACTGTCTTTGCCTCCTTGAAATTTAATGCTGAAAGAGAAATATGTGTATTCTGTATTTAAACTGCTGTTTGCATTGTCTACTTTATGTCAATAACTTTGTTTTGACTGATTCCGGTTTGTCTCAATTTCTATGTTGATACAATGTGTTCTTGTTACTATTTATCTGGAAAAGAAATAGATTGCACATTCTACAATGCCTTTTTCCTATTATTCAATAAAGGATTTCGCTATTAGTCCATTATGGATTGCCTAGATTTGACAACAGTTCCATCAATTATTAAGATACCAATTAAGGAGGCTGAAAATTTCTCCTTAGTTATAATTTCCATAACATTTTTTAATCAGTAACAATTAGTAATTTAGCATGCTAATCCATCTCAAGAAGATTCGAAAAATAATAATAATTAGCATGCTGATATAGAACATTTTAAAGATGTTGATAATATGTTCCTTCACTTTATTTCACAGAGCTCTTGGATAGAAAGATTGTATACTTGTAAGTTACAAGACTTAAATGATTGAAATGTCAGTTGACTTCTCAGTTATAATCTGTGAAGAATTCTCCGAATTAATAGGAAGAGTTGCTCTTTTGTCATGATACAGATTTGGTGAAGATGATTCTACCGCATATGTGACTTTTAGGGATGCTTATGCTCTGGAAACTGCATTATTGCTCAATGTAAAGTTCTTATCCTCTTGCTTCCTTGCTCTCTTATTGTTAGATCTGTCAATTATTGTTTTCGTCTCTGATGATATGGCAAGACACAGCTTAGACACAATATGGACAGGACCATTCAAATTGAACACACACACAAAGGTTGAGCGCATTTTAAACTTTTAAGCAATTTTGAGTTATAAAAGAAAGGAAACTAGGTGGGGATGCTCTTGTCCCATGCCATTTCATTTCTCCCGACATTTTTCATTTCATTCTCCTCAGTTGGAGCTGGAGAGTGTCTGCTCCGGTGAAGGCGAGAACAACATTGTTGGAGAGCAAAGTGAAGTTAATCTTCAGATACTAATTCTAGTTAAAAAAATTCGGTTATACATATACTGATATACTTGAAAATTGTTATGGCTAGTTCTATTAGGAGAAGTTTTTCTGTGATGGTTTTGGGAAAAAGTCTGTAGATTTAACGGTTCATGCTTTTTGGGAGAGGGTATAGCAAGTACTGCCACATATGGCATACATCAAGAGTTTTCTAATTCCAGAAATTGTGTGTATGATATTGTATATTATAAATAATTTCCTTAAAATTTGAATTATTCATGCCGTGTCCATGTCGTGCAGTTTTTATGTCAGGTGAGTTTCTGTGTCCATGTTGTGTCATATTGCAGGTTTTTGTCAATGCCCATTCTTCATAGTTTGTTACATGTGGTAATTTGCTATCCTAATGAGATGCAGAATGGATCTGAAATCTCCTTATTTTCTTTTGAACTTCTTATGGAGTAAATTTATCTCTAAATTGAAGTTCAGTATCAAAATAATGAGAAACCTATATTTGATCCTGTCCTTTCTAATATAGTTCAGGAAAGGGTGATAAATTATGAATTATATATGAATTTTGTTAGGCCCTGGGATTTCCAAGCAGGCCCAAATGTCACTAAGGAGCCTTTGATTCATTATTCAACCAAGGAATATGGATAGTGCATTCTAGAAGGGGCAAAGTGGGGATTACTAGTAACTCCCTAACAGAATAGAGAGAGAGAGGATTATGATTGTAATGACCATCTAACAATATAAAGGGAGGAAGGAAAGGTTGAGAGGGTATCTTGATTCTAAGCTAAATAGAGATATGAGTAGGAAGCTTTGAGCTTCCTATAGGAGCCTAGCTCTGTGTCAGAATCGGATTCCATTCCCTTTCTGTTGTAATCCCTTTTTATCATCAAATAAGCAATCTATCAATTCAGTTCTTACACTTTCTTTACAGTTCTCAATTGTTAGGATCTAGGTTCCTAACAAATTTTCAATTCTGTTGCATGGGAGAAAATAGTGCACTAAACTTTGTAACATTTGTACCTCTTCAATTGAATCTGTTGCTGAACATTTGCTATTCAGTAACCTTGCATTGTCTGCCTTGAGTATTTTTGTTTGCTAACCTGGATAATTTTTTGTCAAATGCTGTTTCAGGGATCCATGATTTTGGACCAAGGCGTATCCATTTCACGCTGGGGCTCTTACATAGATGAATGCAATAATTGGAACAGTCATGAATCACAGCCTGAATACAGTATTACAACCTCACAAGTATGCCTGAAATCCATCCTTAGGAAGATCTCTTGCTTTTAGTTTGACCAAAATGCGAAAATTTGTTTTTTTAAATACAGATTCCTTGACCAAGCTATCAAATTGAGATTATCATTTTGATACTGTGGGCTAGACATGAGAAGGTATATATTCTGAAGAAATTAGACATTGTTTGAAACTTGGGGAAAATAGTCTTGTGTTTTTCCGCAAATTTCAAAATGGGGTTCGTGAAAATTGGACTCTCTTAAAAGTTACCAGTACTTTGTCTCCTAGATGCTTATCATACTTCTTTTGTATGTATTTTTCAATTTTATATTATATTATTTTAAACATTTTAAAAAATAGTAATGAAGTAATCTGATATCAAAGCCCAACTAATATTTGAATGTATGCATAACTATCTTCCATTAACTGCAAATAGTTTGTTTTCCTTGACAGGATGTTCACATGGATAAGTTTGTTTCTTCCCCTGGAGAAGCATTAACTATGGCCCAAGAAGTTGTCAAAACAATGGTAGCTAAGGGATACGTGTTGGGAAAAGATGCATTTGTCATGGCAAAAGCTTTTGATGAATCTCGCAATGTATCATCTGCAGCAGTAGCCAAGGTTGCAGAACTCAGTACCAAAATTGGGTTGACTGATACCATTAACTCCAGCATCGAAACTTTTAAATATGTGGATGAGAAGTATCATGTTAGCCAGATCACTAAATCCGCTGCGACGGTGACGGGGACAGCAGCTATAGTTGTGGCAACAGTTACTGGGAGAGCAGCTGCGGCGGCTGGTAGTGCAATCGTCAATAGCAGCTACTTTGCAAAAGGAGCTCACATGGCTTCAGATATGTTATCTCGCGCAGCCAAAGCGGCAGCTAATTTGGGTCAGCATGAAAATAAATGAAACTCCAAACTTACAACTGCTCTCTACTATGTTCTGTTGTTGTTCACAAAAAAATAGAAGTAATTGTTTGTTGATACTGTAATGGAATGTGGCTACTCATCTGGTGCTAATGTTCATATCATTAGTTTTGAGGGATCCATGGTAAGCAGCCACTTCTTTTATCCCTTTTAGAAATTAGAGCACTTGGTAGAGTTTGCAGTTGTAAGTGTTAAGCGCATGTTTGGACTCCATTTACAATTGATTCTAAAATCAAAATCAATTATGAGCAGAAGCTCCTATGAATAGCATCTGAGTATCATAATTAATTGTGAGAAAAGAGAAATTAATCCAAACATACTAAGTTTTTTTGTTATCTACCTTTAAATTCACTGGTTTAGGGTATCTTAGATACTCGTTAGTACTAGTGCAACAAATGTTAACACTCACTTCAAGTCTAAAAGTAAATGGAACTCTTCTTCGTGTGTGTGTGTTTGTACAAAGTTATGGATTGGTCGAAAGCACATTCAATGTG
The DNA here is from genome assembly GCF_012489685.1 of Lotus japonicus. NCBI lineage: Eukaryota > Viridiplantae > Streptophyta > Magnoliopsida > Fabales > Fabaceae > Lotus > Lotus japonicus. The sequence continues at coordinate 101,898,394 of NC_080041.1, read as the reverse complement.
TCTTGGCAAAAATACAAAATCACCCTAATGTACCGAGATGAAAGTTCACATTGTACTTCATATGTATCTATACACACACTTAGTAGTTCATTTGGCATTTTTACAAACACATTCTTCCCTTTGTGCCTAAAATTAGACTAATGTCTGAATTTGGAGCAAGTTGAGCAACATATGAAAGATGGCACCCCAATTAGACCCTGGATTGCTGATAATACAATCACTTAACTGATTTAAGTAGATTTATAATTATTGCATCAATACTCTCTTCATTGATGCTGCCAACACACAGTTGTAACTTTCAAAACACAAGCTCTCAACAGTTTACATAACAACATGTGAACTACTTTCTAATATTTTAATGGTGCAACAGATTCCATGCCAACCAGATTGTTATGATTTTATAGGCATTCCCAGCCAACTTATCCTATTGCAAACTATCTATCTATCATTCTCTTTACAACCCAACTACTACTTTGCCGTAGCCGACCTACTTTGTGCAATAATAAATAGTTTACATGGAGAGAATGATCTTAATTATCTTCTCATTTCTTTTTCTCATGAATCGTGCCAAAAGGAAACTATAACCATATTTTTGCAAGCTTTTCATTGAAAGTCACTTTGATCACACAAGTATCATGGGGTTTTGTAGGCCTAGTTGAATTGGTAGTGAGGATCCTTCTGTGTATCCATAAAACAATGTCATTTGCAATCCCTTATTATTTTTTTATTTTTTACTTCAAAGCTGAGGTTGGATGGACGTTAGTTCTTTAATTAGTTATGAACATGAATGGCAAGGTCTTGTCTAATATAGTTGACTTAAAATATTGATTTTTACCCGAACAGAAGAACCTGAACCAATCAAAACAGTTCAATAATTTGGATTATATTTCTTGAATTTTTACCTTCGAACCCAAATCAAACCAAACAAATGAAGTTCTGGTTGAATCGCTTCGGATGATCAGACTCTACTAACATAACATTAAATCTAGAATATAAAAAAATGAAAAATGTTATATATATATATATATATATATATATATATATATATATAAACATCTAGTATACTCCATGACTTTGGTTTAACAACCCATGGTGAAACTTCTAGAGGCTGAGGTATTGGCAAAATTCTGGCAGAGGAACGCTGCAGCAACTTGGTGTAAATGCTTTGCAAGGATGCAGCTGGATAGTTGCGGTTGGATGGAAGTGAGTGGAAGGAGATAAAATTTAGAATTAGATGGATGATTCGGTTTGCAACAATTAATTGTTTGCTCTCAGTTCCCTTTTCAACTTCATATGCTCCGACTAATGGATCGATTCAGATTTCTTCTTGAATTTGGAATCTGAACCGAGCTCATCAGAGTTACCTTTCAGAATCCAATCCAATCCATGACTCTAATCTAATTCAATTTCTAGCTTCGGATTGGGTGGGGTCAAATGGGTTGATCGGATCGATCCGGAACGTGTGCACCCCTAGGTAGTACAATAAAAATTTTCTATTGTAATATTGAAAATTTGAGCAATTGGCATTGAAGATTTTAAAGCAGCGGAAATGTGGTGAACATACACATTGACCAACATCTTTCCAACATACGCAATAGTGGTAGTTCCGCCGCCGCAACACGGTTTAAAACCAACTCTAATATGTGTTCCGGAAAGGTATCGACCCTAATTTGTATGTCTATGTATAAGAACTTACATAGTAATGAGCAGTGTGGCTCGACGCTGAAACTGAGAATGAGGGTGAGAGATGAAATATCATCTTAGAAGACTTCCTTGAATCATATCACTAAAGTGCATATTTGGATACACGGTAAAAAATAAGAGTGAAAAAAAAATCATGGTGAACAACCCCAATAACTGAGAAGCTGCTTCTGCTGTGATTTTGACTTACCATAATTCTAAATATGCACATAGACTTTTAGCATGTTTGGTTTCACAATCAATTTCTCTATCACTTTAAGTAAAAAAAAATGTGCTTATGAGCAAATGTGCTTTGCATTCTTTGCAAATAGTGAAACTAAATATGCACTTATCCCGGCCCCGACATAAAAGTTTATGATTTCTCATTATAACTTATTTTCAATGGTAAAATGTGTTCACCTTTAAAGCCTTCGCTAAAGGTTATGATCATTTTACATGGTAAAATGCTATAAAAGGTACGTCATGAGGTTTTATCAGCAACATGCCGGGATTTTACCTTTTTTCTTTTGAACATAAATTTACCAATTGTATTTATTTTTTGGACCAATCTCTACACCCCTTTATGATAGTGCCTGAAACCCCCTGTAATCAAAACTGTTTATATCTGTCGATGTCATTGCCAATGTTGGTTGGTTTTTAAAAAAATCATTTCAAAAATAATAAATCATTTTGAGTATTTTACAACTACCACTATCCTCCACATAAATAAGAAATTGGCACTTCAACCATTTTTGAACTGTAATAATCATCTACTGCCAACCACCAAAATGGATTATGATTTTGATTGGACTGCAAGGGTCATGAAGTAGCCTATTAAGTTGTTTTCTTAACTCAAGGTCCATTTCTTACATAAACGCATTAACATGATTAAAAAAGGACACAAGTAGGTGAGGAAAAACAGGTTTACTTCTTTGGCACAAATCGTTTGTATTATTCAGCTATTCCTTAGTCTTGCATTCTTTTGTATATGGAACGACATGGGTTTCTTATCTTAAATTCCATGAATATATTAAATCCTAAATGGCTCAAATGTGGCAACCCTATAATGATCAATGAGTAAGAAATCTAGAAGACGTCCTTCAAATTTCAAGGGTCTTTTGGAAGATTATACTATGGTGTGATGCCTAAGTCAAAATTGGTGATTGTTCATGTCTCCTAGTTTTGGACCACCTGCCTTAAGAGTCATTTTCTTTGATTATCAGAAATTCAAAGCAAAGGATTCAAATTCTCTAGAGGAATTTAAACTTGATCTATGTCTTTTGTACTTGATCAATAATCATACATAAAAAAAAAATTATTTCTCATTAACAATAGAATCTTAAATAATCATTGAAACTTGGAGATGTCAAAAAAGATGGAAAAAAAACCTGTAACTTAAAAAGTTTGAGATGAATAAATAATTAAAAAAATACTCAGCTTTGGAGAAAAATTATGATTCATGTCCTTTATGTTATTGTGGTCATGAATTATATTCTCATTTGCGGGTCTCTTACTCAGTTTCTCAATCAGTTACACAACAATATTTTAATGTTTTTGCATATATACAACAGTAACAATACTTCATACTCACTACCGGACTACTTTTTCACAATTCACATGATTCTTCGTCGGTAAGTTTCCAAAGAAGGTATTGACGGTATATCGGAGAAACCGAGCAAATCACTCGGGAAGGTGTTGATTGAAGAGGGAACGAAGGAACACCAAACTGAGAAGAAGGGGTGACGCCTGGAGCTGGGAGGGCTGGAAGGTTCAGCCGGAGCACCGCAGTTACGAAGACACTCTGATGCCTAAGTTAGTTCAAGGAAGATAGTTGAGAAATCTTTAAGTGTTAGAATGTTGAATACCTAAGGGAGGCTCTTAGTAAGTGAGCCTTATACCTGTCCGAGGGGCTAGGATAGTCATAGGTGAAGTCATGTGTGTCGAGGTTTTGGGCTCTCCTCCACCGTTGGATCCTTGTGAGGTTCATGTTGTCTCCAGAGATCTGATGATCAAGGGTTCATACTTCATAGTAAGCATGGACTAAACCTCGCGTCTCGTTCCTAGCCCCCAGGGTCAGTGATGGGATGGTTGAGGTGATTCGGATCTTACCTCCAGTTGGCGGCAGTCGCGCTCGATATGCCTGGTGCCCAGTATGGTCGGCCAAGCACGATCGTCTCAGGTCTCAAGTTGATAGTCGGGCTTGGTTGGGTAGTGGGGTGGTCGGTTTTGCAGCCGCCCAAAACAAGTATTATATCTGATCTATTTGGTGTGTACGTAATGATATTAATTTTAGGAATGTTAATTTATGTATTCCTTGTGTTCCAAAATGTACTTAAGTTTTAGCTTAGTTTTCACTTAATGGTAGACTTAAGGATTTAGTTTTTTTTTATTGGTATAAACAACTTTTAGTTTGCTTAACATGTCAGTTTTGTTTATGAATTAAGATACCCTCTTAACTCTTTAGGTTACATTTTATTTTGGAAGGCTTCAAACATATATATGTTAAGCAAAAGAAGGTTACTAGTCCTCATAGAAGTGCGTCGTTATGTCATTTTCGTTGATAAAACTATAAAACAAAAAAAACTTTACAGAAAATGAGAACAATAAAGAACTCTGGCTGCTTCTTTTTGAAACTTTAGCTTCAAAGACATTTTTTATGTACTTTTGAACTGTTGAAAAGGTCTTATTAGAAGAAATCATTAGGTTGAAAACGTAGAAGAAAAAGATTGTTATTATTTTAGGATGGATAGTGGAGATCCATTAACAAATGGTGCTTTTCCATCCAAAGAAACATGATTTGACTCAATCAGAACTCTCTAGCCGAAGTTGACCCTAGACAATGTCCACCTACTATGCTACTTTGTGTCCCACTAAACCTGAGTTTATAAATAACAAAGAAAATTTGGCAAGTTGTTTAAGAAGAATGATAGTTCAAAACAAGTAGTATAAAATTATCAATAACATAAAATATCACACACTTCATTTACAAATCACAAGAAATTTTATAAGACTTTCACATGATTCATTCTTCAGTAACCAATGAATTGTAATCCAGCATAAAATAAAGGCTAGAAAAGGTGTGCTAACTACTAATGATCATAACTCGTGTAGGAGCTATCATATAATAGCATAAAGATGGACAAGCATGGTGATTGCATTGAGCTCATAAACCCCTTATTGGTTTAGTAAGTGCTACAAGATCTTATACATTGGAATTCTCCATATTACTACATTTATAGGGTCAATAATTTTATATCACGGAGTACTAAACTCAATCTCTTGTTGTCCTTACTCTTTAGGGTTCGAATATAGGCATAGAAAGTGCTCAATTAAATGTAAGTTTGAAAGTCAGAATCAATTATGTGAAGAAGTCTACGTGAGCAGTTTCTGAGTTTTAGAATTCATTCGGATGAAAGAGGTGTGAAACATGCTAAAACCCCAAAAATGGAATAGCTTTCAATCATTACAGCATTGTAATTGTGAAAAGGAGAAGAAGACATTATCAAATGTAATAATGCAAATTCTATTAACTACCTTTATAACTCTCTTTTGCATTTCTCTTAACTTTGCAAAAAAGAGGTTGTATACAAGCCTTCTATCTTTTCTGTAAAAGGAAAATTCAAAGTATACATTGTGCAGCAAAATGCACTGGATGTGCAGAGGGTGTAATTACTAATTAGAACAAGTTTTTCACTCTTTACGAGTATCAAAAACTTCACTATACAACAAAATCTCACAACAAAACAACAAAATGCCCTCAAGGACAAAACTAAAAAATTTCAGTGTAATCACCTGAAAGTGGAAACTAGTAGCAGCAACTGGGGCAACGAACTAATCCATTTTCATTGCAATCAGGGCAACGCTGGAATCCACACTCACCCACCTCAACACCATCATCATATTCTTCTGCTTTTTCTTCATCTTCATCTTCATCACCTTCATAGTAGAGTTTGCAGCTTCCATAACATGTTTCACAAGGAACAAACCTTATATCCCCACATGCCTCACACACTCCTCCATCACCATCACCTTCACCACAATCCTCAATTTTCTCACATTCAGCTAACAATTTCTCAAGTTTCCCATCCTCATGCATCCTCTGAATTTCCTCTGCTCCACCAATGTAATTCTGTCCAACAAACACTCTTGGCAATCCTCCTCCACCATACCCTCCACCCAAAAGTTCTCTCAGCTCCTCCTTGAACCCTGAATGCATAGAAACATCTCTCTCATCAATCCTAACTCCCAATCCCTTCAGAATCATCCTCACTTGGCAGCAATCCTCATAAGTCTTTCGCACCCCGCGAAGGCTTGTGAAATAAACCACCACCTTGTCCTTTGAAGCAACCTTAACATCCATCACACCTTCACCTTTGATTTTCTCTTCCTCAGATAATAAACCCTTTTGAATCCCTTGTTTCTCTTCATCAGTTGGTGCTTGTTGAAGATGAAAGGGGCTGTCTGGAGAAAGGTGTTGCAAGGATTTCCTGAATGAGGAAAGAACTTCAGGATCAAAATCTGAGATTGCAGAGGTGAGTCTTGATTCTTCTTCTGTCATTTGAAGCCACATGGGTTTGGGAGAAGAAACATGGACACTTGATTTGGGTGGATCAACATTATCAACATCAACATGAACAACATCACCATTGACATCAAAAGAGAAGCTCCTGAAGTGATTTGGTGATCTGAAAGGGCTAATATCTTCAAGACCTTCCATCAATTCCCATGTATTGATTGTTTCTGGTTCACCAGGGGGTGTTCTGATTGGGGTTCTGGGAACAATTTTTGTCATCTTTTCCTCAATCATGTTGGACCAAGTCTTAGCCTCAACCAACCCCACTGAAAACTCTTTAACCTTCTCACCCTTCTTCTCACCCTCCAACAATGCTTCATTTCTCTCCTTGTCCTTCTCCTTGAACCTTTGAATTAAGCTGCAACTATCAAACCTGAAACTTTCAATTTCACTGTCTCCAACCTTGGAAAGCTTGAAATCACTGCCTCTATTGGCATCAATTTTCTGAGGTAGGTGGTGATTTGAAACAGGGGAATTAATCTGTTTGAGAGTGCCTAATGTGGTTGAGGTGAGTGCCACAACATGGTAGCTTTCCCCTTCGGTTTGAGCAGGGTGATGAACGTGCATTGAGTAGCTTCTTGGAACAGGGGAACAGGGAGTTTTGCAATGCCGGCATCGCTTTTGCTTGGAACTAGCACAACCCATCAAGATTACTGGATAAACAAATCTAAATTGATGTAAAAAAACTAAACTTCTTGAGGATTAATATGATGGATCATGAAGGACTAAAGGTAAAATGAAGAAGAAGAAGATCCTGAACAAAATCCACAACCTGGGTCTGTTTGTATGTATGATTATTGCTGTTGTTGGAGGGGTTGTGTCACCAACCAATGAAGGTAGCTGAATTCATCATTCTTGCAAATTCAACCATAATTAAGCATGTTGGTTGGCACAGATGAAGATGACAAAGTTGCAACAAAACAAAAGATTGAAAAATCCACCCGTGTGAAAACGAAGAAAGAGGGTGAAATTGGAGGCAAAAAGAAGAACCCCAGAAAGAGAAGGAAAAGGGAAATGGAATTGAAAAGTCAAAAGGACAAAGGCTCAGAGTCTCAGAGATCAATCAAACCCTTCATGAAGCAACGTGTTGCAGATCACTCTGGTCTCTGAACCCACACGCTCTCTCTCTCTCTCTAGAAATTTTCAGAGTGAGAAAATGGCAAAGTCGGAACCAACAAGAGTTTGCAAAATTTAAGGATGCTACAATGCCATTTCTGTTTATTTATACGATGAAATACTGAAATTATTTTATTTTATTTTATTTGGAGAACCAATTAAAAAGAAAAAAGAAAAAAAAGTGATGGATTTTCTTTTTGGGGTTTTCAGAATGGAAGGTTTTTGGGGGCAACATGTTTGAGTGGAGTGCGACTATCATTGCTTAAATCACTCTCTTTTTTGTATCCACTGTCATGAATAATTAAATATAGAGTACAATTTCATTTTAATTGTTTCTTTTTAAATAAAAATGTCATTTTAGTTGTTAAAAACTTTTTTTTTGAAGTGTAGCTATATAGTATTAAATTATTCCAATTTTTAAAAGAAGAAACTTTAAAATAAACTAGTATTTATGGTGGGCAGTTTGGTTTTTGAAAGATAACTTTAAATATTTTTTAGTAATTAGTCTTTTTTTAAGATTAAAGAAATCATTAATGTAAGAAATAACTAAATTGATTGCATTTTTCATTATTTAAGAATAAAATGATAATTTCTATATTTCAAACTAACTATAATAATGAGGCACTTTATTACTGAGATTTCTAAAAACAAGATTCAAAGGTGGATAAGTTCAGGGTACTCCTGGCTTGCCAAGTATTGATTTATAAATAATTTCTTTTGCTGTCAAAAAAAAAGTTCAGTGTACTAGTTATTGAGTTATTATAGGTTCTGCATGTTACAAGGTATTTCACATTTTAAAATAAAAATAGTGTCACGCTCTTCCTCGCCCAACAACCCTTCCTTTCCCTCTTGACCCAAAGTTGGGTAAGTTCAATATACCGATTATTGTAGGTTTTCTAGGTCACTAGGTATTTCAATTTTTTTAAAAAAAATAGTGTCATCCTCTTCATCACTCTACAACCCTTCTCCTCCCTCTAGATCCATCTCTGCGGCAAACGTCATCGCTCGTTCAGCTTCCGTCGGTGAACCTCCTAAAATGATGGCGTGAGAAGATCCGTACCGATGACCTACTTCCCCCTCGACTAATAGCGCGAGAAGATCCGCACCTCCATCGTTTCGCTGCTTTTCAAGATCGTCACCATTGTCTCCCCCATTGCCTCCGTCAATCATCTCATCATCGTATCCCTCATCGCCACTGATTAGCTTCATCATCCACCCCTTCAAAGCTTCCCGCCCCATTCATGGTGAAGATGATGAAGATGAACCCAAAACTGACATTACTATAGACAATCTCCCCCCACCGCTAAAAATTGCCAACTGCAAATCTCCTTCGCTGAAGTTGCTGATGTTGATGACAACTCTGTCCCTAAAGGACAAAGAGTTTGACCAAGAGGTGGTGTTCGGGTTGAATCCAAGCTGAATACAAATGGGAGCTATAGAGAGCTAGATAAAAATGCATGGGTTGGGGTGGCCTAACTCGTGATGCCCAGAAACATTGGATTTGTGGGTTTTCTTCTTCTGTGGTTGGCGGCAATGCATTTATTTCGAAGGTCAATGCTTTAGATGACAGTCTTTCTCTTGCGTGGAATTGGGGCTATATGCATGTGGTGTATGAGGTGGATCGCGCCGAGTTGATTGATTCCCCTTTAGAGTTCAATTAGTCTGAAAATTTCTCTAGCGCTTTCTTCCATGAATCAACTTCTTAGGAGAAAATGAGATATGGGTATGAAGCTAGTGCATTGTGATTGCAATGCTCCTGCCAAATTCCTTGCTATAATGGGTGCCTATGTGTCTTCTCCTAGTACTCATTTCATAGATGCTCCCATTCCGGATCTAGAGAATCTTCTTCTACAAGACTCTTTAGCTGAGCCTTAGCTTTGTTTTATATTCTAAAGCACTGTAAAAAAAAAGCAAAGAAAATGTTTTTGTGGTCCTTATAAGATTTTTCTATTCTCCTAAAAAAATTGCACTAAAGGGGAGAAAACATCTTGAATTGTGTATTTTCTTTTCTTTTCTACGTGTTTTCTTGCATTCCAATTACAATGTTTGAGGGTCTTCAAAACATTTCCCTTTAGTTTATTGTTAATTTTTTGACAGCATTTATGCTTATGGGTTTTGATATATTCTAGAGTGGCTAGAGTGCCACGCCCTAAAGCTGATGCCCAAGCCCCTTAAGGGTTTAAGGTCTCAACATGCACTAGAGAACGACAGACCCCCGGAGAGCTAGAATATGAAGCGCTTCGTCTTCATTTCTCAGACTCAACGTCTTGTGTACATATGGACGAGCCTAGGCGCCACGCCCTAAAGCTGGCTTCCAAGCCCCTCCAGGGCCTGAGGTCACAACTTGCACTAGAGGACGACGACCTGGCCAGCTAGAATAAAGACATGCTTCGTCTTCATGCTTTGGACTCGGCGTGTTTGCATGTGAACTGACTTGGGCACCACGCCCTAAAGCTAACGCCCAAGCCCCTTTAGGATCTTTAGGCTACTAGGCAAGTCCTCTCTTAGAGTCTAGGGTGACTCGTTATTGTTTGGGCCAGATCTGACGCATGGCCCTTTAGGCAATTGCAAGACCCATGATGTAATAGTTTAGATTAGAGTTTAGCCCCACTATAAAAGACTAGCCTTCAATTCAATAAGCAGATTCTCTTTTTTCTTTTGTTCATTAACGGCGGTGCAAAACCTAGATCTAGAATCCCTATGTCGTAGCGAGAAAATATGCTTATCCAACTTTTTTCCATCTCAATCTTACTTATTATTTTTTCATATATTTTTTTTTATCACATCATATATCATATCTCATTATTTTCCGATGAAGAAAAAAAAATATATCATATCTCATTTATATCTTTTTCATGTGGATGTGGATGTGAGTGAAACGTGTGTGAACTTTTTGTTGTTGAATGAAATTTGTGTGAATGGATTTAAATGCTTAAGCTACTTCAAGAAATCAACGTGAATAGCACTCTTGCTGACCTTGATGGCTCGATAAATATTCAATAGTAGTACTACATACAAATAGAGAAGACCTTGGTCTCTATCCAGTTTAATTTCATACAAGAAACTCATACCCACATGCCGTATAACTATTCCTATTTAATTAATTTACCCAAATGTCCTAATTAATATATAAAATTCAGTGCAGAAAAACAGGGAACGATACAGAATAATGTGCTCCATCAAAAAATGTAATTAATTTATGCTTAATGCTTGGAGAAAGGTGGAGTTAGTTTAGTGTCTTCTAATTCTTAGATGGTATGTTTGTCTGCCTCTTGCTGCATACATCCACTAGTTCATAGACTCCACTTCCTATGTTGTGTGAGGGTGTATAGGCAATTTTTTTTAAAACCACATGTATTTCTTCCTAAGATAATTTTGTTTGAGCTGGATTTTATGGACAGCTAGCAAAGCTTTCCATACCAAGTGTTGAAGACAACTACATTCACATTTACTCGAACCTGATAGATCTGCTTAAAGTAAAACAACCATGTATCAATTAATCTATAGTAGCCGCTATTTTCATATTGATTCAAGAATCAAGAGAGATGGGTTTGGAAGTTTATTCACAAATGGTGGAAATGTGGGACTCACATTCTTTATATGACATTCAATGGTCTGCAATCTCTAGCTAATCTGATTTTGGGATGGCAATCGTGTTAGCTGTGTCTGTCTTCACCTTGTCCACAAGGCCTGAAATTGCGGCCACAATTGACGCTTTTGACAAATACTTGAACTTTATAGACAAGCCCATGACTAATTCATGTGCGAAGTGTAGCAACGTTAAATAGTTTACATAACATTTTGATGATATATATTTTAATTACTAACATTTTTTTTATCTTGGTCATTATGTTTTTTTGGGGTGAGAAATTGAGAATATTTATATCTTGAGGCTTTCCTAGTGAGGTTTTTTCATATTCAAGATTTGATTCTCAGACCATACTTTGAAAGAATTACGCATGTACCACATGAATTAACTTGAGACCTTGCTTTATGATCATATATAGGAAAAAACTATTCCTAGGATAAAAATGATCCTTATAGGTTGAGTTTATTGTTTCTTGACCTGAACCCCTTCCATTGGTTCTTCTTAAAAAGAAAGAGGGTGATGCAAAATAGAGGAGGCGGAGGAGGGTGTGCGAGGTGCAAGCGACGACTATCTTAGAGTGAAAGTGAGAGCGGCAATTGACATGTCTTTAGAGAAACAAAAAAAGAGAAAAATGTGCAAAGATAGGTGGTAGCTAAGAGAAATGGAGGAGGACAAGTATAAAATACGAGGTGGGAGAGGGTGAGGTGTAGAAAAAAGTGGAAGAGAAGAAGAAAATATCTCATTAGAGAAAAGGCTCTGCCCCCGTGTGGGTAGAGAATCTCTTAATTGGGAGGAGAAAAAACCCTTTGAGAGGGCAATTGGAAGGCCACCACGAAGCCTTCCTCTTGTGTGCGACGCTGAATAGGGTATATTAATTAGGGTTATCAAAAATCATTATTACGAAGTAGTATTTAATTATCTTATTTTGTGTCTAAATTAAATTGCCTTGTCATAATATAATATTTAAAGGAGTGCTGACAACATTCACTTTAATACTTTTTTTTTTCTTTTCCATACTACCTCTTTTATTTGTTGAAACTCATGTCAGACCCGCGCGAATTGAAAGGGTGACTCATATAATGTAGTGGACCCCACTTAAATTTAAATTAATAAAAAATGTTTAAAAAAGCGTAGTTTAGAAAATCAAACCGGTCTAGCCGGTTCAATTGATTGAACCGAATATCAATGAAGTTATCGATTAATCTAAAAGAAAATCAGGTAGATCTTAGTATCAGATAAGAAACGAGTCAAAATATGTGATATTAAACCAACTATAATTGGTTTAAACCTTTCATGTTTTTTAAAGTTCTACAAACCCAAAAATATTGTATTTTTATTAATATTTTATTTAAACAAATGTGTAAGGCTAAAGAGCATTGATGCATTCACACTCATATTTTTTCGACTTTATTTCCACCTCTATTTTGTTTCTATCTCAATATCTCTCTTATCTTTTACATTAATACCACATATGACATCTTATATTTTTTCTTCTATTTCTCTCGCCCTTCTACCACTTTTCCACTTAAAAGATATATGATTGAAAGTTTTTCCAAAGTTAAAATACCTACTTACATGACTTATTATTTTTTACTATTACTTTCTATCTTATTTTTTTGAAAGTTACTTTCTATCTTATTAATGAATAATGTTGTATGTCCACCTTCTTTAAATGTAAAGAGAAATGAGAGAAATAAGTGATATGATATGTGATGTGACAGGAAATGCAGAGAGAGATAGAAAGAAAAATGAGTGGAAATGAGATGGAAGAGAAAGTGAGGTGTGAATGTATCATTACTCTTATTAACATTCTGTTGAATTTATGTGAGTTTTTTTTTTTGTGTAAGACAGGCGTCCTCCTTCGGAGACAATCATGTTCGAGCCGGGAACATCCACATCATGGTGGGGCTAACTCTTCCAGCGTAGTTTTTTTTTTTCATCCACAAGACTCGAACCCGAGACCTTAATTAAGGTGAATCAAGCATGTACCACTTGAACCAACCACTTTAAAATTTAACTGGACTAACATTTTATGACAATAAATATTTAATATATTATATAATGTTAAAAAAAATTTAATAGTTACCATTTTAACCACAATTGAATCATTGCACCATGAACTAATGTTTTCGCACTTTAATAGCCATTTTTTAAACACTGGATTTTTGTTTTTTTGTTAAAATGTGTCATTCTCTAACCCTTATTCCTAGCACTTATTCGGATGGAAAATGATCTCAACTAAAAGGTTATTGAAGAACTTGGATCATCTCCAGCAGCTGCACCTGTACCTTGTAATTTAAACCGCGAAATACACTTGTCTCTGAACTCCCCAGTGCTCTATTGGGAGATATGGACGATAAGGAATGGCTATAAATGAGTTGGAGGTAGGCTGAAGAGAGTGTGATTGGAGAGGATCCAAGTTTTTATTTTTGGTCAAAGGGATCCAAGCTCAAGTGCCTAAGTAAAATGCAAAGGATTTGGGCCATCTTAGCGGGCCAAAGCCCAACCTTAACTATCATAGATTCAAGCCACTCAAAATGTGAGACAGCCCATCTTCAATCTTAAAACAAAACCCAAGGATAAAGTCTCGTATCAAGATGTGTTGTTAATATTAAAAACATGAAAAAATAACAGAACATATTATGATAGTACAGTCAAGGTGTTCCCCTTTTCTTTGATTTTCTGAGTTAACCTTTCTTTAACATATTCTTTAAACTTCAATAGGAACAATTGTGACCTAATATTTGTTTTCATAAAAACTTGAGAATGATAAGCACACATTACCCTGACTTTATAACCAATTAATTAAGATTAAGATGTCAAAGTGGGCCTAAAGTTCATATGGGTTGGCATATCTGACACTGCGTTTGTTGTGGGCTGGAGGAGGTCTACACAAGTGATGGACTTTTTTATCCTAACTCACTAGCCTCTAAATTGGTTAGTGGTAGACCAGCTTGGATTAGCATTAGAGACTTGCTATTCACACACTTTTTTTTACCATTTATTACAACCCCATTCAATTTTTATTTTCTTAATGGGATGAGAGTTAAAAAAAAAAATAGTAACATGGTTCGTTTGATACACCGTATTAGAAATGATAGTATAAACTTATACAATACATTATAGACTTATCCATAGTTTGGTGCTAAAGTTGTATTGTCTAAACTTATACATTAATCTTCTCATATACATTAAAATGATGGATTATTCAATCCACCATGATAAGGCATGATACGATAGTGATGTATAAGCTACATGAAAATATGAAATCTATTGCCACCTTCCACCATCGCCACCACCATTCTCTACCACCCTCCACCTCCACCACCTCTGCCATCTATCGCCACTACCACTGCAAGCCTCCACCTCTGCCACCACCCACCACCACCACCGCCACCACCACCACCACCATCATCACCATCACCTTCCATCGCCGCCACCACCACCACCATCACTACCACCACAACCACCTCACTCCACAACCACTACTGCCACTGCCACCACCATCACCTTCCAACACCACCACCACTGCTACTGCCACCCCCATCATCACCATCACCTTCCACCGCCGCCATCTCCACCACCACACCGCCTCCACCATCCTCCACCATCATCGCCACCGCCACTACATACCGCCACCACCCACCACCACCAATACTGTCATAATCACCTCCCTCCAACGCCACAACTGCCACTACCACTGCCACCGCCACCGCCACCGCCACCGCCAACATCACCATCACCTTCCACCACCACCACTCGAACCACCACTACCCTACAACACTACCACCACCACAATACTCTTCACCACCACCGCTCCACCACCCTCCACCGCCACCACCACTACCTATCGCCTCGACGCACCACCACCACAACCACCTTCCTCCATCATCGTCACCACTCAACATTACCATTGCCACCTTTACGACCACCACCACAACCACCACCCTCTGTCACTGCCATGTTCGTAGTCTTCTCGGCCGCCACCTTCATCCTTACCACTCACTAACACCATCATCATTTTTATAATATGTATTATTATTCAATATTTTACGAAATGTATATTTATATTAATTTAATTTAAACAAAATGATAAGTTATACGATGTAAGACCAAACGTTCTATAATATTAATTTTTTAATCATGCCTAATACTGCCAGGCCTTGGCCTTATACTATACAACATATCAAACTTCCCATAGTTTTTCTTTCCATGTTTCATGCTTTTAACAAATCAACTCATAATTATTTTATTAATTAGGTCAAATGGTGAAACTTATTAGAAGTTGCAAGTTGTTGCAATTTGTAATATACTAAAAAAATATTCGCAATATGATAATTATCTATGTGATAAATATGCTTATTTTATCATGACCGAAAACATAAATATGAATACGCAACTTAGATGAATGTGGTTTAGTATGTTGTCACGAAGATAGTAAGGAATACAAACTTTTATACATTTTTTCTATTGATAAAGCACTTTCGTCCCTAGCAAAGGAGTTTTTCGTTTCAAATGGTGTATTACCGACGCATATGACCATCGGTACATAGCGACGACTAAAGTCGTCGGTAAGAAGATAGGAAAAGCCAGAGCCGTCGTTTACGTAACTGATGATTTTAAAAAGTTGTATATATAATAATTGTCGTCGGAGCCAATACCCACAATTTTTTGAACTATGATTGGTTATCTGCAAATTTTCATTATCAACAACTTTTAACTAACATTAACTTGCCATTTTCTTATAGTAAATAATTATTATTCTCTCTCTTTAATACTTTAGGTAAGAGTGCTTCAATTAGATTACACATTAATTAATAAACTCTAAAATGATGTAATATTAAGTAACATATATTTTGGAATGAATGAAGTAATTAGAACACATAGAAAGAGAAGAAAGGGGGAAAGAGGGAATAGAAGATGTAAGGGAGGAAAGCAGGAGCACATGGGCACAGAGAGAGCATGTGGAGAAGATTAAGAGCAGTTTTTCTTTTTCATGATCTAATTAACTTTTGGGGAGAAAAGAGCAACAAGGAATAACATGGCTGCACACCTCACTTCAAAGCACTTGCCCCTAGACTTCCAATACCAGCTTAATTAATCTGTTGTAGGGCCATGCTAAAAGCAGGACACATGAATGGGGCTCATGCCAAATGATACCCACTCGTCCTGCCCCACCATTATTTTCACCACCCATCATCACAAGTTACAACCACACAAACCAATGTGAAACACTGCGATTAAATGCAGGTGCATGGTGTGGGTCACTCACTACTCAAGTTCCCATAGATACGCTTGCATTGGAAAAGTGAAAGCACCCAATGATTTCTCCATCAATGGATAAACGACACAATATCCCATCCCATGCAATTCTCTGTATCCATCTCATCTCAACACCCTTTTGTTCTCTCGTCCTTGAAAAACATGACTACTGATGCATGCTAGATCCATGTTTTTTCTTTCAACAAAATCAATGATGTGGGGTAAATGCTACAATGTGAGACCAATCATATACATATATCAACTAAGGATGAGCAACATATAATGTATTATGGGTTATCTCTTCTGATATAATTTGTATTGCATATATATTTTTTTTTATGAATGATATCACTTATTTTAACACTCTCTTTTCAACACTATTGATTAGTTTAAATTTGTGTTTGTTCGTGAGGATGCCACTTTGCATCGGAGTCTTGTTGGTGCCTTACAGTACCTCACTTTCACCCGTCCTGACATTTCCTATGATGTTTAGCAGGTGTGCTTACACATGCATGCTCTCCACACCGAGCATATGCTTGCTCTCAAGCGTGTCTTACGCTATGTTCGTGGCACTCTGACTTACGATCTTCACTTGTATCCCTCCCCTATTGAAGAACTTGTTTCTTATACGGATTCTGGCTGGGGGGATGTCCTGACACCAGACGCTTTACTTCTGGCTATTGTACATGTTTTCCTCAGTGACAATCTTATTTCTTGGTCATCTAAGCGACAACCCGCCCTATCTCGCTCTAGTGCTGAAGCTGAATATCGGGGTGTTGCTTATGTTGTCTCCGAGTCCTGTTGGATCAACAATTTACTTCTGGAGCTTCACTTTCCTCTCTCTCTCAGGCAACATTGGTCCACTGTGACAATGTTAGTGCCATCTACCTCTCTGGAAATGCAGTGCACCATCAGCGTACCAAACATATAGAGATGGATATCCACTTTGTTCGGGAAAAGATCGCGGCGTGGCCAGGCTCGCATCCTTCATGTTCCTTCCCGTCATCAGATTGCAGGCATTTTTACCAAGGGCCTTCCTCGGGTCCTCTTTGATGATTTTCGTTCTAGTCTCAGCATCGGTGAACCAACCTCCCGCTTCGACTGCGGGGGTGTGATAGAATAGAATAATATGAATTTTTTTTTATTCTATTTACTGTAATTACGTTAGTAATTAGGTTTAGTCATTATTATTTAGTCAACTGTATTTTGTATAAATACGCTGTCTATTATTAATAATAAGCATGGAAAATATTTTCTTCACCACTAAATTGAAAATGATGTTATTTTTTATGGACTCTACATGAATTTGAATTTATGAATGAAATGAGTTAGCTAGAAATATAGTATTAAAATGAATGTTACTATAAATTTTCTTAAAAAATAGTAGTTCGATCTATATCAATTTTCTTGCACATATTAGCTAGATATGTACAAATTTTAAATTTTCTTATAAATCATGCATATGCCATAGGTCTTGATCGATCACCCCTTACCAAAATCCTAGCTCTGCCCTTTGTGAAAGGCTCGTTTGCAATTCTGTTGAAAATATGTAATCGTACCAGGAAAGGTTTAGCCTACTTGAGAATGTTTTTTCAAGCTTGTTATAATAAACAACAATTGTAGATAAATATATTGACTCATGCGACACTTCAGATAATTTGTAGTTCCTGACTGCCACAAATCTGTAAAGTTTGAAAAAACTAATCTTGGCAACTTTTGGACACCAATGAAAGTTAAGATTTTTTTAGTGGAGGTATAAAATCTCAGTTTTTTTAACATTTCACATTCAACAATAGTTAAGAACAGACGTAAATACGTATAACGATCGGTGGTAATTTGTGTATATCATTACTGATAATAAAATGTCTTTGGAAAAAAAATACATATTTAGCTAAATAAATTTTTCTTTTATATGAATTTTTGAAAAAAAAGTTTACATATTGAATAAACAAGTGTTAAGAGCTAAGCGACATATGAGTTGGGTGGGGAAAATCCAGGAATCAATCCCTAAAAGCTGCAATTTATCTTTATCTTTTCAGTGTAAAAAAAACAAGTTTCTAATTTTTTTTATTACATTAACTATATATATTTTTCTTTTATTTGTATATCTATGAGATCGGGATTATGGGCCCCTTTGTTAACTTATTGTATAAAATTGAAATTTCTTC
Organism: Lotus japonicus; assembly: GCF_012489685.1. Taxonomy (NCBI): domain Eukaryota; kingdom Viridiplantae; phylum Streptophyta; class Magnoliopsida; order Fabales; family Fabaceae; genus Lotus; species Lotus japonicus. The sequence goes on along the minus strand of NC_080041.1, from coordinate 101,880,006 downwards.
TATAACAAATATGAGAATTTAGAATCTGTTCTGTCAATCACATGTATAAGCCTTGTTTATCTACGTACCAAGCATATTTGAGGATGAGGTTAGAAGTTTCTCCATCTCGATCGAATGAAAGAACTGTCATTATCATGAATGAGCAATAAAATACCGTAGTAGTGATCATATATGTATTCCAAAATTACAGAATGAGATTATTTGTTGGTGTATATAGTAATAAGGAAGCTAGAACGTAATAAAAGTAATAAGAAAATTTCAATCTCTAAGAAAATTATTTGTTAATAAATTATTACAATTTTCTAAATACGTGGTGTGATAAGCAAATATAAAAAGGTTAAATATGCTTTTGTCCCTTTAACATAGTGATTTTTTTTTAATCCCCTTTAATTTTTCATTAATTTTAATCTCCATTTATAAAAATGATCAGGTTTTAATCCTTTTATCTATTTTAGTGTTGACGTGGTGCATTTTGTGATGGTTTGAATAATCTAATGCACAAAACAGCCTCAAAGTGTGTTAGTGGCAGTTGATACTACCAGAAATCCATAAAAATCGCCACAAAATGCATACTTAAATGGATAGAGAGACTAAAACCTAATATTTTCATAAATGAAGACCAAAATTAATAATTCGATCATTATTTTAGAGGAAAAAACATATTTAACCCTAGCTAGAAAAAAAATTACAGAATGAGTATCTTCAATACAAAATAGCCAAATATATCCAGCCAATGCCAGCATCATTGATGAATTTATTCTTATAAAATGGCTGCTTGAGACTTGCATCTTGATATTTACTATTATATGTTTCTCCTTGGATTCTGGATTTAATTTCATGCTGCGGCAGCCTAATGCCAACTTCATCTTGTCACACATGGCCAACACAGAGAGTGTGTAATGTTTTGCATTGCTTTGAATCCCACCATTAGTCATGTTCTAGAAAGTTTTGCTACGAAGAAGTTGCTGGCGGTGATGGTTTTCACAACGATTACTATTGGTAAGTTAGACAATAATATATCAATCTTATAACTTATTTAACATTTACATACGAACATTGCTATATCTTCCTACTCTATTCTCCTACAAATTCTCTTACATACTAAATTGAGAAAGAATTAAGTGTACTTCACATTTTCAAGATACCAAATGCAATAACTTCTTGTTTTATTTAGTACGTAGGAGGAGTAGTAGGAAGATAAATTATTTTCCTGTACATAAATTGCATTTTGAATGATAAAAAAATAATGCAAACATTCAATTTTTCTCCTTATATGTCACTCCTTAATATATTTATAAATATGTTATTCATTGCTTCTTTCTATTTTAATCTCTTCATCGTTTTTCACTGTGTGTTTACATTAAAATTTTCTTTTCTCTCTATCTTTATCGTTCTATTCAATCAGATTATATATCACATTTCATAATTTCGTCAACCTTTTTCTATATAGGTTTGTAGCAAACATTTTTATACACAACCTTTACTTCAATTTTCTCTCACTTTATGTCTGCGTAGCCTAAAAATTGTTGTCCTTGTGTCTCTGCATCCATCATCATCACCCTATCTGAAACTTTTGTCACCATAAGAGTGAGAGCCAAACCCCAGTGATCATTAACACCCCCTTAAATTACAACAATGAGATAATCAGAGAGAGAGAGAGAGAGAGAGTGACCAATTTGCATGAATGATATCATAGTTCTTCTACCATGGACTTCCCATCATCTCACCCTTTCATGTTTAACACCACTGAAGATCACGACCACCACCTACCTTCAATCTCTCTCAACAACTTTTCCTCTTTGCCACCCCAACACTTTCAAGGTATTACACTCTTTTTGTCACAAAGGGTATCAAATTCCTCCCCTTATGCTACCTTTTAATATTATTTGACAAGAAAAAAAAGGGTATTTAATTCAAACAATCAAACTTAACAAGTTTTTGATAAATGACAACACTATTCTGTTTTATGTCTTGTGTTTTTCCAGGGGGTGCACCTTTTCTGTTGAAGCGATCCATGTCATTTTCCGGCACCGAAAACAAGTGCAATAAAGTTCATGGAGATCAAGATGAGTTATCTGATGATGGATTGTACCAGAGTGGGGAGAAGAAAAAGAGGCTGAACTTGGAGCAGGTGAAGGCCCTTGAGAAGAGTTTTGAGTTGGGGAACAAACTTGAGGCAGAAAGGAAAGTGCAGCTAGCTAAGGCTCTTGGGTTGAAGCCAAGACAGATTGCAATATGGTTTCAGAATAGGAGGGCAAGGTGGAAAACAAAGCACTTGGAGAAGGAATTTGTTGTCCTCAAGAAGCCGTTTGATGCAGCCAAGGCTGACAATGATGAACTTAAACTTCAGAATCAGAAGCTATACACAGAGGTAATTAATATTTATACGTTTGGAAATCATTCGATAATTGATTCTTGAGTAAAAGACAATTATGAGTAGAAATACATGTATGTGAGTAGCTTCTCAATTTTAAAATTGATTTTGAGACCGGAGAAATTGATCCAAACACATTGTATGTTGATAATTGATATGTTGTCGCTATGGTTCATGTTGGGTTTAATTTGTGTATGATACATTGTGTTATAATGTCACATGTTAAGAATTGCTTATTGTCTAAAAACTTAGCTTTTAGCATCGTTCTTGCTCATATCATATTCTGTGCATCTTTGGAAATTGATTCTAATAGGTTTCAGAATTGATTATGGGGAAAGAGAAGTTGATCTAAATGTACTAATAGTATTGGATCACTTAGGGCCTGTTTGATAACTGTTTCCAAAACAGTTTTCAGTTTTTAAAAACTGAAAACTTGTTTGGTAAGACCTGTTTTCAAAAACAGTTTTTGAAAACAGTTCTCATTTTCAGTTTTTAAAACTAAAAAACCAAAACAGGTAAAAGATGTTTTTAGTTTCAGTTTTTAGTTTTCAGATATCAGTTTTCTAAATGTTCAAAAACATGTCATTCAAACTGTTTTCTTCTTCTGAAAACTGTTTTTAAGAATTGTTTCTGAAAACTGTTTTAAAAACTGAAAACTAAAACTGCTATCAAACAGGCCCTTAGTTTTCCATCATCTAGTTCCTTTATAGATCAAAATAATAAAGTTTTGGGAGAAATGGATATCTTGATGATATATATTTGAGGAAAGCACGGACGCTTAAGCTTTTAGAGGTTGATATAATATATAGTCTTGGATCACTGAATTTTCCTTACTCTAGTGCCGTTTTTGATCAAAATCATAAGGTTTGGAAGAAATGAATACATATCTGGGGATTGGTATTATTAAACTGGTGTTTCTGAATCTTGATCTTGATTCATGTATTCAATATTCATTAAATGACCATTTGTTTATATATATGTGGAGCATATGATAGAAGAGTATGATTCCAGTTCAAGAAAAGGGTTTTCTAATTCCTCTATGTTAATTGCTTTTTTAATTTTAAATTTGTTCCTCTGTCTTTTCTTCCCTGACTTGCTGGAATTGAATTTATTTTATTCTGTTCCTACTACTCATTGTTCTATTTCTATACGAAGTTTCATTGCTCTCTCATTTGTACACTAATGGCTCTAAATTGGTATTTTCATGAAAGAGAGCAAGCACACCCTTGTTTATTTTACTTCTCAGAAGAGGAAAACCTTTTACTTCTTTGAGTTAAGTACTTGTTATTCACTTTTGAAACTCCATTTCAATTCTTATTGTAATTGTCATTACTCATTCTTATGAAGAGTCACTGTCACTTAAGACCCCATAACTGCTAATTAGTAATGTTTTTCCATTAGATCCGATTAATGCACAGGAAGCAAAAGACACGAATATGATTTTTGGATCAGCTTCTCTTTAATCATAATCAAACATGAAAATACTTTTTCGCATAATTGATTATGACTTTAGAATTGACTGTAGAATGATTTTCAGCACCCATGAAATGGCTAGATACTTCATACTAGAGTAACCTGGTCTTGTTTAACATTTTTTTACTGTATGGTTTTTGCAGTTACAAGCTTTGAAAAGAAGGGATTGGTGTGAAGCTCGAACAATCAGCTTTAAGAAAGAAACTGAGGGTACTTGGAGCAATGGAAGTGAAAACAGCTCAGACATAAATTTAGATCTCTCAAGAACATCAATTTCAAATAGTCCTGTATCTCCCCAGAACAATAAAAACCTTATGACCACTTCAATAAAAACCCCCAGCATAACCCAACTCCTTCAATTCTCATCAAGGCCAAATCTCCAAGATGAAGGCTTGTGCAACATGTTTCACAACATTGATGAGCACCAGAACTTTTGGCCCTAGCCTGCGCAGCACCATTTTCATTGACCTTATTAATGACTTTTCAACAACAATGTTCAATGATATGAGGGCCAAAGTTAACAAAAATGATTGGTAAACACAAACAGTGGCGACACCTCGACACCTCGATCGCCACAAACTGCAGAGTTTAAATAAACTGTGCAGTTTGTGGCGAATTTTGGCCACCACAAACTTCCGGTGTCGAGGTGTTCTCCATTGTTTGTGAGTTTATTAATCACCATTGCAAATTTAATTATGCATTATACAACCTTTTTATATCAGCTTTTCAATTCATGTTGTAGAAAACAAATTAATCTTCTTCAGGCATGAGGAGTTGGTGGACTTTTGAGTAGTGCAATTTCTTCTCCAATGCAATTTATTGTATTCCATTGTATAAAAGAATGTTTTTGTTGGCTTTAGATAAAAAGAGTTACAAGTTCTTCTCTGTGGTACAAGTTCACCATAAGTGGCCTTTTAGCCTTTAAAATTTTAAATACAGTGATGTAGTCATGTAGTGGCATTGAAGGAGTAAACAGTAATAGTTCACAACTTCATCTAACCTTTTCAGAGTATCTAACCAAACTTTGTTCTGCTGAATATAATATATGCTGTCGAAAATGCAGTGATTAAGTTGCTATATCTTGCTAGAGGACTTCTGTAACCATATTATTTAGTTTTGATTTTTGAATTATCCCTCTCACAATCATGTCCAAGGCAATGTTTCTAGATTTTTTTTTGGTTTAGCTATCTTTTGAATCCAGAGATTTATCAGAGAATACTACACATATAATAACTAAGAAGAAAGATAAACCTAAGGTTGTCTGCCACCCAAGGTTTAAGTCTCATTTTATGTGACCAAGAAAGTAATTAGTTTTGTCTACTATGTAGATCATGCTTTATAAGAAAATAAAAACTTTGTAAAATCACTAATGTCAACATACTTCGTACAAGTAACAACATATTCTAAGTGAAAAGATTTAGTTTTACATGGATTTTGATAAAGATATTAGAGACAAGTAAAAAGACTCAAAATGAGAATGAAGTGTAAAGTGGCCTAATAAGAGGGGAAAAAAAATAAGTAACAAGGAACCATCATGAGAGTTAGGGAGATAACTAAGGAGGTACCCTCATGAAAGCTACGGCACAATGAGTCGTTCACAAAATCCTGAATGGTAATAGAGCCTTGAAATTAGAAAATTACATCTAGTTGTTCCATTTTTGAGTCATTCACCTCCATTAGAGGATAAACTAGATTCATTCCATCAGTTCAAATTTTGTCTAGTCTTTGAGAGAAATCATCAAACAAACATTCTGAACAGTTTTGTCCAACACATGAATACACAAATGATCTGGTGATACTAATCCCAATGGAGTGTTTACCAATGATACATAAGTGATAAATATAACTTTATGAAGCAACATAATAATTAGATAAACCTGGTCATAAGTTTGCACTAAATTCTGATAACACCAACATCAGTTTGAAGTTTCAATTTCAAGGGTTCAGAGTTTTAACTTTTAAGTCATGCTGAGTTCTTGACTCATGAGCTGGTGCAGTGAAATTTCACGGGCAGGAATGTGTAGTGGTGCTAGTGGTCTGAGGAAGTATTGAGACACACATTTCATTGTTGGTCTCGAGCAAGGATTTGGATTTAAGCATGATAATGTCACTATTGCAACCTGAAGTATGTCAAGCAAAACAGCCCTGCCTGGAAACAGAAGGCGCGGGTCCAATATTTCACATAATTTGATGTCTTCAGTTGATGCTGATTGAAGTGATGACAGTATTTCCTTAGGATGGCTTCCCACTAAAGTTTCAAGTGCCACAACTCCAAAGCTATAAACATCACACTTTTCACTCACAACCATAGTGTATGCAAGCTCTGCATTGATCGATTCCACAAGGTCAAGTTAAATGATCCAAAGGAAAACTGGCTGAAAATTAAATGGATTAAAGGAAGTATAAAATTTGCATAAACTAGTATTATTAACTAATGCACCTACCTGATATATGTATGGATTATGCATGCTCTACATTGAATCATATGAATAAGGGAAAAGCAAAAGGAGCTAAAAGTGTGAAAGAAAATGAAAAATTTACCTGGAGCTATATATCCAATGGTTCCAGCAACTATAGTTTGATTGGATGAATCATGCTGGAGGATTCGGGCTGTGCCAAAGTCAGAAACACTAGGCTGCCACTCCGTGTTAAGTAAGATATTGCTGGAAGATATGTCTCTATGAACTATTGGAGGGATGCAGTCATGATGAAGATATGACAAAGCATGAGCAACACCTTTAACAATGTTAACCCTCCTTTTCCAATCCAATTCCATTGCTTCCGCGTCATCATACAAGACAGAAAACAAGCTTCCTCTCTCCATGTATTGATAGATCAAAAACATGATCCTTCTGTGCAAGCAAAATCCGTAAAGCTTCACAACATGTCGATGCTTTACTTCTGATAATACCTTGATTTCATTTCTAAAACTCGCATCCAAAGCTGGAACCTCTGCTTCAAAGCCATGGAGCTTCTTCAAGGCAACAACCTTGCCACTAGGTAATTGTGCTTTATAAACACTCCCATATGCTCCTGTCCCAATGCAAAATTTCAAGTCAAAGTCTTCTGTTGCTCTAGTAATGTCTTCATATGCCATATTTCCGTCGAAATTCCATATGCAAAACAAATCCCCACTCTTAGCTGTCGTAGTGTTTGCACGTTTGTTATGATTTGTAGTGATATGATGTTTACTAAGACACAAAAGTAGTGAGAAGGCCAAGATTAAAACACCGAGGATTGGAAGAACTATGACTAGTTTGTGCTTTACTTTGTCACTTATCTTGCTTATTTTGTCACTGGTGTGTTTGTCATGTGGACAAGGTTGGAATTTAAAGTTAATTTGGTCATCCAAAAGATCACTGCACACATCCTTGTTCCCTCTTAGATCGTATCCTGTGAATCCAATCGGAATAGGACCCTTCAAATAATTGTAGGACACGTCCAAGGAAATCATCTGATGGAGAGAACCGGGAATGGTTCCAGTGAGGTTATTGTGGCTTAGATCCAAATAGACTAAGTGATGCAAATATCCAAGCTGTGGTGGTATATCACCAGTTATGAAGTTACTTCTTAGTTGCAACCTCTGCAAGTTGTTTAATTGGCCAAAATTAGGAGGAAGGGAACCAACCAGTAGATTTTGGGAAATGTCAAGGTCTACCAACAGGGTGAGATTTGTAAGGGAAGAAGGCAATGTCCCATTGATGGAGTTGTTATGAAGCCACAACTCTTGCAAGTTGGTTAACTGGCCAAAATTAGAAGGAAGGGAGCCAACCAGTAGATTGTTGGAAATGTCAAGGTGTTCCAACAGGGTGGGATTTGAAAGAAAAGTAGGCAATGTCCCATTGATAGAGTTGCTACCTAGTTGCAACCATTGCAAGTTGGTTAATTGGCCAAAATAAGAAGGAAGTGAACCAACTAGTAGATTGTTGGAAATGTCAAGATATTCTAATTGAGTGAGATTTGCAAGTGAAGCAGGCATGGTCCCGTTGATTCTGTTTCTAGATAGAGACAATGTTTTTAGATTTTTGAGGGAACCTAACTCCCAAGGAATGGAGCCTTCAAGAGAATTGTTTGACAAAACAAGATAAGTGAGTTTGGAGAGAATACCAATTTGTGGTGGGATACTCCCTCGCAGATTACTTCCCCTAACATCAAGACTTTCTAAATTCCGGAAAGCAGTGAGGTTGAATTTTGCGAAATGAATCTCGACTTCAGGATAATAAGCCCAATAGTTGATTTCTGTTATGCTTCCAGCCTTGTTGCAAGTGATGTCATACCACTGACAGCGACGGGAGATATTGATGCCTGGAACAGAAGTGTCCCACCATCCACTGTTCAATATAGCATTTGCTTCCAGCTGAAGCTGTGATGATGCAGACACAGATTGAGTCTCCATAATCATGATCACACAAGAAATAATGAGGAGGAGGACCGGGCCATAAAAATTACTAGAAAGAAAAGAGTACTGCATTATTATTATTTTTTGATGAATGCAATCAATCAGAGAAATGTGCAGACTGCACTACTGCAGAGATGTCTGATATGAAACCCAACTTATTAAGTAATGTAAGTACTCACGAACCACACTTCATTACAAGTCAACTAAGGCTCAGTCAAGTCAACTAACGTCCCCATTCACTGCACCAACATGCACGACAACACGGCATTGCTTTAATTTGCGACTAATTAGCCCATGGGTAGGACCATCACCCTCAAACTGCATTCAATTTAGAAGAAATGTGGTTAATGATTATACAGGACTCCCGTCATGGATATTACTCCAGTACCTTATCAAATGGGTGGATTTTAGTACCTTCAAATTATTTAGCATTGTGTAAAATAAGTTAGTGACTACTAAAGATGGCATCGAAAAAAATATCAATTTAATTCAAAAGGGTACATAAACCACTTTATTTTTTTTGTAACAGAGAAAAATTCTTAATTTAAAGTTTAATTCTCTAGATACATACATACAACTAATTTGGAGGTTGCAGCTTGCAAGTTTTTCTTAGTTGTATATTCCACGAAAGTAAGGGGATAACTCTTTTTGTGGACTTTGAAAACTTGGTTGGAAGTTTGTTAAAGAGGTGCAAGTTTTTCTTGGTAGTATGCCCCACGAAATTAAAAGGGTATATGTCAGGGGAACCTTACGAGGGAAATTTACATTACCAAAAATGTAAGTTTTTTTTTAAAGGCAAAAATGTAAGTTGGTACACTAGAATATGATAAAAAAATCAATTGTTGAAAAAATATTAAATAACGAACTAAACCAATTAAAATCAAATAAATTAGTTCGAATCCTATTTTACCATAAACTCAAACCGACTCAACTTATGAACACACCTAACGACAATATATAATACGAGTTAACAATTGTTAAATATAAGTTTAAAATACTTTCGACCTAAATGGTATGATTCGATTATGATGTATGGAAGTCGGATATATGAGGATTTGTATATATAAAATTGTTAAGTGTCAGATGTGGTTGACAAATTCATTTTCGACCTAACAGTTGTATTTCAAAATACAAGGAGACATGTTATTAAAAGCCAGGTATCAGGAATATGACGCAAGAAGGGCACGTGTAAGACGAAAGGACACGTGTAAGATGAGAAGACGCCTAGAAGACAGTTGTAATTGTCTTGTCAATTGACCGTTGGGAGATAGTTGTATTTTGGGTCTATAAATAGCAGATTCTTACATAGAATAGGGGTTCACGAATTTATCTACTCAAATGTACTCAAAACGCTTACAGTCGAACGCAATGACTACAAGCAGACTTAGAGGAAAAAAAGTAGGAACTTCGTGCAACTCTTGTATTTTAAGATTTAATTGTTATACAGAAAGTTTCAACATTTGTTCATTTACTTCGGTCGAGTTTACTTGTTTCATTTACATTTCTTTATAAATTTTCTAGTTTTATCAATTAATATTCAAGATATTTTCACCAAAGAACCCAAGAGACTTGAATCCAGTCCCTAGATTGATCATTGGATTCTCTTATTTGTTTACCAAAATTTAGTGTGAACAAATTGGCACACCTGGTGGGACATCTTTGTGAAAATAGTTGTTGAATCTGGTTACCATTCAAACTTACTTGGTCCACGTTTATGCATTTAAGAAGTGAAAGATTAGTGAGTATGGCGAATGGTAGATCAGGAAGTCGCAATTCCCATCCTGCGAATTTTGGGCCTTCGGCAAATCAAGCCGGAAATCCCAATGCTGGAGCGAATATTGAGGGAAATGCTTTGAATTCTGGAACGACACAGGCAACGACAACTAATGTGGCCGAAAATGTGATGCCTGTGGCATCACATGCGGCTACAGTGCCTTCTCTGACAACTCCAGTGGTGTCACAAATGGCTGCCGGGGCCTCTCGCCCCCAACCGGTAAACATGTCGGTGAACCCGCCATTTGGAATGCCTCCAGGATTGATGGTTGGAGTGGGGACATTCCCTGCCGTATATTCAGATAACATAATGTCAGTCGGATCCCCAAGGAATCCGCACCAGGCTTCGGCTTCCAATGTAGGAGGTCGAAACAATATTTACCCTCAGAATGGAGGGGGTGAATGTCAACCCTTTAGGGAATTCCTTGACGAATACCTCTGTTAATGTGTTGAGGCAACAAATGGATGATAGTAACCATGAAATGGTGAACATGTTGGCCCAACAAATAGGAACTGTGTTTAACCCTTTTATCCAAAACACAAACGAGTCTTATCAGCAGTTGACCAGACAAATGGGTCGAATTGCTGACGCATTTGGAGTCCCTCGAAACGAGGTGGCGAATCCTTTGGGTGCAGCGGTGAATAACGCTGTTGAAATCAATGCAGATCCTCAGAATGAACCGCTTCAAGCAAATGTCGAAGTAGCGGCATTGCAAGGTGGTCGAAACAAATTGGATAACCCTGGTGTCCAAGTGCCTCAAAATATTGAAAATCCTATTTTAATAAATTGAAATATGGACGCAGATAGGATAGTCGAGAGAGTTAGACAAAATAACATCGGGGGGCATCAAAATATAGCGGGCATAGTCGAAAAATTATTGAACCAACATGGGTTCAATGTAGGCTATGCGAACCGACCCCATTTTGCTTCGGCTTTCTCCGAGTTCGTCCTCCAGACCGAATTACCTAGAGGATGGAAGGTCCCAAAATTTACTAAGTTTTCAGGGGACACTGGAGAATCGACGGTCGAACACATTGCTAGGTACCAAATAGAAGCGGGGGATATAGCAAATAACGAGAACTTGAAAATGAAATATTTTCCTAGTTCTTTAACCAAAAATGCTTTTACCTGGTTTACCACTTTGTTGCCTAATTCGATCCATAATTGGACACAATTGGAAAGAGTTTTTCATGAACATTTCTTTAGAGGTGAGTCGAAAGTTAGTTTGAAAGAACTGGCTAGGGTGAAAAGAAAGTTTAAGGAAACCATAGACGATTATTTGAATAGGTTTAGACAATGGAAGTCGAAGTGCTTCACTCAGGTACCAGAACATGAGTTAGTCAAAATGGCGGCTGGTGGCCTAGATTAGTGAGTATGGCGAATGGTATATCAGGAAGTCGCAATTCCTTTCTTGCGAATTTTGGGCCTTCGGCAAATCAAGCCGGAAATCCCAATGCTGAAGCGAATATTGTGGGAAATGCTTTGAATTCTGGAACGACACAGGAAACGACAACTAATGTGGCCGAAAATGTGATGCCTGTGGCATCACATGCGGCTACAGTGCCTTCTCCGACAACTCCTGTGGTGTCACAAATGGCTGCCGGGGCCTTGATGAAAGGATATTTAATGAAGAGGTTTTCCTCCACTAACTACTATCAAATCCCTTTCAAGACTCAATCGTAGTATAGTATCGGGTTTTGTCGTCTCCACAGGGATTGTGTTGCTACGTATTAATCTCACTAGCTAGATGTTGGATGATCGATTTAACAAGTAAAATGTGATTTTATGTAAATAAAAGAGAAAATATATTTAAAGCGATAAAAGAAGTTTCACGGAGGCAAACAAAGAAGAAAATGTATTTGGAAAATGAGTTCACTTGATTTACTACTTATTATCAACCAATATACTCTTATAAGATGAAATTAACATTTAAGATGCCGATAAGAGCTATTCACCCACTAATTTCTTAGCTAAGTGAATCTACCAATTAAGAACTAGCCTTAATTCCTTAAGCCCTAGTGATCATAAAAGGAGCATTATAGCACATACCTACTCGATAAGACATTCCCGAGCTCTGTTCCTAACCTAAGAAGTTCATGTCCTAGAGGATAGAATCTCTGACTGTCACTCAAGAAATTCCAATAGTTCCTACTAGATAATCATATCCTAGAGAGGTGAGTATCCCGACTAGTCACTCGGTTTAGACCTCTTTTCCAACTCATGATATTCATACCTAAGAGTTAATGTCTCCTATTGTCACCTAGAAAACCTCAACCCTACCTAAGACATGTCTTTCTTAAGATGACTGATGCAAGAGTGGTTTCTCTAATTAACTAAACTCACACCAACTTTTCAATTGTCATGCAAAGCCTAAAAATCATCATATTGGCAAAAGATACATGAACGCGCAAAGAGAATTAATAACCTAAGACATAGGAATTTTTCCCTTTTTATGAACTAAGCCTACATTAACCCACGTCAATTTCCCAATCTATTTATGAATTAATATAAACTCTTTAGAACACCAATTAACCAATTGAAGCATTAATCATAGAGAGAAACACCAAATAATGAAAATCCATACTTATAATTGCATAAAAGTATATTGAATAAGAGAGAAAATCAAATTAAGTCATCCCAAATACTAAAAGAGAGTCAACACAAAAATAGGTAAAGAGAAAAACAAAACCCAAAATAGAACGGAGCCATGGACGTCCGGAAAAGTTGTCACCTCCTCCATGGCCCTGACACCGGCCCTCAAGGGCCTAGCCTTCCTCTCCACCAAGAAATTGCCTCCCAGTCTCCCAAAGGTTTTTTATTTGGTTTAGGAGAAAAGAAAGATGAAAAGGATCCCAAAAAATAGGTTAAAAACTGATTTTATATTGATTTTCGTGTTCTGTGCGTTTTTGTCTTTTTCTGCTGAAGCTGATGATCAGGTGCAGTCACGTACACCGTAAAACGGTGCACCCTCACAAAGTGGAGCGTTGGATCACAGAAGCTGCTACGTGGCGCTATCTCATGCGCGGGCATACGGTAAGCTACTGGACCCGCCATGCACTGAATAAAAACCTCCTGCCAGCTACGAATTTTTATTTCTTTTTCCCTTTTTTTTTTCTGATTTTCTCTCTCTTCTCATATCTTCTCCTAAAATAACAATAATATGAAATAAATAAAAATAAAAATAAGATAACAACTTAAAATAAAATTATCTAATCCTAAATTAAAGTAAATAAATCCTAATAATAATTAAATAGAATATAAAGCTAATTTAAATCCTAATAAAATCTAGAAAAATAATATAAAATGTAGAAAAATACTAAAACTAAATAAAAATATTAAAATGCATGAAATAAGCCTAAAGTGTCCTAAAATGACTAAAATATCTTAAATATTATATTAAAATGCATGCAAATAAACTACAAAAAATAGTCTTAAATCTCGGGTCATCAGGCCTCTCGCCCCCAACCGGTAAACATGCTGGTGAACCCGCCATTTGGAATGCCTCCAGGATTGATGGCTGGAGTGGGGACATTCCCTGCCGTATATTGATAACTCCTAGGCAAGTGTACCTATTCGTTAAGTAGTAATAAAATATCGATCTCAAGGATTGCGGTTGTCCAAATCAATTTCACCTATTAAATAACTAAAAAGACTAAGTAAAAAGGTTTGGGGTGAATAATTATTGAAAAAGAACTTAATTCAAAGTTGTAAAATTCAATGAAAAGCAAGTACGTAGTATTGAGAGCAATCAAAAGGGGAACTACCTGGGGTAGGATTTCATCAATCTCACTTATGTTCTTAATAGACTACTTAACTCATGAATTATCTAACTTATTTATGGTGCTTGCCTAAGTTTCTACGTGATAATCTCTTAACTACGCAGAACTTCCAATTAAACTGCTAACACTAATCTCTTAGTTCCTAGACGAATTCAATTGGAGAATTAAAGTACTTAGTTACTAGCCAACACAATTAGAAGTTACCATTATCTCTAAGGCGTAGGCGTTCCTAATCAATTCCTCACCGGATCCCTATTTTCTACCGATTTCTCAATCGCATACAAAATAGCAAAATTAATCTTCATGCATAAAGATTCATAGATAAAAGATGAGAAATTCATAAATAAAAATAGGATTCATGAGTCTAAAAAGTATATCAAAACATAAGATCAAAAGAGTCAAGCCAGACACCCCAAGTACCTACGAAGGTTTAGCCAAACATGACTTCCATGATCAAAATAAATTATTGAGATAAAAAAAGTTCTTTAAAAAGCTCAAAGTGATGCTAGGGTTAACTCCAGAACGGCTGAAGAGCTGCTATCTCTAATATTCCAGTCCAATTTCACGTCCCCCCTTGATGTTATATATCTTGCAAATATATATATCCTTGATAAGGTTATGCCAAAATCCTTGTCTTTTAATGCTGCCACGTGTCACCTTGCAATTGGTGGAGATTTTATAAGGGTGGAATCTAGTATTACGCAACCTACGGTATTATCGTAGACCCTTGATAAGGTTATGCCACGTGGTAGGAAAGGAGACAGCAACAGTTCGATCTTCTGCGGGTGCATGGAAGCTCCGTGGACTCTCAGCGGCAGATCAGCTCTCGTTACCTGATTTTCTCTTTTCCTTTTATTCTGAAAATCCTAAATAAAATAAAATCAAAATAATAAAATAAATCAAAATAAAATACTAAAAAGATAATAACTCAAAATAAAACATATCAATTATAAATAAAATAACTTAAATCCGAATAAATCTAAATAAAAATCATAAAAATATATAAAAATACAAAAAACCACATAAAAATAGTAAAATGCATGGAATAATCATGGAGTGATCTAAAATGACCAAAATATCCTAAATAATATATCCAAATGCATGGAAATAAACAAGAAAAATAGCTTAAACACCCGGGTCATCATATATTCAGATAACATAATGTCAGTCGAATCCCCAAGGAATCCGCACCAGGCTTCAGTTTCCAATGTAGGAGGTCGAAACAATATTTACCCTCAGAGAATGGCGGGGGTGAATGTCAACCCTTTAGGGAATTCCTTGACGAATACCTCTGTTAATGTGTTGAGGCAATAAATGGATGATAGTAACCATGAAATGGTGAACATGTTGGCCCAACAAATAGGAACTGTGTTTAACCCTTTTATCCAAAACACAAACGAGTCTTATCAGCAGTTGACCAGACAAATGGGTCGAATTGCTGACGCATTTGGAGTCCCTCGAAACGAGGTGGCGAATCCTTTGGGTGCAGCGGTGAATAACACTGTTGAAATCAATGCAGTTCCTCAGAATGAACCGCTTCAAGCAAATGTCGAAGTAGCAGCATTGCAAGGTGGTCGAAACCAATTGGATAACCCTGGTGTCCAAGTGCCTCAAAATATTGAAAATCCTATTTTAATAAATCGAAATATAGACGCAGATAGGATAGTCGAGAGAGTTAGACAAAATAACATCTGGGGGCATCAAAATATAGCGGGCATAGTCGAAAAATTATTGAACCAACATGGGTTCAATGTGGGCTATGCGAACCGACCCCATTTTGCTTCGGCTTTCTCCGAGTTCGTCCTCCAGACCGAATTACCTAGAGGATGGAAGGTCCCAAAATTTACTAAGTTTTCAGGGGACACTGGAGAATCGACGGTCGAACACATTGCTAGGTACCAAACAGAAGCAGGGGATATAGCAAATAACGAGAACTTGAAAATGAAATATTTTCCTAGTTCTTTAACCAAAAATGCTTTTACCTGTTTTACCACTTTGTTGCCTAATTCGATCCATAATTGGACACAATTGGAAAGAGTTTTTCATGAACAGTTCTTTAGAGGTGAGTCGAAAGTTAGTCTGAAAGAACTGGCTAGCGTGAAAAGAAAGTTTAAGGAAACCATAGACGATTATTTGAATAGGTTTAGACAATGGAAGTCGAAGTGCTTCACTCAGGTACCAGAACATGAGTTTGTCGAAATGGCGGCTGGTGGCCTAGACTATTCAATTCGTAAGAAAATAGATACCTAACATCTTAGGGACATGGCTCAACTGGCTGATAGAGTCAGACAAATCGAGAACTTAAAGATTGAAAAAGAGAAATTCAATAAGGTCCCGAAGAAGGGTAAAGTTGCATTCGTCGAAAGTTGTGAATATGTAACGCCCCGAATTTCGGGTGTCACTTTAGTAACCTATCAAAGTAAATATGCAATATTTTCCAAATGAATTTATAAAGCGAGTAATTTGTTTTCCTTTTGAATTGTTTTCAAAACATGTAATGCCTACATCCAACAGTAAATAAAATCTACATCAAGCCTTGACCAAGGCAAGTTCCCGAATGTATGAACGAAAGAACACAACTACAAATCTAACGAATGAAATCAGATCCAACAAGGAATCTGTCATGCCACGACACCCTAATCCGACCTACTCCCTACGATCTCCACACCGGGGAACCGCAAGAAAGCAATGCATCGGAACCTACCCGAATCTCAAATGCAAATTCCTAAAAATTATTAGGCAAGCTTAAACCAATAACGGTAAGCTCTCTAACCCAAGGCTCTAACCTTAAACCCGACTTTACTCTTCATGTCTTCCACTAATCTTCAAGTCTTCAGCTCCGACTCGTACAAAGGTCAAGTTTCATCGACAGTCCTCCATCGCCTAATAGCGTTAAGCGCCCAAACAACAAATAGCAAATAGAAAGGGTTAACTTCATGCAATTACCACGTATAAAAGGGAAAAGCATGCTATTAAAGTTTAAGTGCATAACATGACACATAAGCTAACAACTTAATTTCATAAAGATGACAACGTATATCCAACAACATAAAATCAAATCAGATATCAACACACAGAGATTTAATCAGATATCAGCAACATAATGATAGATTGAAATCAGTTATCAACAACCTCAACAATATAGCATCGAATCAGATATCAACCAAAACCATATAAGTGCCCTGTAGTACGACTAGGTGTTACTACCAAGACATATCAAATCAAAAGTGTCTCGCAAGACGGGACAATCACCTGGTACGAAACCCATTGACCTGTCACTTAATATGCCACGAAGGCCACTCAATACGCCACGAAGGCCACACAGTACGCCACGAAGGCCACACAGTACAACCCAACAACGCATGTGTACAAATATCAACACAGCATATAGCTACTTAGCACATGCTTAGTAGGTGATCCGTCCCAACATCAACCACGACAACAATCAAAACATCCACGCGAAAGCAGTAATGACAGAAACCAGTAAACGACCGAAGCCTCTCAGAAAATGGAGACACACGTCTCAATAAGTTCACTCGGCCGAAGCCTCCAGAAAACATTTTCCCAGTTCAGCACAACAGTCATAATCAAATGCCAATCAATTTAAACATCTTCATCTCAAGCGCAGGTAGTGCGATAAAAGCATGCAAGACTCAAAGACGCGCTAAAGCTGAGTTACCCTTACCTTCGTGAGTAGAAGTTGTGCATGGAAATTGCGAACCTAGAACAAGGAAACACAATCGTCAACACAAGCCCCACTAGAAACAACACTATCTAATAACACTAATCGAAATCATAAAGAAATCCTCTAAAGCTTCAGAGTTCCTATTTAGGCACAAATTGACAACGGAGACTTCGTTCGCTAAAACGAGCATAACTCGAGCTACAGAACTCGGAATGACACGAAACCAACGCCAAAATTTCGACAATCGAAAGAGCTACGATATAGCTCAGGTCATAGGGACCCAAAAATTATTTTTGGACACGGTACCCTAACAAATAGGTTTCGGCCACTCTCAAAATTAGGGTTTCCGAACTTTTTCTTCGATCTAAATCGATTCCTAGGTATTCTTAGGCGATATCTAGACCAGGGAAACTCTCAGAAAAATTATCGGGTCGAAAAATGTCGCAGGGGTATTTTGGTCAATATTTTTAGCTCGGAAACTCAAAATCAGAATTTCGAAAAACAAATTCGATGGGGTCGACACCAACGACGATTATGACGACTAATCCTACTAACGCTAAGCTCAGTCGAGAGTTTTAAGCCCAAAGAACGGAACTTTAGCCCAAAATGGGTATTTTGAGCAGAATCGAAACTCGGCGGCCTTTCGGCGACATTTGGCAAAATGTAATCCGCTAAACATGCTCAGGAGCACGCAGGGAATAAGTTTAGATAGAGAAATCAAGTTATTTGGACAGTTTTACAAAAAGCTCAAAACTTTGAGCACAGAAAAACATAGAGAAAAGCTGTCGAATTTACGATCAGAGGTAAGGAAAAGCATCAGTACCTCGAGGCCTACGCGTAGCAACGAACTGTGGGACGATCAGGCAATAATCGGCAAAAATCACTTCTCCTCCTCTCCTCCTCCTTGCTCACGGCCGTGTGTGTGTGTTTTGTGATGTTTTTGATTTTTCAAGCTATTTATAGGTTTTGGAAAATGCGGAAAAATGAAAATTTCGCGATTCCGATTTTTCCTGCGCATTCCTCTGTGAATTCTAAGATAGGTTCTGGCGACAGAAGTCCAAAACTCAAAGGAGGTTTCTTGGAATTAAATCAAACGATCCAAAGTCGGTGTAAATCGAGTTTACCCGAAAAACTACTTTTTGCAGTTGATGTCGGATGAGAAAACTTCCTTCTGAAGAAAGGTTGGAAACATCAAGAGAAATAGGTGTGCGCGTGTGGAATCTTCATTTGAAGCTCCGAATAGAAAAAGTCTTCATCGTCGGTTGATTTTAGGTTTCTTGAACTATCAGTGATTTAGTTTCGGCAAACCTCCGAGGATTAGAATCGGACGTTCGTACATTCCAGAGTTTCGTATCGAAACGCCTGTCATGGAAGGATTAAGAGAAGTTCTAACATTTCTCTGAAGATTTTTGGAATTAGTTTCCATCGTGTCTTTAAGTGTAAATTAGTCGTTTACTAACGTTTTCTTCTTCATAATACTAATCCAACCATCAAGTACAAGTCAAGTTCCTCTCACGCTTACACATAATCCTATGCGTGAGTTGGAAATTAATTATTTATTTAATTCTAAAATCCTGGGTCTTACAATACTACCCCCCAAAAAGAAAGTTTCGTCCTCGAAACTTAAGGTTTAACGAGAAGCTACGGACATCGTCCATTGGTCTTCTCCTTCAACTTAAAATATCATTTCTCAAACCACACACTATGCCACGCAGGCCACAACATCACGGCACAAAGCCCACATAGTATGCCACACAGGCTCCACACAACGGCACAAAGCCCACACAGTATGCCACAAAGGCTCCACTCAACGACACAAAGCCCACATAGTATGCCACACAGGCTTCCCACAACGGCACAAAGCCCACACAATATGCCACACAGGCTCCCCACAACGGCACAAAGCCCAGACAGTATGCCACACAGGCTCCACACAACGGCACAAAGCCGACACAATATGCTACACAGGCTTCCCACAACGGCACAAAGCCCACACAGTATGCCACACAGGCTCCCCACAACGGCACAAAGCCCACACAGTATGTCACACAGGCTCCCCACAACGGCACAAAGCCCACACAGTATGCCACACAGGCTTCCCACAACGCTCATCGTCCCCCACAAGCTAGGATTCTGAATACCACTCCCCAATATTAAGTTGATCAGGCTTAATATCTAGAAGAAGGAAATTTAGAAAATAGCTGGGAAGACCAATGAGCCACCCTCACAACAAACCAAATCTTAATCTCTTAATCTAAACCTGACAAGACTCCAAGTCTTACACATACCAGACGATAACTCATAAGCCCAAATTCTATACACCCGCCAAGAAGCCAAGTACTTAACATAACTTATCTCCCAATCTAGGCTAACAACTTTTATGTCAGAGTCAAACCTTCCCAACTTGCTATCACCGAACGTATAACCTGAGGTTAAATCCAGCCTATCCCACTACGACGAGTTCCTAGGTCTAGACAGTTCCTTTACCCCTACAGTGAAGCTATTACTACATCGAAATAATAATTAGGCACAAGTAAGGTATATCGCGATAATGAACACTAAAGGAAAATTCGAAAGAAACTTATGATATAGCTTGATACTTCGAGTAGTTAAGTAGAATAAGATTGTAGTATGAGACTTTAACAACCAAAGTAGTTAGCATACGACAAAACATAGAAACTCCAAAAGAATATCGCATCAGTTCGTAAGTCAACCAAAAGATCAGAATCCCGGCGACATCATGCTCTCCTCAGCCTGTGTTGGTAAATCCGCAAGTGTACGGAATCCACCCAGTTTTAAATATCGAACCACAGGGATTGTGAGTGAATAGATTCGGTTCAAGCTTTGAGTTTGAAGGCTTGTTTTATTGAGGCAAACAATGACGAAGTAGTAATAAGGAAAAAGAAAATATAAATTCAGAAATGAAACAGAGAAGGAAAAGAAAGAGTGATTTACTTTGGGTTCTTGCTCAACTAATCAATTCAAGCACATCATTCTAAGCACATGTTCTCATGAATCTCTCCTTGATGTTATATGTAAGATCAAGTTTTGATCTAGTAGTACAACTCTATGTTTTGATGATTACAAGTTAACCTTTTGATATGAACAATTGTGGTACTCTAACGTGTTTTTCTGAGTGTGCTATTTACAGGCTCTGACCTCAACTCAATCTCACACAAATCAGAAGCACTGTGTATAAAGGGTAACCCAAGCAACGCTTTCGCATTCACCATGTTCAGTATGAACAGTGGAAAAGCTTCAGAAGTTCTGAAGCTATACAAACTCTGATGTGGACTCAGTCGCTAGAAGCTCTGAAGATCCAGAAGTTCTGATAACCAAGAAACACTGAAGGTTCAGATGTTCTGATGGTGTAGAAGACTCTGAAGATCCAGAAGCTGAATAGTGGAAACTCTGAAGTCCAGAAGCAAGAAACTCTGAAGGCCATGTTCTTCCCTCTGAGTTCAGAATCAGAAGATACAATGGTCAGAGGATCTGTGCTTTCCCTCTGACTCTGATCAACCGGCTTCACAAGTTCCAATATGAAGTATTCCCCTGATCAGAAGTCTCCTAGGTTAAAAGGTCAAGTCTCTATCCAAGTACAAAAGCAAGTGTACCTTCCTGACGACCTACCTAACGTTCTCAGCCACAGTAGAAGCTGGATTTTCCAGAACTGCCCTCCAACGGTAGCATTTCCCATGCAACGCTCAACCCTAATCCTTGGAGTATATATAGAGGCTGAAGATTGAAAGAAGCGGCTAGAAGCAATACACACACGCAAGACATATTCAAAATATTCTAAGCTTTCTTTCATCTGAAATTCATTGTGTTTACTATTAGCTTTTTAGAAGCAAATCTCTTGTAAACAATTCTTTGATAAACAGTTTGTTTAGTTCCTTTAGGAGATCAAGGTTGATCGGATCCTAGAGAAGACTAAGAGAGTGAATCTTAGTGTGAGCTAAGTCAGTGTAATTGTTAGTCACTTGTAGGTTTCAAGTGCAGTTGTAACTCTTACCTGATTAGTGGATTGCCTTCATTCTAAGAAGGAAGAAATCACCTTAACGGGTGGACTGGAGTAGCTTGAGTGATTTATCAAGTGAACCAGGATAAAATTCTTGTGTGCTTTTCTATCTCTTATCTTTAGCACTTAAGTTCTCGAAAGATTTGTCAAAATCTTTAAGGTGGAAGTTTTGTTCTGAAAACGTTATTCAAACCCCCCCTTTCTACCGTTTTTCATACCTTCAATTGGTATCAGAGCGCAAGTTCTGATTACCACACCTAACAGTGTTCAGTGATCCGGGCCGGTATGAAAAACAATGGCTGCCACCACCAGTGAAACTCAAAGAGATGGTTACAACGCAAAGCCTCCTATGTTCGATGGTCAAAGGTTCGAATATTGGAAAGATAGACTGGAAAGTTTCTTTCTGGGTTTCGATGCAGATCTCTGGGATATTATTGTGGATGGCTATGAGCGTCCAGTTGATGCAGATGGCAAGAAGATCCCAAGGTCAGAGATGACTGCAGATCAAAAGAAGCTGTACTCACAACATCACAAAGCAAGAGCAATTCTTCTAAGTGCTATTTCCTATGAGGAGTACCAGAAGATTACAGATCGTGAGTTTGCTAAAGGCATTTTTTATTCTCTGAAGATGTCTCATGAAGGAAACAAGAAAGTCAAAGAATCAAAGGCATTGTCTTTGATCCAAAAGTATGAATCCTTCATCATGGAGCCAAATGAGTCCATTGAAGAAATGTTCTCCAGATTTCAATTGCTTGTAGCTGGCATACGACCTCTCAACAAGAGCTACACAACAAAAGATCATGTCATAAGGGTCATCAGGTGTCTTCCTGAAAGTTGGATGCCTTTGGTGACTTCAATAGAGCTCACGAGAGACGTTGAGAATATGAGTTTAGAAGAACTCATCAGCATTTTGAAATGCCATGAGCTGAAGCGCTCAGAGATGCAAGATCTGAGGAAAAAGTCCATAGCCTTGAAATCCAAATCTGAAAAGGCTAAGGTTGAGAAGTCAAAGGCTCTTCAAGCTGAAGAAGAAGAATCTGAAGAAGCATCAGAAGATTCTGATGAAGATGAGCTGACTCTGATCTCCAAGAGACTCAACCGCATCTGGAAGCACAGGCAGAGCAAGTTCAAAGGCTCTGGAAAGGCAAAAGGAAAGTATGAGTCCTCAGGCCAGAAGAAGTCTTCAATCAAGGAAGTCACATGTTTTGAGTGCAAAGAATCTGGGCACTACAAAAGTGATTGTCCAAAGTTGAAGAAAGACAAGAAGCCAAAGAAGCACTTCAAGACCAAGAAGAGTCTGATGGTGACATTCGATGAATCAGAGTCAGAGGATGTTGACTCTGATGGTGAAGTCCAAGGACTCATGGCCATTGTCAAAGACAAAGGATCAGAGTCAAAGGAAGCTGTTGACTCTGACTCAGAATCAGAAGGAGATCCTAACTCAGACGATGAAAATGAGGTATTTGCTTCTTTCTCTACCTCTGAACTGAAACATGCTTTGTCTGATATCATGGATAAGTATAACTCTTTATTGTCTAAGCATAAAAAGTTGAAAAAGAACTTATCTGCTGTCTCCAAGACTCCTTCTGAACATGAGAAAATTATTTCTGATTTGAAAAATGAAAATCATGCTTTGGTAAATTCTAACTCTGTGCTTAAGAACCAGATTGCTAAGTTAGAAGAAATTGTTGCATGTGATGCCTCTGATTGTAGAAATGAATCTAAGTATGAAAAGTCTTTTCAAAGATTCCTAGCTAAAAGCGTGGATAGAAGCTTAATGGCTTCAATGATCTATGGCGTAAGCAGAAATGGAATGCATGGCATTGGCTATTCTAAACCAATTAGAAATGAGCCTTCTGTGTCTAAAGCTAAATCCTTGTATGAATGCTTTGTTCCCTCTGGTACCATATTGCCTGATCCTGTACCTGCTAAAATTGCTAAAAACCCTCTTAAAAAGGGATCTTTCTCTATGACTAAATATCATGCAAATATTCCTTTAAAATATTATGTTGAGACACCCAAGGTGATCAGAACCTCTGGGGTAACTAACAAAAGAGGACCCAGAAAGTGGGTACCTAAGGACAAGATTATCTATGTTGCAGATATCCTTGATAGCTCCACTGAAACACCAATCATGGTATCTGGACAGTGGATGCTCGCGTCACATGACGGGAGAAAAGCGTATGTTCCGAGAGCTGAAACTTAAGCCTGGAGGCGAAGTTGGCTTCGGAGGAAATGAAAAGGGTAAAATTGTTGGTACTGGTACTATTTGTGTAGATAGTAGTCCATGCATTGATAATGTTTTATTGGTAGACGGCTTAACACATAACTTATTGTCTATAAGTCAATTAGCTGACAAGGGTTATGATGTTATATTCAATCAAAAGTCCTGCCGGGCTGTAAGTCAGATCGATGGCTCTGTTCTGTTTAACAGCAAGAGGAAGAACAACATTTATAAGATCAGATTATCTGAGTTGGAGGCTCAGAATGTGAAGTGCCTTCTGTCTGTTAATGAAGAGCAGTGGGTATGGCATAGACGGT
The DNA here is from genome assembly GCF_012489685.1 of Lotus japonicus. NCBI lineage: Eukaryota > Viridiplantae > Streptophyta > Magnoliopsida > Fabales > Fabaceae > Lotus > Lotus japonicus. The sequence continues at coordinate 101,855,963 of NC_080041.1, read as the reverse complement.
TAGGGCATGCCAGTATGAGAAAGATTTCTCAGCTGAGCAAGCTAAACCTTGTCAGGGGCTTACCCAATCTGAAGTTCGCTTCAGACGCTCTTTGTGAAGCATGTCAGAAAGGCAAATTCACAAAAGTCCCTTTCAAGGCAAAGAATGTTGTCTCAACCTCAAGGCCGTTAGAACTTCTGCATATCGACCTGTTTGGACCAGTGAAAACTGAGTCTATAGGTGGAAAGAGATATGGGATGGTTATCGTTGATGACTATAGCCGCTGGACATGGGTAAAGTTTCTAACCCGCAAGGATGAGTCTCATGCTGTGTTCTCTACCTTCATTGCTCAAGTGCAAAACGAGAAGGCTTGTAGGATTGTGCGTGTCAGAAGTGACCATGGTGGAGAGTTTGAGAATGACAAGTTTGAGAGTCTGTTTGATTCCTATGGAATTGCACATGATTTCTCTTGTCCCAGAACTCCTCAACAAAATGGTGTTGTTGAGAGGAAGAACAGAACTCTTCAGGAGATGGCTAGAACCATGCTCCAAGAAACTGGCATGGCTAAGCACTTTTGGGCAGAGGCAGTAAATACAGCATGTTACATTCAGAACAGAATCTCTGTGAGACCAATTCTGAATAAGACTCCTTATGAATTGTGGAAGAACATAAAACCCAACATTTCTTATTTTCATCCTTTTGGCTGTGTTTGTTATGTTCTCAATACTAAGGATAGATTGCATAAATTTGATGCTAAGTCTTCTAAGTGTCTATTACTTGGTTATTCTGATAGATCTAAAGGTTTTAGATTTTATAATACTGATGCTAAGACTATTGAAGAATCTATTCATGTTAGATTTGATGATAAGCTTGACTCTGACCAGTCAAAGCTAGTTGAAAAGTTTGCAGATTTAAGCATTAATGTTTCTGACAAAGGCAAAGCTCCAGAGGAAGTTGAGCCAGAGGAAGATGAACCAGAGGAAGAAGCTGGTCCCTCTAACTCACAAACTCTGAAGAAGAGCAGAATCACTGCAGCTCACCCTAAGGAATTGATTCTGGGCAACAAAGATGAACCAGTCAGAACCAGATCTGCCTTCAGACCCTCTGAAGAGACCTTGCTGAGTCTGAAAGGATTGGTGTCCTTAATTGAACCCAAGTCCATAGATGAAGCTCTTCAGGACAAGGATTGGATTCTGGCCATGGAAGAAGAATTAAATCAATTTTCCAAGAACGATGTTTGGAGCTTAGTGAAGAAGCCTGAGAATGTTCATGTTATTGGAACGAAATGGGTATTCAGAAACAAGCTAAATGAGAAAGGAGATGTAGTCAGAAACAAGGCAAGGCTAGTTGCTCAAGGCTACAGCCAGCAGGAAGGAATAGACTACACTGAAACATTTGCTCCGGTAGCAAGACTGGAGGCAATTAGACTGTTGATCTCCTTCTCAGTAAATCACAACATAGTTCTACATCAGATGGACGTAAAGAGTGCCTTCCTAAATGGTTATATCTCAGAGGAAGTCTATGTTCATCAACCCCCAGGTTTTGAAGATGAAAAGAAACCAGACCATGTGTTCAAATTGAAGAAATCACTCTACGGTCTGAAGCAAGCTCCCAGAGCATGGTATGAGAGACTTAGCTCATTCCTTCTGGAGAATGAGTTTGTAAGGGGTAAAGTAGATACAACTCTTTTTTGCAAGACTTATAAAGATGATATCTTAATTGTGCAAATTTATGTTGATGATATTATATTTGGTTCTGCTAATCAATCTCTATGCAAAGAATTTTCTGAGATGATGCAGGCTGAATTTGAGATGAGTATGATGGGAGAATTAAAGTACTTTCTGGGAATACAAGTTGATCAAACACCAGAAGGAACATATATCCATCAGAGCAAGTACACTAAAGAACTTCTGAAGAAGTTCAATATGCTGGAATCTACAGTGGCCAAGACTCCAATGCATCCTACATGCATTCTGGAGAAAGAAGATAAAAGTGGTAAAGTATGTCAGAAGCTCTATCGTGGCATGATAGGTTCACTTCTATACTTAACTGCATCTAGGCCAGACATACTATTTAGTGTTCACTTATGTGCTCGCTTCCAATCAGATCCAAGGGAAACCCACTTAACTGCTGTTAAGAGGATCCTAAGGTATCTGAAAGGCACCACTAACCTTGGCTTGATGTATAAGAAAACATCAGAGTATAAGCTTTCAGGTTATTGTGATGCTGATTATGCTGGAGATAGAACAGAGAGAAAAAGTACTTCTGGAAATTGTCAATTTCTGGGAAGCAATCTAGTCTCATGGGCAAGCAAGAGGCAATCAACCATTGCACTATCAACTGCAGAGGCAGAATATATCTCAGCAGCAATATGCAGCACTCAGATGCTCTGGATGAAACATCAGCTGGAGGATTATCAGATCCTTGAGAGCAATATCCCAATCTATTGTGATAACACTGCTGCAATCTCATTGAGTAAGAATCCTATCTTGCATTCAAGGGCAAAGCACATTGAGGTAAAGTATCACTTTATTAGAGATTATGTACAGAAGGGCGTACTTCTTCTGAAGTTTGTTGATACTGACCATCAATGGGCAGATATCTTTACAAAGCCCTTAGCAGAGCATAGATTTAATTTTATTCTGAAAAATCTAAACATGGACTTTTGTCCAGAGTGAAGATGGATCAGAACCTCTGACTATGATACTTCTTGATCAGAAGATGTCTAGTCCAGAAGGTAACTCAATCAGAGTGTGTGTGCCCACTGGTACTGACTCTGAAGCTGAGACAACAACACGTGTGTCAGAATTTCTGATGCATAATTCCTTGTGCCCGTGTGACAGTCTGTTATGATTGCGTGTAGATATGCTTATCTCCTGTGTGTGATTGTGTATTTTACTGTTACTATCTATCTTTAATTTTCAACCGTTGATCTTAAAGTGCTTTTTGAATCAACAACGGTTATTTGATAAAACCCACTATACACACACGTTCTCGTTCACTTCCGGTTTTCACTCTCGCACTCTCTGCTTTTCAAAACCGCTCTTCTCGATTTCTCTCTCGATCTCTCTTCATCTTTCAAACTTCATCTTCTACCTCAAACCTTCAACCTCTTCAAGATGGTGAAACAAACCAGAAGATCTGCTGCAGATGCACCTCAGTTCCCTCACATGGTAGTCGGTTTGGCAACGGGTCAAAGGGGCTCTGAGAACCCGGCACAAGAACAAGTTCAAGCTCAAGAGCAGATTGTTCCTATTGCAGAACGGGGCTGTGCCGTTCACTGCGTATTTCCTCCTGAGGAACTCCAAGTCCTGGCAGAATGGAGATTCAACCTCGATAACTTGGCTGCAAATGGGTATGATCTTCGTCCTGAAGTCCAAGCTCAAGGTTGGGGAAACTATTTCAACCGACTTCGAGGACCAGTGTATGAGAAACTGGTAAAGGAATTCTGGAAGCACGCCGACTGCGATGATACTCAGGTGGTCTCTCACATTCTTGGCAGGAAGATCATCATCACTGAGAAGTCATTCGTGAATCTGCTAGGAGCAGAAACTGCTTATGGGTATCGGTTCCAACTGACGGAATCGAAGCTGAAACCTAGCACCAAAGACAAAGTCAACCAGGCCCTGTACACCACTTTCAAACCGGGCAAGACGAGTTACAAAGTGATGGATCTTCACCCCAAACTCAGAATCTGGCACAAGATCCTGCTCAACTGCATCAATCAGAGACCGAAGGGCAGTTCCCCAGATTACATCAACTTCAACCAGAAGGCGATGCTGTTCTTCATTCAAGACAAGGAGAAGATCTGCCTTCCCTACTTCCTGTTCTCCTACTTAAAGGAATGCATCCGGAAGTCTCGCACCACCGCCTCCATCAAGTCTGCAATCAAATATATCCCTTTTGGGAGGCTGCTCTCAGACTTTCTCATTGAAAGCAACTTGGTGCAAGATTTGATCAATGCTGGTTGCACAGAGGATTTGAGCACAATTGTCAGTGATGTCTTCACTGCAAACTCCTTGAAGAAGATGGGCTTAATCCAGAAGAAAATTGCTCCTGCTCATGAAGACACATCTTCTGAGATCAGAGGAAGAAGAATGCCTCTGAATGACTACCCTCTGTGGACTCAAGCGGACAATCCTGACGCCATCAGATGCTATGTTGAAGACCTCAGGGCTCAAGGTTTCGAAATTGACCTTGATGATTTCGTCAGCAGACTACCGCCAGCTCCAGAGTTTCCTTCTCCTCCCAAGAGGAAAGCTCAGAGGAAGATGGTTCTGGAAGAATCCTCTGAAGAATCTGATGTCCCTCTGGTTAAGAAGACAAAGAGAAAGCCTGATGATGGTGATGATAGTGATAGTGAGGATGGTCCTCCAAAGAAGAAGCAGAAAAAGGTCAGAATCGTGGTGAAGCCTACTCGGGTGGAACCAGCTGCCGCAGTGGTCAGAAGGACTGAACCTCCTGCCAGAGTGACTCGATCATCAGCACATTCAAGTAAGCCTGCACTTGCTTCTGATGATGATTTGAATTTATTTGATGCACTCCCTATTTCTGCCTTGCTCCAACACTCCTCAAATCCCCTCACTCCTATTCCTGAATCCCAGCCAGCTTAACAAACCACCTCTCCACCACATTCCCCAAGATCTTCCTTCTTTCAACCTTCTCCTACTGAAGCACCCCTCTGGAATTTGCTTCAGAATCAACCCTCTAGGTCAGAAGAACCAACATCTCTCCTCACCATTCCATACGACCCATTATCCTCTGAACCAATCATCCATGAACAACCCGAGCCCAACCAAACAGAACCACAACCCAGAACGTCTGATCACTCTGCTCCCAGAGCATCAGCACGTCCTGCTGCCAGAACCACGGATACAGACTCTTCAACAGCCTTCACACCTGTATCCTTCCCAATCAATGTTATTGACTCTCCTCCCTCCAATACCTCTGAATCAATTAGAAAATTCATGGAGGTTAGAAAAGAAAAGGTATCTGCCTTGGAAGAGTATTACCTTACCTGTCCAAGCCCTAGGAGATATCCTGGCCCTAGACCTGAACGTCTAGTTGACCCAGATGAACCTATCTTGGCCAATCCTATCCAAGAGGCAGATCCCTTAATTCAACAAGCTCACCCTGTCCCTGACCAACAAGAGCCCATTCAACCAGACCCTGAACCTGAACAATCAGTGTCTAACCAATCCTCGGTTAGATCACCTCACCCTCTGGTTGACACTTCAGACCCTCACCTTGGAACCTCTGAACCCAACGCTCCCATGATTAACATTGGTTCTCCACAAGGTGCCTCTGAAGCCCATAGCAGCAATCACCCAGCCTCTCCTGAACCCAACCTCTCCATAATTCCCTATACTCACCTTCAACCCACATCTCTCTCTGAGTGCATCAATATCTTCTATCATGAAGCCTCCTTGAGGCTCCGCAATGTGCACGGTCAGACTGATCTCAGTGAGAATGCTGAAAATGTGGCTGATGAGTGGAACAATCTGAGCACTTGGCTAGTGGCTCAAGTTCCAATTATGATGCAGCTCCTGCATGCAGAGGGCAGTCAGAGCATTGAGGCTGCAAAGCAAAGGCTTGCTAGGAGGGTGGCTCTTCACGAACTAGAACAGAGAAATAAGCTTCTTGAAGCTATTGAAGAAGCCAAGAGAAAGAAAGAACAAGCAGAAGAAGCTGCACGTCAAGCAGCAGCTCAGGCTGAACAAGCCAGACTTGAGGCAGAGCGTCTTGAAGCTGAGGCTGAGGCAGAGCGACTTGCACCGGTTGTGTTTACTCCTGCTGCTTCTGCTTCCATTCCAGATCCTCAAGCTGCTCAGAATGTTCCTTCCAGTTCTTCTCAGCCAAGCTCTTCCAGACTCGACATCATGGAACAACGTCTTGACACTCATGAATCCATGCTGATTGAGATGAAGCAAATGATGATAGAACTTCTGAGACGCACTGACAAACCTTAGTTTTTAGGATCTCTTCTTTTTCTTCTTTTTCGTTAACTTTGTTTTCCCTTTGTTAAACTCTGTTTCTTTTTATTTATTTATTCTCTTTTGTTCGTTTGTGATTATATATGCATATATATCTATATACTTATGTCACATATGTTTGCAAAAGTCTTTTTTATTCATAATTCTATGTTTACATCATATTTCTTTACATCATATAATCTAGAATGGAGGATCCCTCCTCATTCTTCTGCACTCCTGGCGCTGCTCTGACCTATCCTTCTCCAGACGCTCCAGTACATGCTGGATGTTGCTGAGCCTGATCTTTAGCTCATCCCTCTCCAGAATCTCTTCTGAAGTCTTGAGCTTCTCTTCCAAACTCTCTTTCTCTTCCAGCAGCTTGAGTTCAAGCCGGCTGAGTTCTTGCACCTCCTCCACGAAGGCAAGAAATTCCTTCAGGTCTCTCTCCAACTCTGGACGCAGGTCCTCTTCCAGCAGTGTCCGTGTCAGCTCCGCGATGGTAGTTGCACCCTCTGGATGCCTGATGTTCAGGAACAAGTCCTCTTCAAAGGCCTTCTTCCTCAGCTCTTCTAGTGCTACGTTGTATGATGCCATTCTTTTTTAATGAAACTTGTTCGAGGTGTGAAGCTTACCTTTCTCTTCAACGCTTTATATAGGCTTCACTTTCTCTCTGAAAGTTAATGCTCTTACGGTTTCTCGAGGTTAAGTTCTTGGTAACTGACCCTTCTATTTACTCACTTGACCGGTGGTAAACGTTCATCCCTTACATTAACTCTTTTTTTTTTTTTTATCTCACCTGACTCTGATTCTTACATCTTTTTCATTTTCTTTAAACTTAGACCTTCTCTAAGGGGGAGTCCCTTGTACTTCAAGCTAAGTTTTTCACACCCCAAGCTTTTTGCTTATGACAAAAAGGGGGAGTAAACCCAGTTTTTTGATGTGTAAGATGTGTTAGTGTGATTTATTTTTCTTTTGGAGAATTTAAGAGTTCCACCTTCATGACCATAGATGTGTCACTGGGCAAATACAAGGAATACATTTCACTTCTTCTGAAGTGATTATAAGTTGACTCTGATACCCAAGACTCTGATACCTTGTCCATGACTCTGATCACTTATGCGCTCTGATTATTCGTTTTTCATCTATGTCATAAGTTTTTCACTCTGAACTCTTACATCATTTAGCTCAGAATCTAGACTTTACTAACGTTTTCATCAAGTATTAGATTCAGGGGGAGCTAAGCTCAGAATCAAGCAGTGACTTGAATTCAGAATGAGCAAGATAAACTATTCACATCAGGATAAGTATTATTCTATATCTCTAAACTCTGAGTGAATTCAGTTTAATGTTTAAGAATTTTTCATAAAAAATCTTAGTTTTGTCATCATCAAAAAGGGGGAGATTGTAAGATCAAGTTTTGATCTAGTAGTACAACTCTATGTTTTGATGATTACAAGTTAACCTTTTGATATGAACAATTGTGGTACTCTAACGTGTTTTTCTGAGTGTGCTATTTACAGGCTCTGACCTCAACTCAATCTCACACAAATCAGAAGCACTGTGTATAAAGGGTAACCCAAGCAACACTTTCGCATTCACCATGTTCAGTATGAACAGTGGAAAAGCTTCAGAAGTTCTGAAGCTATACAAACTCTGATGTGGACTCAGTCGCTAGAAGCTCTGAAGATCCAGAAGTTCTGATAACCAAGAAACACTGAAGGTTCAGATGTTCTGATGGTGTAGAAGACTCTGAAGATCCAGAAGCTGAATAGTGGAAACTCTGAAGTCCAGAAGCAAGAAACTCTGAAGGCCATGTTCTTCCCTCTGAGTTCAGAATCAGAAGATACAATGGTCAGAGGATCTGTGCTTTCCCTCTGACTCTGATCAACCGGCTTCACAAGTTCCAATATGAAGTATTCCCCTGATCAGAAGTCTCCTAGGTTAAAAGGTCAAGTCGCTATCCAAGTACAAAAGCAAGTGTACCTTCCTGACGACCTACCTAACGTTCTCAGCCACAGCAGAAGCTGGATTTTCCAGAACTGCCCTCCAACGGTAGCATTTCCCATGCAACGCTCAACCCTAATCCTTGGAGTATATATAGAGGCTGAAGATTGAAAGAAGCGGCTAGAAGCAATACACACGCGCAAGACATATTCAAAATATTCTAAGCTTTCTTTCATCTGAAATTCATTGTGTTTACTATTAGCTTTTTAGAAGCAAATCTCTTGTAAACAATTCTTTGATAAACAGTTTGTTTAGTTCCTTTAGGAGATCAAGGTTGATCGGATCCTAGAGAAGACTAAGAGAGTGAATCTTAGTGTGAGCTAAGTCAGTGTAATTGTTAGTCACTTGTAGGTTTCAAGTGCAGTTGTAACTCTTACCTGATTAGTGGATTGCCTTCATTCTAAGAAGGAAGAAATCACCTTAACGGGTGGACTGGAGTAGCTTGAGTGATTTATCAAGTGAACCAGGATAAAATTCTTGTGTGCTTTTCTATCTCTTATCTTTAGCACTTAAGTTCTCGAAAGATTTGTCAAAATCTTTAAGGTGGAAGTTTTGTTCTGAAAACGTTATTCAAACCCCCCCTTTCTACCGTTTTTCATACCTTCATTATAGCCTAAGCAACTACCTATCGATGCCTCGCATAGATAATTCTTTCAAACCAAAAGATAAGCCCAATTCCTTGCGTACTTAAACATTTGTTTGAAGCATAAAAATTATAAAGTTCAGGCCAACAAACCCCAACCCTTCCTCTATTCCTAGTAGCAAGTATAGAAGAGGTAATCCCAAATCAGTTCCCTAATCTATAACAAACTTCCGTTCTAATTATAGAAAAGTATAAAGCTAGCACATGTTCTAACTTGAAACATAAAGCATGGATATGGGATTCAAGGGAAGAAGAAGAACATGTGGGAAAGAACTTAAGATTATAACTCAAATACAAAAAGTCTTACAAAGAAATCCAAAGCAAAAGAAGAGAGATTAGCCAAGCAAGAGCCATGCTTGGCTAAGAACCTGAATTACAAGCTTAGAAGCCCTCTCACACTCTCCTAGATGCTCCTCTACCTCTGAGTTTATGTAAAAATGAAAGTAGTATCAAAGATTCCAAAAGAAAATGACTAAAATCCTATTTATAGGCAAAAATCACGAGTCTGGGCAGTTCCTAGCGCTCAGGCGCCAATTCAGAGCGCCTGAGCGCCAATTGCATGCCCAAAACATGCTCTCTGGAGCTAATTGGCGCCTAGGCGCCAATTCCCAGCGCCTGGGCGCCAATTCCAAAAGCTTCAGGAAATTGCACTAGCACCTAGGCGCCAATTCCCAACGCCTAGGCGCTCAAGCTCGCTTGGAAAAGACTCTTTGGCTACTGTAACTCCTCTTTCAATCCTCTTTAAGTCCTCCTTCAATTCCATGCTTCTTGGCTTTCTTTCTCCTTCAGTTTCTGCTCTCCAAACCTAACCAACAAGTCAAGGAAGATTCTAGAAGCTCAAAGAGCTCATTAGCACAAGAGGTCCTTCATAAAACACAAGAAAATCATGCAAGTCCTAAACTTTCTTAAAATGCAAGAAAAGTCCCTATAAAACTACAAAATTACTAAACTAATGCAAATGCACAAATAAAAGTTAAAATGCATGAGAATGCATGAAACACTACATGAGACACAAGAAAAAGACTCAAAACCTACAAGGAAAAACCATAAAAACATCATATAAACCCGGGTCATCAGCCTGCTTCCCTGCACTCGCAACTCTTCCTGAAGTGGTTGCACAAGATCCCCCAGTCTTCTCGCGGTCGGCTCAATATTTTGTTCCTCACAGTCCTTAGCTGAATGCCCTGGCTTCCTGCAGTTGTAGCAACATCTTGCGCATGCCTTGGCGCAGTGTCCAGCTTGTCCACGCTTGAAGCACAGTGAACTAAACCTAGCCACTGTAAAAAGCAACAATTTATGTTTGAAAGAAAGCTTGCCTTTCTTTTTAACCAGTAAATTTTCCCTTTTTTAATTGAAAAGTCTTAACTTTGTGCCAATAATCATCATCAAAACGTAAGGTTCTGTTGGGAATTGGTTTCTTAAATGCAGCAAGAAATTATGGGTGCTTGCTGAAGTGCCATGGTCATGGGGCTTTTTTTATTTGGCATAGCAAACAAGAAAGATATCAGTTTGGTCCAAAGCTGAAGAGATATTGACTTCCCCTTCCCTAAATATAATATTGTTCCTGAGTGACCAAATGTAACAGATTGTGCTTAGCCAAATAAAGCTCACTCCATGGTTCTCTTACTCCCCTTTTGAATGGTCTTCAAATGCTCTCCTTTGCTTGGGAATGCGGTAATTCTACTATGTTTAGGCCCTCTTCCTATTTGCTGTACTGTTTGGATTGATTGGGGCTTTGTAGCTAAATCTTATACTTGATATTATTATGTGTCTAAGCCTTGTAGCTACCAGCAATCTTGGTTACCCCTGTTGCTCGCTGTCAAGGGACTGAGTTAGTGTTTGCTTTAGGATTCTTTTCTTTTGGAACACTTTTGGTTAGTTCCTTTGCTCTGTTTTTCTTTTTCTTTTTGTTCTAGGGTCTAGCACCCCTTGTGCTAGCTATTTTTATCAATATACTTTGCTTATCAAAAAAAAAAAAGCTATCAGTTCTCAACACCTCTCTTTTTCTTTAGTTTTCAGTAAAAAGCATGCCAACTTTAAGATTAGTTATAAAAACCAAAACAAATTTATCATGTTTTCACTGAGCTAGAGTGTTATTCTGCAAAAACACACTTTGTCAAATATAATGAGTTTTCATGCAATTAAACTCTGGAAAATCATAGGACTACTCAAGTCACATGTATGTACATACATGTACAATGTATGTACATACATGTACATGTACATGCTTTCTTTTGTTTTTTGCTGCACTAGTTCCCCTGTCTGTACAACTTGGTCGGTTTTTTCTCTTTTTGTTTTTTCTCCCCTTTGTATTTGGGATTGAAGTACCCTTGTACTTCCTTTCAATGAATTTGTTCTTTCGCTGATAAAAAAAAAGTAAATCCTATTTCTCCATGTTCGAATGGCAAGTAACTCCTATTTATTGCCTTGATTGTTTGTAACAGGCTTGTGTGGAATGTAGAGTTGTTATAGCATCTTGGTTGCTGGTTTTTTTGCTGCAAGAAGGTACAACATAATTCACTAATTTCAGTAAGAGAAAATTGTACTAATAATTTATTTTTCCCCTCTTAAAGGTAACCCCTGAATATGTATCAAGTGGTAAAGTGACTGCAGTAAAATTTCACTAATCTGGTTTTTGGGGCTTATAAAAAAAACTAATATAAGTGTTTACAGGTTTTTGGTGGTCACTTGTTGATGCTCTTAAGTCAAATACTTTGATCTTTTGCCTAAGGTATGTTATTTAATTTCTTAACATTGGATGTTTAATGCTAGTTTGTTTGTGTTGTCATGGATTGAATGTTGTATGAACTAATGTCATCAATGGTTGTTAGTTGGAGTGTAAATATGTTGTATATAATATTCAATGCTTGATTATATGACAGAATATGGACATCCGTCAAATTCGCAGTTGGATGTATAATAGAACCATACCTAGCCAAAGGGAGCATACAAGTGCATTTTTGAATGGACTAAATGAATTTATTGCTCTTGCATGCCAAAAATCAGCAGACTTGACTAGTGGAGAGATTAGATGTCCTTGCACTAGATGTAGAAATCTCAAGTACTTAGATCCCATAGAGGTTGAAGTTCATCTTTGTAGGTGGGGATTTATATTAGATTATTGGTATTGGACATGTCATGGAGAAAGTGATCCAACTTTATGCACACCATTTAATACTTGTCCAAGTACTAGTGGCACTGCACAAGAGGGTAATAGATTTGAAAACATGGTTTACGATGCGTTTGATCCACAATTTAGAATGCATCCTAATCAACAAATAGAGGAGTCTCCAAATAAAGATGCTCAAGAGTTTTATGATTTACTACATGCAGCCCAAAAGCCATTGTGGCCAGGTTGTACTAATCATACAGAATTGTCTACTGCTGTTAGATTATTGACAATCAAATCAGATGGAAACATTTCCCAACGATCTTTCAATGAGTATATGGCTCTCATGAAAGAGACACATCCTGAAGGTAATGTTATTCCTGAAGATTATTATAGGGCAAAGAAGATAGTGTCCAAGCTTGGTCTTACAGCAAAAAAAATAGATTGTTGCGACAAAGGTTGTATGTTGTTCTACACTGATGAAGATATGAAATTAAAGCATTGCAAGTTTTGTGGCGGATCTCGTTATCATAGAAAAAAGGTTGGTAGAGATAATTACAAAGAAGTTCCTGTGAAGAGAATGCACTATTTACCCCTCATTCCCAGGCTTAAGAGATTGTATGCTTCAATGAGTTCTGCTCCACACATGAGGTGGCATTATGAAAATAAACGACACCCAGGAGTGATATGTCATCCATCAGATGGAAAAGCATGGAAATACTTTGATGGTAAGCATCTAGATCAGTTATTACACCACTTAGCATGGGGTCCTAAGAAAAAGGTGGAGACTTGGCCTATTTACTTTGTCAATGGTTTTAAGTTTCATACAGAAGAGTGGACTGTCAATAAGAAAACCATCAATTCTGGAGTTTGTGTTGAGGGTGATGATGAAGAGGATGAACACTATTATTATGGTGTTCTTAAAGAGATTTTGCGGCTAGAGTACCCAGGTGAACCAATCAAACAATTAGTGTTATTTAACTGTGAATGGTTTGATTCTGTCATCAATCGTGGGATGAAGGTTAATAAAGAATATGACATTGTGGAGGTTCATCGTTCTAGAAGGTATTCAAAATATGACCCTTTCATATTTGCAACAAATGCGATTCAAGTGTACTACATGCCTTACCCAAAACACATAAAAGAAAAGGTTGATTGGTGGGTTGTTACTAAAACCAAACCAATGGGTACAGTTGATGATCGGTATGCATTGGAGGTTGCATTTCAAGATACAACAACTCATGTGGACCCGGTTTCAAATGAAGAGCTAGATGGTCACTTGAGAGATGATGAAGCTTTATATGAGGAAGTGGATGAGGATGAGGATGAGGATGAGGATGAGGATGAGGATGAGGATGAGAATGAATACTCATGTCCCACCAAGTCAATCAACTTCTTCTACATATGTCCCACCAACTCAATCAACTCCTTCCACCAATGTCCCACCAACTCCTAATGTGGTACAAGATTGCACTAATGTCTCACCAACTCAATCAACTCCTTCCACCAATGTACAAGATTCCACCAATGTCTCACCATCTGAAAATGAATCAAATGATTGCAAACCTACATTCAACCTTGATGGCGAAGGGTATGCATTATTTTGTATAAGTTATTTTGAGTACTTTTAGTATACCTTTAATTGTTTACATGTCGTGTTTTTAGGTTTTTACCTTCGCATCCTGCTGCTAATGCCATCACTGATATCTTTCGAAGTTATTATAATGAACCATGCCCAACATGGAGGAAGATACCAGAAAATAGGAGAACTATGATGTTTGGAGAGTTCATGGTATATTTCAATGTAAATTATCAAGTTTGATCTACTATCACTATGTATGCAATTTTATCTAACTTTACTTGTATTTATTGTAGAAGAAATACTTTGTTTGTCCACCTGATGCTATATGGGCTAGAAATAACTTTGAATCTCGAGGTAAAAAACTGATGAAAGATAGTTTGAGTAAGGCTCATAGAGATAAGAAGAAGCCAAGGTGGCTTGGAGATCATGTATGGAATGGGCTATGTGAGCATTGGGAAACTCCGAAGTTCAAGGAGAAAAGTGTCAAAGCAAAGGCAAATCGGGCATCTGATCGTGAAGGATTTGGAGGGACCCTTCACATTGGTGGCTCTATCACAACATCTCAACATAGAGACAATTTGGTAAAGATTCTTCTCTTGTAGTGTATTCTCTTAATTTAGATATAAATGATATTGTCCTAATTTTTTGGTACTTGTTTTAGATGAAGAAAAATGGATTCAACCCTTCTCCACTAGACTTTTTTCGCTCTACACATCAACGCAAGGATGGTACATTTGTGGACAAGAAATCAGAGCATGTAGATGTATGATATGCTAAACTCTTCTTTAATTTAGTATACATGAATTGCATTAGACTAGTCTATAGGACAAATATTTATGGATTGGTTGGGCTCTTGTGACATTTTTAGTGTTTTTGTCTTTGTTTCTCATACAAGGTTGTGCTTGAAATTATGGTAAATGTAGGTTAGGTATTGTAAAAGAGAATTCATGGTTGATTTTATTGTAACTAATTCTTGCTAACAGGGTGCATATGTGCGTGAAATGGAAGATAGGACGCAAATAGCATCTGAGCAAAATCTTCCTCCGCCAAATGAGCTAGATGTGTGGCGTGATGTGGCTGGCATGAAAAAGGGTAGAATATATGGGTTGGGATTGGAGTCCACTGTTATCAATAAACAATATCATGGCTCATGTTCTTCATCATCTGAATGGGTAAGAAGATCAGAATTTGATCAATTGAGAAACACAATTATGGAGGAGACTAAAAGAATGGTAAAACAAATGATGGAAGAAAGGATGCAACAACCACCAATGCCAACCCCAAATCAAGAGGAGTTAGAAACTGATGAGTCAGAGAATGAGGAGGATCTTGGTGCTTTTCCATGAAAACTTTGTCAAGCTTTGTTTCTATATTTAATGTAATAGACTATGTTTAATGTAATAGTGATCTACTAGACTAGTTTAAGTAGTTAATGGTATACTTTTTGTGATGATTCAGTGATGAATTTAGGTGGATATGTTAAGATTGTGTGTTTTGTGATGATTCAATGATGATTATGGTTATATTCATATTTTTAACACTAAAAAAATCTGTCACAAAACTGATTATTTTTGTTAATTTTATATTTATTACCGTCACTGAACTCATCACTAACTTTTTAAATCTGTCGCTAATTCCGTCGCTATATTATAGCTGAAACCGTCGCTAATTCCGTCGCTATATTCCGTCGCTAAATTCTGTCGCTAATGCAGTCGCTAAATTCCGTCGCTAATGCAGTCGCTAAATTCTGTCGCTAAATCAGTCGCTAAATTTCGTCGCTACATCGGTTGCTACAAGTCCGTCGCTATATCGGTCGCTAAATCGGTCGCAACATTTAGCGACGAGTGAAATACCAACCAGCAAAAATCAGTCGCAAAATCGGTCGCTAACGGTTTTAGCGACCGATTTAGCCCATTTAGCGACCGATTTGGTCCGTCGCTAAATGACTGTTTTCTGGTAGTGAGAGTAGCTATAGCTCATTTCATTCAATGTGTTATGAAGTACTTACATTAGGGTTATGAACTATATCTATTTATAGGACACTACTAACTCTAGTATTACAAGATAAGATAATCTAAACATCTTATATAAACCCATAAGATAAGATATAATCTTATCTAAACCCATTAAATAAGATAGAGTCTTATTTAAACCTATAAGATAAGATATAGTCTTATCTAAACCTATAAGATAAGATAGAATTCCTCTAACCCCATATCACAATCCCCTTAAATTAAATTCAAATAATTGATAAGATAATGAACCAATCCCAACAGTATAAAATCTAAGTTTTTTTAACATTTGACATTTAACAATAGTTAAGAACAGTCGTAAATACGTATACCGATCGGTGGTAATTTGTGTATCATTACTGATAATAAAATGTTTTTTGAAAAAAAATAGATATTCAGGTAAATAATTTTTTCTTTTACATAAATTTTCGAAAAAAAGTTTACATATTTAATAAACAAATGTTAAAGCTAAGCGACATGTGGGTTGGGTGGGGAAAGTTCAGGAATTAATCCCTGAAAGCTGCAATTTATCTTTCCGGTGTAAAAAAAAAAACTAGTTTCTAATTTTTTTTATTACAAACTATAATTTTTTTTTTCTTTTATTTGTATATGTATGAGATCGGGATTATGGGCCCCTTTGTTAATTTATTGTATGAACTTGAAATTTCTTCTATAACAAATATGAGAATTTAGAATCTGTTCTGTCAATCACATGTATAAGCCTTGTTTGTTTACCATGCATATTTGAGGATGAGGTTAGAAGTTTCTCCATCTCGATCAATTTAAAGAACTTTCATTATCATAAATGAGCAATAAAATACTGTAGTAGTGATCATATATGTATTATATTCCAAAATTACAGAATGAGATTATTTGTTGGTGTATATAGTAATAAGGAAGCTAGAACCTAATAAAAGTAATAAGAAAATTTCAATTTCTAAGAAAATTATTTGTTGATAAATTATTACAATTTTCTAAATAGGTTGAGAGATAAACAAATATAAAAAGGTTAAATATGCTTTTGTCCCTTTAAAATAGTGAATTTTTTTATTTTAATCCCTTTAATTTTTCATTGATTTTAATCTCCATTTATATAAATGATCAGGTTTTAATCCTTTTATCTATTTTAGTGTTGACGTGGTGCATTTTGTGATGGTTTGAATAGCCTAATGCACAAAACAGCCTCAAAGTGTACGTGTTAGTGGCAATTGAAACTGCCACAAATCCACAAAAATCGCCACAAAATGCATACTTAAATGGATAGAGAGACTAAAACCTGATCATTTTCATAAATGAAGACCAAAATTAATAATTCGATCATTATTTCAGAGGAAAAATATATTTAACCCTAGCTAGAAAAAAATTCCAGAATGAGTATCTTCAATACAAAATAGCCAAATATATCCAGCCAATGCCAGCATCATTGATGAATTTATTCTTATAAAATGGCTGCTTGAGACTTGCATCTTGATATTTACTATTATATGTTTCTCCTTGGATTCTGGATTTAATTTCATGCTGCGGCAGCCTAATGCCAACTTCATCTTGTCACACATGGCCAACACAGAGAGTGTGTAATGTGCTTGCATTGCTTTGAATCCCACCATTAGTCATGTTCTAGAAAGTTTTGTACGATATAAGAAGTTGCTGGCGGTGATGGTTTTCACAACGATTACTATTGGTAAGTTAGACAATAATTAATATATCAATCTTATAACTTATTTAACATTTACATACGAGCATTGCTATATCCTCCCACTCTATCCTCCTATAAATTCTCTTACATGCTAAATTGAGAAATAATTAAATGTACTTCACATTTCCAAGATACCAAATGCAATAACTTCTTGTCTCATTTAGTATGTACGAGGATTAGTAGGAGGATAAATTATTTTCCCGTACATAAATAATGCAAACATTCAATTTTTCTCCTTATCTGTCACTCCTTAATATATTTATAACATGTTATTCATTGCTTCTTTCTATTTTAATCTCTGCATCGATTTTCACTGTGTGTTTACATTAAGAATTTCTTTTTTCTCTATTTCTATCGTTCTATTCAATCATACTTAGATTTTAACCCGTCTTCGTGCGATGCACGGACGAGCAGTTCTTCAATTTATCATATTTATTCAATCAATTTATTTAACTTCATCTATTTAAATCACGTACCAATTATTGTAACTTTTACTAATCACAATACAAAATATGGCTTAACCGAAACATAGACATTAACGACTAATTATAAACATTAATATCTATAACAAAAGTTGTATTTTCATTTATCTTTGTCAAAATAACTTGAACACAATTACAATGTTAAAGTTTCTGTTATAAATATACGAAGCCTCAGAGTGAAAATGATGAAAATCTCTTCACAACAGGGTATGGTCAACAATATACATATATTCAGAAAGAAATTTCAGTGTCAAATACACATTTAAAAAAACAGAAAGTACTAATTTTCTTGTACAAATTGACTCAAGCAATTGGCCTACTTACACAAGAAAATTGCCCCACGCTAGTCATGTAAACAAATGATGATCAAGTGAAAAAAATATTTTAATCTACTCTCAAGTATGATTACCTTTGAGAGCAGTTGGGGGGTACATGAAAATCATTATTGTTGTTACTTTTGTACTACTAATTAGTACATACATAAGTAAATATCTTACCTGAATGCACAAAGAAGAAAGATTAGAAAATAAAATCTGTCAAATACCTACTTGTCACATGATAGAAGATATACAAAGAGACAGAGCTGGACGTCTCTTCTCCATGTTCGGCAATTAGCAGCAACTACGACGCTGACGCGAAGCCTAACTGCTGCACAAAGTGGGACGAACACAAATTTGTCCATTGTTGAACAGGAAACGAAACAAGGCTCAGATCACAAACAATGGAAGGCTGAAAAGGAAAGCAGAGAAAGTGAATCCAAACTAAAAGGGAGAGAATAGAAAATTAATTTTATTATGACAAATTCACGTCTCTGGGAAAAGAAAAACAAAGATCATCAACTTGCACTAACATTTAACAAAAAAAGTAAATTTCCTCATTCAACAAAAAATATTGGGCCGCCCAGAGTTTTAGAAAATTAATTGGCCCACAAAGCTAATTTCTAGTTAACAAAAAAAATAACATACTTACCCAAAAAAAAAACACAAGTTTCATAAAAAAACTCTACACAATTAGGAAAAATGAAAAAAATATGCCCCACTCAATCCACATGAAATAAGTGGACCATCACAACATTCATGTAAAACAACTATCTTACATTTTTTTTAGAAATATCCTAGTTATCAAATAATGTTAATACATAATTCATTCACAAGTTTCGAACCCTGTACCATTCACACTTAACCCTTCTAATCCCCTACGTCAAATTAGTCATATCACTTCGGCTAACATTCGAAGAAAAACCTAACTTTCACTTCATATTGAATTCCAAAGTTAAATAATATCAACTCTAAAATACTATGACATATAATAAGAAATATATTACAATTTTCAAAGTGAATCTAAAATATACTCTTAATAGATCTATTTGTAACAGTGTTTCATCCACAAGCTTCGAACCATACACCATTCACACTCAACCCTTTCGATCCCCTACGTCAAATTAGTCCTATCACTTCGGCTAAAATTCCCAAAGAACCCTAACTTTCACTTCAAATTTGAACACCAAAGCTAAATAATATTGACTCTAAAATACTAAGACATATAACAGGAAATATATTCCAATCTTCATAATGAATCAAAAATATCCTTAAAAATAATAGTTAAACTATTTCAATTTAATAAGTTCAAATGATAACCTAGCTTTACAAATAACTTACTCACATCCACAAGCTTTGAACCCTGTCCCCTTCACGCTTAACCCTTCTCATCCCCTACGCGAAATTAGTTGTATCATTTCGGCTAACATTCCCAAAAAAACCCTAACTTTTACTTCAAATTTGAACTCCAAAGCTAAATAATATCAACTCAAAAATAGTAAGACATAATAGTTAAACTATTCCAATCTTCAAAATGAATCAAAAATATCCTTAAAAATAATAGTTAAACTATTTCAATCTAATAAGTTCAAATGATAGCCTAGCTTTACAAATAACTTACTCACATTCACAAGCTTCGAACCCTGTCCCCTTCACACTTAACCCTTCCCACCCCCTACGCGAAATTAGTCCTATCACTTCGGCTAACATTCGAAGAAAAACCTAACTTTCAATTCATATTAACCAAAGCTAAATAATATCAACTCTAAAATACTATGACATATAATAAGAAATATATTACAATCTTCAAAGTGAATAAAAAATATACTCTTAATAGATCTATTTGTAACAGTGTTTCATCTACAAGCTTCGAACCATGTATCGTTCACACTTAACCATTCCGATCCCCTACGTCAAATTAGTCCTATCACTTCAGCTAACATTCGAAGAAAAACCTAACTTTCAATTCATATTGAATTCCAAAGCTAAATAATATCAACTCTAAAATACTATGACATATAATAAGAAATAGATTCCAATCTTCAAAGTAAATAAAAAATATACTCTTAATAGATCTATTTGTAACAATGTTTCATCCACAAGCTTCGAACCCTGTACCGTTCACACTTAACCCTTTTGATCCCCTACGTCAAATTAGTCCTACCACTTCGGCTAACATTCGAAGAAAAAACTAACTTTCACTTCATATTAAATTCCAAAGCTAAATAATATCAACTCTAAAATACCATGACATGTAGAAAATACCATGGCCAAAAGTATGTAAAAACATACATATATAAAAATCAATGAAGCTAACTTTCTCCATCTCTAGAGTCCTTTGCAAATCAACGGTCGTCACACCACATTGTCTTGAAAATGCTCTCTACCGTTCAGACTTCGCCAAGAAAAAGGTGATCTTTTTTTCTTAAACTAATAACATCCAGTGAATCATACCCCAAAAACAAAAAACCAAGAAAAAAAAAAGAGAGAGAAGAAAATGGTCAGGAAATCAGCTGCAAGCCCGCAACCCAAAATGAAACACTTAATTGAGGAGGAAATGGAAAATCAGTTTGCTACTGTATACAAAATTTTGGACCAAGCAACAACTGAATTATGGGAGTGCAAAGATAACCCACATTGACCTTTTATATTCAGACAACCAATACACAGGAGGACTCGATTAGAAAAGTAGGAAACCTAGACACCTATAATATATTTTACCAATAAACAATTACCATTGAAAATTTTGCTATAAAAACGTAGATTCAGCCGTCAAAAAGTAAAATCAAAATTGCAATATGAAAAAAAACATGAACACATTTCATTTAATCACAACCTGTTACATAGGTGGGCTGCTAAATAAGTTAGCTTAAAAAGTCATTCCCAAATATAAAAAATATCTCTTGTGACTCAGAAGTATTGGTATTGGGAAAGCTGACTTTTAGCATAACATCTTCTTGGGATTAATTTGCAGGTCTTTGACTCATCAAACTCCAACAATTGCGCAAGTAAAAGCGAAAAAAGTTGTGAGAAATTAGCATTTTAGAATCTGCTATCTCTGCATGCATTCCTCAAAGCCAAGTATGTTGCAGCCTTTATTTCTTCCTTGCGTTGATTACTTCCACCTGAACCATTGAAGCTGCTTATGTCGTCTCAAACAAATTTTCAGATTCCTTGATTTTTCCACTTAGAGATGCAAACTCCTCAACTGTCAGTATCATTTGAATCTGAAACTGAGACTTCTACCTTTTTCATGTGAGGCAACATTCTCAATGGCTTTTTGCTCTACCGCTTTTGCTTTTACAGCTTGTTTGCAAAAAAAAAAGGCTTTGGCCCGATATTATAACGAAATCAGACTTACTTTAGGGTTTAGTACTTTAGTTACATACCCAATATTATAAGAAAACTCTAATTTTTATACCACTTTATATTTAATTAAACAAACCAAATGAATATTAAGGGACATACAAAACTAATCGAGCCTTAAAAAAAATCCATGGCCCAATCCACAAAAAATTGATTACCATATATCTTTTTTTTCAAATCATATCTCATACATACACTTTTTTTTTTGTTGATAATTTGACGGGCTGAAGCTTGTTCTCAAATCATATCTCATACATACACTTTAAAACAATATATATACCTCTGATCAATAAAGAATAAAAACAAAGTGTCAATTAAGTGTCTCTAAAAACCAAGACAAAGGGCAAGGAAGATATCATTTTCAATCACTTCTCTTTTTATTTCTCTTTACAAAATAATTTATTATATATCTCTTTTTTCTCTACTCTTCTTATATCTCATAGGTTGAGGTGTATTTGGATTGTGAATCCCTTCCATCCTTCAACCAAAACCATGTGCACCAGGAAAATTTGTTTGTGGAAATAGACATAAACATTAGACATGCTTGCAATGAGAATACAAACCCTTGAAAGCTACAAAGGATAATATGATGGACTATTCTCACCCAAATTAGTGGTACTCCTAACTGATGGACAATACGATTAAACATGGAATTCTTTATCTAGATTTATCCAACATAGAATTATCCTCCTAACAGATCAAGGGTGCCATTAAAAATGCAGGAATCAAGAACAGTCCTGAAAGAAAATAATCATCTTCAGTTTCCTATCATATAGATTTACACTTAGGTAGGCAGTTCATAAACATAACAATGTTGTGGGAACTTTAGATCCCTGGTAAGAAAAACATACTCGAAACACATATTGAGGAATGGAGACAGAAAATATAATGATTCTTCAACAATATCCAGAGAAAGGGCAAAACAAATTCAGAATTGTACTGTAAAATTACTTAGTTGGAAAGGTTAAAAGTAAAAGGACCAAATTAAATAACAGCTTTTACATATACAGTTATGCTAGCAAGTAAATAGAATACTACATACTGAAAATCCAGTGAGCTTGACTTCAAGTTGCTCAAGTTCTTTACTGGTTTGCTGTTTTAGGGGCCCAAGTTTCATGTAGAAGGTTTCTGCAGCAAGCAACAAAAATATATTGATAACAATGAATAAGTGAGATGCTAAATCACTGGAAAAAAAAATCAACAACAGTGACTAACTTGTAGAGGCATAAGCTAGACATCATGCAGTTAACTTAAGCATTTTTTTTTGAACGTAACTTAAGCATTTAAACCGTCTTTATATTTAATAGTAAGAGGTCAATTCAAGATCAAGCAGCATTACAAATACCATTTAGAGCCAATTGCATTCAAGAATTGGCTGCAAATATGATTTTGAAATGTACCAAGTTCAACAAATATTATATCTTAAAAAGAAAGAAAAGTCCCTTAGGGCCTTACCCCTCTCATCTGTTACTAACACGAGAAATTCATCCTTTTCAGTAAGGTGGTGATATGAGAAATCTGGAACAGCAATGAGTTCATAGTCCTTAAGGAAAAATCTCTAAAAGCTCGTGCCA
The DNA here is from genome assembly GCF_012489685.1 of Lotus japonicus. NCBI lineage: Eukaryota > Viridiplantae > Streptophyta > Magnoliopsida > Fabales > Fabaceae > Lotus > Lotus japonicus. Next base: position 101,833,227 of record NC_080041.1, on the reverse strand, counting down.
TTCCTGGGAAATCAGAGTTGCACAGCCAAACGCGAGCCACCTCAAGCTTATTATGAAGGGGAAAGACCTTTCCTTTACTAAGCTTTACCCTCTCTTCTTCCACTACTTTATTTTCTGGACTGGGCGAGCCCCTAGAGGGGCAACGCCCAGTGTGTAGCTCGCCCCGAGGCGAGGGCTTGGCCTTAGGTTGGGCCTCAGCTTCGGAGGCCCAATTGGCCCAATAGGTAGTACCCAAACTCTATAAATAGGAGGTAGTTACCAATTGTAAGGGACTTTTTTTGGCTCATTGGATAGAATTACACATGAAATTCAGCATTCTCACTCTCATTTTCATTCTCTCTCTAGAACAATTCTCTACTCTCTAGGTACTATACCTACCCTCAATGTTCATTCCTAGAACATTTGGCGCCGTCTGTGGGAAGTGTAAACTTTCTACTCCCATTCACGTGGATTGATTGTGCAAGAAGCTATCTCTGATTACGATTAGGCAGTTCTCGAGTTTTCCTATTCTGATTCTGTGACCGGCGTTCTCATTTCACAATTTCGTCTTCCTTTATCTATATAGGTTTGTAGCAAACATTTTTATACACAACGTTTACTTCAATTTTCTCTCACTTTAAGTCTGCGTAGCCTAAAAATTGTTGTCCTTGTGTCTCTGCATCCATCATCATCACCCTATCTGAAACTTTTGTCACCATAAGAGTGAGAGCCAAACCCCAGTGATCATTAACACCCCCTTAAATTACAACAATGAGATAATCAGAGAGAGAGAGTGACCAATTTGCATGAATGATATCATAGTTCTTCTACCATGGACTTCCCATCATCTCACCCTTTCATGTTTAACACCACTGAAGATCACGACCACCACCTACCTTCAATCTCTCTCAACAACTTTTCCTCTTTGCCACCCCAACACTTTCAAGGTATTACACTTTTTTGTCACAAAGGGTATCAAATTCCTCCCCTTATGCTGCCTTTTAATATTATTTGACATGAAAAAAAAGGGTATTTAATTCAAACAATCAAATTTAACAAGTTTTTGATAAATGACAACACTAGTATTCTGTTTTATGTCTTGTGTTTTTCCAGGGGGTGCACCTTTTCTGTTGAAGCGATCCATGTCATTTTCCGGCATCGAAAACAAGTGCAATGAAGTTCATGGAGATCAAGATGAGTTATCTGATGATGGATTGTACCAGAGTGGGGAGAAGAAAAAGAGGCTGAACTTGGAGCAGGTGAAGGCCCTTGAGAAGAGTTTTGAGTTGGGGAACAAACTTGAGGCAGAAAGGAAAGTGCAGCTAGCTAAGGCTCTTGGGTTGAAGCCAAGACAGATTGCAATATGGTTTCAGAATAGGAGGGCAAGGTGAAAAACAAAGCACTTGGAGAAGGAATTTGTTGTCCTCAAGAAGCAGTTTGATGCAGCCAAGGCTGACAATGATGAACTTAAACTTCAGAATTAGAAGCTATACACAGAGGTAATTAATATTTATACGTTTGGAAATCATTCGATAATTGATTCTTGAGTAAAAGACAATTATGAGTAGAAATACATGTATGTGAGTAGCTTCTCAATTTTAAAATTGATTTTGAGACCGGAGAAATTGATCCAAACACATTGTATGTTGATAATTGATATGTTGTCGCTATGGTTCATGTTGGGTTTAATTTGTGTATGATACATTGTGTTATAATGTCATATGTTAAGAATTGCTTATTGTCTAAATACTTAGCTTTTAGCATCGTTCTTGCTCATATCATATTCTGTGCATCTTTGGAAATTGATTCTAATAGGTTTCAGAATTGATTATGGGGAAAGAGAAGTTGATCCAAATGTACTAATAGTATTGGATCACTTAGTTTTCCATCATCTAGTTCCTTTATAGATCAAAATAATAAAGTTTTGGGAGAAATGGATATCTTGATGATATATATTTGAGGAAAGCACGGACGTTTAAGCTTTTAGAGGTTGATATAATATATAGTCTTGGATCACTGAATTTTCCATACTCTAGTGCCGTTTTGGATCAAAATCATAAGGTTTGGAAGAAATGAATACATATCTGGGGATTGGTATTATTAAACTGGTGTTTCTGAATCTTGATCTTGATTCATGTATTCAATATTCATTAAATGACCATTTGTTTATATATATGTGGAGCATATGATAGAAGAGTATGATTCCAGTTCAAGAAAAGGGTTTTCTAATTCCTCTATGTTAATTGCTTTTTTAATTTTAAATTTGTTCCTCTGTCTTTTCTTCCCTGACTTGCTGGAATTGAATTTATTTTATTCTGTTCCTACTACTCATTGTTCTATTTCTATACGAAGTTTCATTGCTCTCTCATTTGTACACTAATGGCTCTAAATTGGTATTTTCATGAAAGAGAGCAAGCACACCCTTGTTTATTTTACTTCTCAGAAGAGGAAAACCTTTTACTTCTTTGAGTTAAGTACTTGTTATTCACTTTTGAAACTCCATTTCAATTCTTATTGTAATTGCCATCCCTCATGTATTAGTGACTTATAAAGTGACCAATAACCACATTAATTATCTGCCTGATTTTATTAGGTCATTACTCATTCTTATGAAGAGTCACTGTCACTTAAGACCCCATAACTGCAAATTAGTAATGTTTTTCCATTAGATCCGATTAATGCACATGAAGCAAAAGACACGAATATGATTTTTGGATCAGCTTCTCTTTAATCATAATCAAACATGACACCGAGAAGCAAATTACAAAAACTTTTCCGCATAATTGATTATGACTTTAGAATTGACTGTAGAATGATTTTCGAGCACCCATGAAATGGCTAGATACTTCATACTAGAGTAACCTGGTCTTGTTTAACATTTTTTTACTGTATGGTTTTTGCAGTTACAAGCTTTGAAAAGAAGGGATTGGTGTGAAGCTCGAACAATCAGCTTTAAGAAAGAAACTGAAGGTACTTGGAGCAATGGAAGTGAAAACAGCTCAGACATAAATTTAGATCTCTCAAGAACATCAATTTCAAATAGTCCTGTATCTCCCCAGAACAATAAAAACCTTATGACCACTTCAATAAAAAACCCAGCATAACCCAACTCCTTCAATTCTCATCAAGGCCAAATCTCCAAGATGAAGGCTTGTGCAACATGTTTCACAACATTGATGAGCACCAGAACTTTTGGCCCTAGCCTGAGCAGCACCATTTTCATTGACCTTATTAATGACTTTTCAACAACAATGTTCAATGATATGAGGGCCAAAGTTAACAAAAATGATTGGTAAACACAAAAAGTGGCGACACCTCGACACCTAGATCGCCACAAACTGCAGAGTTTAAATAAACTGTGCAGTTTGTGGCGAATTTTGGCCACCACAAACTCCAGGTGTCGAGGTGTTCTCCATTGTTTGTGAGTTTATTAATCACCATTGCAAATTTAATTATGCATTATACAACCTTTTTATATCAGCTTTTCAATTCATGTTGTAGAAAACAAATTAATCTTCTTCAGGCATGAGGAGTTGGTGGACTTTTGAGTAGTGCAATTTCTTCTCCAATGCAATTTATTGTATTCCATTGTATAAAATAATGTTTTTGTTGGCTTTAGATAAAAAGAGTTACAAGTTCTTCTCTGTGGTACAAGTTCACCATAAGTGGCCTTTTAGCCTTTAAAATTTTAAATACAGTGATGTAGTCATGTAGTAGCATTGAAGGAGTAAACAGTAATAGTTCACAACTTCATCTAACCTTTTCAGAGTATCTAACCAAACTTTGTTCTGCTGAATATAATATATGCTGTCGAAAATGCAGTGATTAAGCTGCTATATCTTGCTAGAGGACTTCTGTAACCATATTATTTAGTTTTGATTTTTGAATTATCCCTCTCACAATCATGTCCAAGGCAATGTTTCTAGATTTTTTTTTTGGTTTAGCTATCCTTTGAATCCAGAGATTTATCAGAGAATACTACACATATAATAACTAAGAAGAAAGATAATCCTAAGGTTGTCTGCCACCCAAGGTTTAAGTCTCATTGTATGTGACCAAGACAGTAATTAGTTTTGTCTACTATGTAGATCATGCTTTATAAGAAAATAAAAACTTTGTAAAATCACTAATGTCAACATATTCTAAGTGAAAAGATTTAGTTTTACATGGATTTTGATAAAGATATAAGAGACAAGTAAAAAGCCTCAAAATGAGAATGAAGGTTCCAAGTGTAAAGTGGCCTAATAAGAGGGGAAAAAAATAAGTAACAAGGAACCCTCATGAGAGTTAGGGAGATAACTAAGGAGGTACCCTCATGAAAGCTACGGCACAATGAGTCGTTCACAAAATCCTGAATGGTAATAGAGCCTTGAAATTAGAAAATTACATCTAGTTGTTCCATTTTTGAGTCATTCACCTCCATTAGAGGATAAACTAGATTCATTCCATCCGTTCAAATTTTGTCTAGTCTTTGAGAGAAATCATCAAACAAACATTCTGAACAGTTTTGTCCAACACATGAATACACAAATGATCTGGTGATACTAATCCCAATGGAGTGTTTACCAATGATACATAAGTGATAAATATAACTTTATGAAGCAACATAATAATTAGATAAACCTGGTCATAAGTTTGCACTAAATTCTGATAACACCAACATCAGTTTGAAGTTTCAATTTCAAGGGTTCAGAGTTTTAAGTCATGCTGAGTTCTTGACTCATGAGCTGGTGCAGTGAAATTCCACGGGCAGGAATGTGTAGTGGTGCTAGTGGTCTGAGGAAGTATTGAGACACACATTTCATTGTTGGTCTCGAGCAAGGATTTGGATTTAAGCATGATAATGTCACTATTGCAACCTGAAGTATGTCAAGCAAAACAGCCCTGCCTGGAAACAGAAGGCGCGGGTCCAATATTTCACATAATTTGATGTCTTCAGTTGATGCTGATTGAAGTGATGACAGTATTTCCTTAGGATGGCTTCCCACTAAAGTTTCAAGTGCCACAACTCCAAAGCTATAAACATCACACTTTTCACTCACAACCATAGTGTATGCAAGCTCTGCATTGATCGATTCCACAAGGTCAAGTTAAATGATCCAAAGGAAAACTGGCTGAAAATTAAATGGATTAAAGGAAGTATAAAATTTGCATAAACTAGTATTATTAACTAATGCACCTACCTGATATATGTATGGATTATGCATCCAAAGCTGGAACCTCTGCTTCAAAGCCATGGAGCTTCTTCAAGGCAACGACCTTGCCACTAGGTAATTGTGCTTTATAAACACTCCCATATGCTCCTGTCCCAATGCAAAATTTCAAGTCAAAGTCTTCTGTTGCTCTAGTAATGTCTTCATATGCCATATTTCCGTCGAAATTCCATATGCAAAACAAATCCCCACTCTTAGCTGTCGTAGTGTTTGCACGTTTGTTATGATTTGTAGTGATATGATGTTTACTAAGACACAAAAGTAGTGAGAAGGCCAAGATTAAAACACCGAGGATTGGAAGAACTATGACTAGTTTGTGCTTTACTTTGTCACTTATCTTGCTTATTTTGTCACTGGTGTGTTTGTCATGTGGACAAGGTTGGAATTTAAAGTTAATTTGGTAATCCAAAAGATCACTGCACACATCCTTGTTCCCTAATAGATCGTATCCTGTGAATCCAATCGGAATAGGACCCTTCAAATAATTGTAGGACACGTTCACGAAAATGATCTGAGGGAGAGAACCGGGAATGGTTCCATTGAGGTTATTGTGGCTTAGATCCAAATAGACTAAGTTACGCAAATATCCAAGCTGTGGTGGTATATCACCAGTTATGAAGTTACTTCTTAGTTGCAACCTCTGCAAGTTGTTTAATTGGCCAAAATTAGGAGGAAGGGAACCAACCAGTAGATTTTGGGAAATGTCAAGGTCTACCAACAGGGTGAGATTTGTAAGGGAAGAAGGCAATGTCCCATTGATGGAGTTGTTATGAAGCCACAACTCTTGCAAGTTGGTTAACTGGCCAAAATTAGAAGGAAGGGAGCCAACCAGTAGATTGTTGGAAATGTCAAGGTGTTCCAACAGGGTGGGATTTGAAAGAAAAGTAGGCAATGTCCCATTGATAGAGTTGCTACCTAGTTGCAACCATTGCAAGTTGGTTAATTGGCCAAAATAAGAAGGAAGTGAACCAACTAGTAGATTGTTGGAAATGTCAAGATATTCTAATTGAGTGAGATTTGCAAGTGAAGCAGGCATGGTCCCGTTGATTCTGTTTCTAGATAGAGACAATGTTTTTAGATTTTTGAGGGAACCTAACTCCCAAGGAATGGAGCCTTCAAGAGAATTGTTTGACAAAACAAGATAAGTGAGTTTGGAGAGAATACCAATTTGTGGTGGGATACTCCCTCGCTGATTACTTCCACGAACAACAAGCCTTTCTAAGTTCGGGAAAGCAGAGAGGTTGAGTTTTGCGAAATGAAGCTCTCCTCCCGGAAAGTAGGGAGAGTAAATTCCTGTTATGCTCCCAGCCTTGTTGCAATCGATGCTATACCACTGACAGCGACGGGTCCATAAAAATCATGATCACACAAGAAATAATGAGGAGGAGGACCGGTCCATAAAAATTACTAGAAAGAAAAGAGTACTGCATTATTATTATTTTTTGATGAATGCAATCAATCAGAGAAATGTGCAGACTGCACTACTGCAGAGATGTCTGATATGAAACCCAACTTATTAAGTAATGTAAGTACTCACGAACCACACTTCATTACAAGTCAACTAAGGCCAGTACCTTATCAAATGGGTGGATTTTAGTACCTTCAAATTATTTAGCATTGTGTAAAATAAGTTAGTGACTACTAAAGATGGCATCGAAAAAAATATCAATTTAATTCAAAAGGGTACATAAACCACTTTATTTTTTTTGTAACAGAGAAAAATTCTTAATTTAAAGTTTAATTCTCTAGATACATACATACAACTAATTTGGAGGTTGCAGCTTGCAAGTTTTTCTTAGTTGTATATTCCACGAAAGTAAGGGGATAACTCTTTTTGTGGACTTTGAAAACTTGGTTGGAAGTTTGTTAAAGAGGTGCAAGTTTTTCTTGGTAGTATGCCCCACGAAATTAAAAGGGTATATGTCAGGGGAACCTTACGAGGGAAATTTACATTACCAAAAATGTAAGTTTTTTTTTAAAGGCAAAAATGTAAGTTGGTACACTAGAATTTGATAAAAAAATCAATTGTTGAAAAAATATTAAATAACGAACTAAACCAATTAAAATCAAATAAATTAGTTCGAATCCTATTTTACCATAAACTCAAACCGACTCAACTTATGAACACACCTAACGACAATATATAATACGAGTTAACAATTGTTAAATATAAGTTTAAAATACTTTCGAACTAAATGGTATGATTCGATTATGATGTATGGAAGTCGGATATATGAGGATTTGTATATATAAAATTGTTAAGTGTCAGATGTGGTTGACAAATTCATTTTCGACCTAACAGTTGTATTTCAAAATACAAGGAGACATGTTATTAAAAGCCAGGTATCAGGAATATGACGCAAGAAGGGCACGTGTAAGACGAAAGGACACGTGTAAGATGAGAAGACGCCTAGAAGACAGTTGTAATTGTCTTGTCAATTGACCGTTGGGAGATAGTTGTATTTTGGGTCTATAAATAGCAGATTCTTACATAGAATAGGGGTTCACGAATTTATCTACTCAAATGTACTCAAAACGCTTACAGTCGAACGCAATGACTACAAGCAGACTTAGAGGAAAAAAAGTAGGAACTTCGTGCAACTCTTGTATTTTTAGATTTAATTGTTATACAGAAAGTTTCAACATTTGTTCATTTACTTCGGTCGAGTTTACTTGTTTCATTTACATTTCTTTATAAATTTTCTAGTTTTATCAATTAATATTCAAGATATTTTCACCAAAGAACCCAAGAGACTTGAATCCAGTCCCTAGATTGATCATTGGATTCTCTTATTTGTTTACCAAAATTTAGTGTGAACAAATTGGCACACCTGGTGGGACATCTTTGTGAAAATAGTTGTTGAATCTGGTTACCATTCAAACTTACTTGGTCCACGTTTATGCATTTAAGAAGTGAAAGATTAGTGAGTATGGCGAATGGTAGATCAGGAAGTCGCAATTCCCATCCTGCGAATTTTGGGCCTTCGGCAAATCAAGCCGGAAATCCCAATGCTGGAGCGAATATTGAGGGAAATGCTTTGAATTCTGGAACGACACAGGCAACGACAACTAATGTGGCCGAAAATGTGATGCCTGTGGCATCACATGCGGCTACAGTGCCTTCTCTGACAACTCCAGTGGTGTCACAAATGGCTGCCGGGGCCTCTCGCCCCCAACCGGTAAACATGTCGGTGAACCCGCCATTTGGAATGCCTCCAGGATTGATGGTTGGAGTGGGGACATTCCCTGCCGTATATTCAGATAACATAATGTCAGTCGGATCCCCAAGGAATCCGCACCAGGCTTCGGCTTCCAATGTAGGAGGTCGAAACAATATTTACCCTCAGAATGGAGGGGGTGAATGTCAACCCTTTAGGGAATTCCTTGACGAATACCTCTGTTAATGTGTTGAGGCAACAAATGGATGATAGTAACCATGAAATGGTGAACATGTTGGCCCAACAAATAGGAACTGTGTTTAACCCTTTTATCCAAAACACAAACGAGTCTTATCAGCAGTTGACCAGACAAATGGGTCGAATTGCTGACGCATTTGGAGTCCCTCGAAACGAGGTGGCGAATCCTTTGGGTGCAGCGGTGAATAACGCTGTTGAAATCAATGCAGATCCTCAGAATGAACCGCTTCAAGCAAATGTCGAAGTAGCGGCATTGCAAGGTGGTCGAAACAAATTGGATAACCCTGGTGTCCAAGTGCCTCAAAATATTGAAAATCCTATTTTAATAAATTGAAATATGGACGCAGATAGGATAGTCGAGAGAGTTAGACAAAATAACATCGGGGGGCATCAAAATATAGCGGGCATAGTCGAAAAATTATTGAACCAACATGGGTTCAATGTAGGCTATGCGAACCGACCCCATTTTGCTTCGGCTTTCTCCGAGTTCGTCCTCCAGACCGAATTACCTAGAGGATGGAAGGTCCCAAAATTTACTAAGTTTTCAGGGGACACTGGAGAATCGACGGTCGAACACATTGCTAGGTACCAAATAGAAGCGGGGGATATAGCAAATAACGAGAACTTGAAAATGAAATATTTTCCTAGTTCTTTAACCAAAAATGCTTTTACCTGGTTTACCACTTTGTTGCCTAATTCGATCCATAATTGGACACAATTGGAAAGAGTTTTTCATGAACATTTCTTTAGAGGTGAGTCGAAAGTTAGTTTGAAAGAACTGGCTAGGGTGAAAAGAAAGTTTAAGGAAACCATAGACGATTATTTGAATAGGTTTAGACAATGGAAGTCGAAGTGCTTCACTCAGGTACCAGAACATGAGTTAGTCAAAATGGCGGCTGGTGGCCTAGATTATTCAATTCGTAAGAAAATAGATACCCAGCATCTTAGGGACATGGCTCAACTGGCTGATAGAGTCAGACAAATCGAGAACTTAAAGATTGAAAAAGAGAAATTCAATAAGGTCCTGAAGAAGGGTAAAGTTGCATTCATCGAAAGTTGTGAATATGAAGTCGATTATGACTCTTATCAAGGCAACTATGACGATGTCGAACAACAGGAGGTAGATGTAGCCGAATTGGTGTCAGGGCCTCCTTATGTTTGTAAGATGTTGAAACCTTATGAGTCTAAAACCACTGAGACAAATAAGAGCGTTAGTAAATTCCCTGTGAAACTATATAATTTCGATGTGACTAAATGTGATGTGATTTATGATATTTTGTTGAAGGATGGACAAATCAAAGTCCCTCCTAATCAGAAAGAAGTACCTTTCGACCAAAGGAAAGGGAAAAAGTTTTGTAAGTTTCATAATGTATTTAGTCATTGGACTAATAATTGTGTACGTTTCAGGGATTTGGTGCAAACTCCTATCAAGGAAGGACGACTGGAATTCAAAGAAAAAGATAAGGCTGCAATGAAAATTGACTCTGGCCCGATGCAGATTGGCAGTGCCAATTATGTTGAACCAGCTGGAATCATGATGGTCGAATTGTCTGACTTGAACTAGGTTGCTACCGGTGATGATGACGTGGAAGCTATGGGACCTACTCCAAGAATGGAGAAGGTCGAACTCTTTGAAGCAGATATGGAACCTCCATCTGCCGAGGAGGAAGTTGAAACTGCTAAGAAAATGGTGTATCCTCGATCAGAGGAGAGCCTGCTGGAATTCTTGCAACGCTGCAAGAAGTCATACTCTGAAGTAATGTTATGCCCAAGGTGTAGCGCAATATTCGACAAGGTAGCCGCTGTAAGATCAAGTTTTGATCAGTGGTTGCATCTTTATATTTTGATGATTACAATTAAGGTTTGTGATGATGAACAATTGTGGTACCCTAACATTTGTCTTTTTAGTTGTGACAAACAGGTTCTGAATCTGATCCAAGCCTATTTATTCAGAAGAAGAAGAACCAAGGGATACTGGAAAGAGAGCTCTAAAGCATACCATGTTCGTTCAGAACAGTGGCATATCCTTCAAAGTTCTAAAGATGCAAGCTCTCAAGAGGTTCTGAAGAACCAGAGTCAGAAGTTCTGAAGACCAGATGTTCCAGTGGAACGGTCCAGAAGCAGAAGACTCAAGTTCTGAAGACCTGCAAGAAGTTGGTTCTGAAGACTCAAGCTATTCTAGCTCTGTCGATCAGAAGTTCTGAGGAACTTGTTCAGAAGCAGAAGTTGCAAGGTCAGAAGAATCCAAGCTTCAGTCTGACGATGATCAGAAGCTTCACCAACGTTCATCTGAAGCCTTCAAGATCTTAAGTCAACTGGTGAAAGGACAGGTCGCTATCATAGTACAACATCGTACAAGTCTCAGTCTGTCGCCACCTACCTCGTGCAGCCTAGCAGTCTGATTTTACAAGATTGTCACTCCAACGGACAAAACCCTAGCAACGGCTACATCACAAGTCTTGGAGTATATAAAGGCTGAAGAAAGAAGAAAGAGACTAAGAAACTTTGCTGAAATCATTCAACACTTACAAACCAATCTCTTAGCAATATTTCTTCACTGTTCTTAAACATCTGAGTTTACCATTAGCTTTTTAGAAGCACTCATTGTAAACCCGAAACCTTTTACACTTCATTGTAAAGTTCCTTAAGAGACCAAGGTTGGTCGGATCTTGAGAGGACTGAATCAAGGTTGATTCAGTGTTTAGCTAGTCTTAAGAGGATCGGTAGATCAGCTTCTTAAGAGGATACTAGTGAGAAAATCAGTGTATTGTTAGTCACTTAGCAGGTAGCAAAGTGCAGTTGTAACACTCATTGATTTTAGTGAATTGCCTTCATCAGAAGAAGGAAGAAATCACCTTCACAGGTGGACTGGATTAGCTTGAGCTTTTATCTCAAGTGAACCAGGATAAAATACTTGCGTGCTTTACTTCTTATCCTTCAGCACTTAGTTCTTATCCTTGAGTTTTGAAAATTTCTAAAAGTATACCCTTTATTCAAAAACTCTATTCAAACCCCCCCCCCTTTCTAGTGTTTTTCGCACCTTCAATTGGCATCAGAGCTCCGGTTCTGATTTAAACACCTAACAGTGTTCAGTGATCCAGAACCTTGTGTGAAAAACAAACAATGGCCCAAGCCAATACTTCCGCTGACAACAACAACAACAACAATCAACTCAGAGCACCAATCTTTGATGGTGAAAAGTTTGAGTACTGGAAAGATAGAATAGAATGTTATTTCCTTGGCACTGACCCAGATCTCTGGGATATGGTCATTGAAGGCTATACTGATCCAGTAGATGCTTCAGGAGTGAAGATCCCTCGTTCTGAAATGACTGACGCTCAGAAGAAGCGTTTCAAGGATCATCACAAGGCGAAGTCTATGCTATTTAGCTCAATAACATATATTGAGTATGAGAAGATCTCTGACAAAGAAACAGCAAAATCCATCTTTGACTCCTTGGTCATGACGCATGAAGGAAATGAAGAGGTCAAGGAAACCAAGGCTCTTGCTCTCATACAACAATATGAGCAGTTTAAGATGGAATCTGGTGAAACCATTGAGGAGATGTACTCAAGGTTTCAAACTCTGATTGCTGGAATCAGAGTGCTAAACAAGGGCTACTCTGCTGGTGATCATGTCAAGAAGATCATCAGAAGTTTGCCCAAGGAGTGGAGAGCTTTTGTCACTGCACTGAAACTCTCCAGGAATCTGAACTCGTTGAAGTTAGAAGAACTCGTGAGTCATCTCAGAAGCCATGAGATTGAACTCAAAGAGGACAAGCCCCAAAAGAAAGACAAATCTATTGCTCTTAAGTCAAAGTCTGACAAAGCAAAAGCCTATCAGGCAGAAGAGGAAGATTCCTCTGAAGAGCTATCAGATGCGTCTGGTGATGAAGAGCTATCTCTTTTCACAAAGAGATTAAGAAAACTCTGGAAGAATAGACATAGCAAAGGCAAAGGACCAAAGAAGAGTTCAGGAAGATATGAATCTTCATCTGGTCAGAAGAAATCATCTGGAAAGGAAGTCACTTGCTTCGAGTGCAAGGAATCTGGGCACTACAAGAGTGACTGTCCCAAGCTAAAGAAGGACAAGAGACCAAGAAAAGTCTTCAAGAAGAAAGCTCTCATAACCTTTAATGCAACTGATTCTGATGAAGCTGAGTCAGAAGAAGATGAAGTTGTGGAGGCTCTGATGGCCACCACCAGCAGAGGTGCTGAAGCTTCAGAAGATGATTCAGACTCTGAGAATGATGATGAGGTATTCTCTAATTTTTCTCCATCTGAGCTAAGAACTGCTTTATCTGAAATAATGGAGAAACATGATGTTCTAGTAAGTAAATATAAAGAGCTTAAGAGAAAGTATGCTGTTAAAACTAGTTCATCAGAAGTTCATGAGAAGTCAGTCTCTGAACTCATGGAAGAAAACTATACTCTTGTTATGACAACACTGTTCTTCGTGCTAAAAATGATGTGCTAGAAGACCAACTTGCATCATCTGATGTTAAGTATGAGACAAAATATGAGAAAGCGTTTCAAAAGTTCCTTGCAAAGGGCATAGACAGAAGTCTTATGGCTTCAATGATCTATGGCATGAGCAGAAATGGGAACAGTGGCCTTGGCTACTTTCAATCCATGAGAGATAAGTCATCTGAGCCCAAACGCGAACCTTTGCATAAGCATTTCGTTCCCGCTGGCACTGTCATTCCAGAAAAGGTTACACCAAAGGTGGTGAAACCAAAGGGAAAGTCCAAACTTGACTTATTTAGATACTATACTCAGGTTCCTATGTATTATCCTCCTGTTGCACCCAAAGTTCCAAGAACTTCTGGGAAAACTAACAAGAAAGGACCCAAGATATGGGTACCTAAGACAAAAATTATTCCTGTTGCAGACATCTTATGCAGCTCAGTTAAGACACTTGTCATGGTACCTGGACAGTGGATGCTCGCGACACATGACGGGCACAAGGTCTATATTCCAAGAACTGACACCGCTTAAGTCAGGAGGAGACGTTGGCTTTGGAGGAAACCAGAAGGGAAAAATTATTGGAAAAGGTTCCATAGGAGATGGAAAAATTCCAGTTATCAATGATGTACTTTTGGTGGAAGGATTATTTCATAACTTGCTCTCCATAAGCCAAATTGCTGACAAAGGTTACGATGTGATCTTCAATCAAACCGGATGCAGAGCTGTTAGTCAAACAAATGGATCTCTTTTGTTTTCTGGGAAGAGGAAAAATGATATTTACAAAATCAAATCTTCTGAACTACTATCTCAGAAGGTCAAGTGTCTCATGTCAGTTAATGATGAGCAATGGATCTGGCACAGACGCCTAGGGCATGCCAGCCTCAGGAAAATTTCTCAACTTAGCAAGCTAAATCTCGTCAGAGGTTTGCCTCGTCTGAAGTACTCATCAGAGGCTCTATGTGAAGCTTGTCAGAAGGGAAAATTCACCAAGAAACCCTTTAAAGCAAAGAATGTGGTATCTACAACAAGACCCCTTGAGCTACTTCACATTGATCTTTTTGGACCAGTGAAAACTGAATCCATTGGAGGAAAGAAGTATGGGTTAGTCATTGTAGATGACTATAGCAGGTGGACATGGGTAAAGTTCCTAAGGCACAAAGATGAAACACACACTGTGTTTACCAACTTCATTACCCTTGTTCAGAAGGAGTTTCAATCTTCTGTGATTACTGTCAGAAGTGACCATGGTGGAGAATTTGAGAACAAAGCTTTTGAAGAATTATTCAACTCCCAAGGAATCTCTCATAACTTCTCCTGTCCTCGTACTCCTCAACAAAATGGAGTAGTTGAAAGAAAGAATAGAACTCTTCAGGAGATGGCTCGCACCATGATGCAAGAATCAAGTATGACCAAGCACTTCTGGGCAGAAGCAATCAACACTGCATGCTACATCCAGAACAGAATCTCCATTAGACCAATTCTGGAGAAGACTCCTTATGAGCTATGCAAAGGAAGAAAACCTGATATCTCTTACTTCCATCCTTTTGGAAGCTGTTGCTACATGCTCAACACTAAGGAGCAATTGGGTAAATTCGACTCTAAAGCTTTAAAATGTTATTTTCTTGGTTACTCTGAAATATCTAAAGGTTTTAGAATTTATAATATTATTCATCAAACTGTTGAGGAATCTATCCAGATTAGATTTGATGATAAGCTTGGCTTAGAAAAGTCAAAGCTGTTTGAAAGATTTGCAGATTTAAGCATTGATTATTCAGAAGCAAATCAACCAAAGAACAGCTCAGAGGATGTTGCTCCAGAGGCAGAAGCATCTGAAGCTGCTCCAACAACTTCTGATCAGCTTCAGAAGAAGAAAAGAATAGCTGTCTCTCATCCAGAAGAACTGATTATTGGCAACAAAGATGCTCCAGTCAGAACCAGGTCAATGCTCAAACCTTCAGAAGAGACTTTTCTGAGTCTGAAGGGACTTGTTTCTCTCATTGAGCCCAAATCAGTTGATGAAGCTCTTGAAGACAAAGGCTGGATTCTGGCAATGCAAGAAGAGCTAGATCAGTTCACCAAGAATGATGTATGGACCTTAATGCCTAAACCCAAGGGTTTCCATGTCATAGGAACCAAATGGGTATTCAGAAACAAGCTGAATGAAAAAGGAGAAGTAACAAGAAACAAGGCAAGACTGGTGGCTCAAGGCTACAGTCAACAAGAGGGAATTGATTACACTGAGACCTTTGCTCCTGTAGCAAGGCTTGAAGCTATAAGGCTACTGATTTCCTTCTCAGTAAATCACAACATCATTCTCCATCAGATGGACGTCAAGAGTGCCTTCCTAAATGACTACATTTCAGAAGAAGTGTATGTCAAGCAACCTCCTGGCTTTGAAGATGACAAATATCCAGATCATGTCTACAAGCTCAAGAAGTCACTCTATGGACTGAAACAAGCTCCCAGAGCGTGGTACGAAAGGCTCAGCTCCTTTCTTCTACAGAATGAGTTTGTAAGTGGTAAAGGTGACAATACTCTTTTCTGCAGAACCTATAAGAATGACATTCTTATAGTTCAGATTTATGTTGATGACATCATTTTTGGTTCTGCTAATCCCTCCTTGTGCAAGGAATTTTCTAAGTTGATGCAGGCTGAATTCGAAATGAGCATGATGGGAGAACTCAAATACTTCCTGGGAATTCAAATAGATCAACGACCAGGAGTCACATACATCCATCAGAAGAAGTATACCTTGGAACTTCTGAAGAAGTTCAACATGAGTGATTGCAACATCTCTAAGACTCCAATGCATCCAACATGCATTCTTGAGAAAGAGGAAGTTTCCTCTAAGGTTTGTCAGAAGCTCTATCGTGGGATGATAGGCTCTCTTCTTTACTTAACTGCCTCCAGACCTGATATATTATTTAGTGTGCATCTCTGTGCTAGATTCCAATCAGATCCTAGAGAGACTCACTTAACTGCTGTTAAGAGGATCCTCAAATATCTGAAAGGAACCACTAACCTTGGCTTGATGTATAGAAAAACATCAGAGTTTACACTTTCAGGTTTTTGTGATGCTGACTTTGCTGGAGATAGAGTGGAAAGGAAAAACACTTCTGGAAGCTGCCACTTCCTTGGAGCAAATCTTGTCACATGGTCAAGCAAGAGGCAGAACACAATTGCTCTATCAACTGCAGAAGCAGAATATGTCTCAGCTGCCACTTGCTGTACACAAACCATATGGATGAAGAATCATCTGGAGGACTATGGTTTGTCTTTGAAGAAGGTTCCTATCTACTGTAACAACACAACTGCTATCTCACTCAGCAAGAATCTCATTCTACATTCAAGAGCAAAGCATATAGAGGTAAAGTATCATTATATTCGTGATCATGTTCAGAAGGGCACTCTATCATTAGAGTATGTTGATACTGACCATCAGTGGGCAGATATTTTTACTAAGCCCTTAGCAGAAGATAGGTTTTTATTTATTCTTGAAAACCTGAACATGGATTTTTGTCCAGAGTAAGTTTTCTTCAGAACTTCTGACCTTGGTACCTCTGAAGTCATCAGATGTTACCTCTTTCAGAAGTTACCCGGTCAGAAGCACTTAACCCACTGGTTAAACTTCTGTGGTTGGCAACAATACACGTGTCACTTCATTTGTGACATAGTTCCTTGATTCGCGTGGTATATCTGTTATAATGATGATGCCTACTCTCCTCTACTATGCTATTTTCAGACTATCTATCTTATAACCGTTGATTTTGCCTTTAATTTCTTAAAACTGTCAACGGTTACCATTAAACCCACTATATGCATTGTCACACACGGTCTTCCACTCACTTACACTAACGGTTTTGAAACTCTTCGTGTGCATTGCATTCATTCATACTCCTCCTCCAACATTTCCCCTTTCTCTCTGAACCCTAAACCTCATTCTCTGAGAATCATGGGCAAATCGAGGAAACCCAAGGTAAATGTTTCTGATTCTTCCAAACAAACTACCGAAGAACAAGAGAATCAAAGATTTGAAGAAGCACAGAAGATTCTAAATGCGCCAAATGTAGTCACATGTGTCAAGAAAGTAGAAGAACTAAATGTGTGCTGTGAAGCAAGAGTTGATTTTGACAATCTAGCTGAACATGGGTTCGACATCAGGGATCAAGTCAACTTGCAAGGGTGGTCTGGCTACTTCAATAGGCTCTGTGGTCCGATCTATCACAAATTGGTTGTAGAGTTCTGGAAAAACGCAGTTTGCAACGACTATTACGTCGTCTCTCATGTGCTGGACAAGAAAATTGTGATTTCAGAAGAATCCATTGCAAAGCTGCTGGGTATGGAGTTCCAGCAAGGAAAAAGGATTAAAAACGTTGATGCAAATGTTCCTGGGATGAGGAACGTAGTCAACAAGGCGATTTATGACAACTGGTCTCTGGAGAAAACCAAGTACAACATAAAGGATTTGAAGCCTCAGATGAAGATTTGGCAGAAGATCTTCATTACCTGCATTCACCCCAGAACTGGAGGAACTGATTACCTGAATGCAACTCAAAAGGTAATCATGTACTATATCTCTAAAGGTGAACCTATATGTATGCCATTCCTGCTCTTCAATTATCTGAAGGAATGCGTTGAGAAATCAAGGACCACAGCTTCGGAGAACAAGAGGTTCATTTCTTACATTCCGTATGGAAGGTTGCTGTCAGATATCTTTGTCCAGAATAAGCTTGTCAAGACCCTGTCAGACATTGGACTTCATGAAGATCTGGCCATGTCTATTGGCGATGCTCTCAATGGAACAAAGCTGAAGAAAATGCAGATCATTGAGAAAGTACAAGTTGTTCCCACAGAAGACACTTCTGATGAAGTTCGTCAGAGGAACTACCCTATTGATGATTTTCCTCTTTGGTCCAAAAAGGACAACCCAGCATGCATTCTGGAGTATGTAAGGATGCTCAGAAGACAAGGAGATCCTATTACTCTTGAGGAGTTTGTCAGAACTCTTCCTGAGAGCCCTCCTAAGATGCCAACGAGGAGAGGAAAGAAAACAACCAGCAAGCCTTCAGATCCCAAGGGCAAAGGGATTCTGACAGAGGAACCTACAAAGAAGAAAGCTGCATCCAAGACAGTGGTCATCAGGGAACCCTCTCCTGAAAGACCTCCTAAGAGAACCTCAGTTCAATCACGTCAAGTATCTGAATCTGAAAGCTCTGAAGACTCATGGGAAGACTCTTCAAGTGAGGAGACTGAAGATGATGATGTTCCTCTAGCCAAGAGGAGAAAAGTTATTTTTGAGGAAGAAGATGAGCAGGATGACCATGAGATCATCCAGAATGTGCTTCAGGTTATAAGGGAATCTTCAGAAGCTGAAGAATCCACAGATTCTGATGAAGTACACTTGGTGAAGAGAAGGAAACTGCCTCTGAAAGGTCTACTTCAGCAGAAAGAGGCAGAATCACAGCAAACATCTGACCCTGCTTTAGAAGCACAAAGGGAAAGAAGATCCAAAAGCACCTCAGATCCTGCAAGGGCTGCAAATCTCACCAGAACCACTTCCATCAGAAGTCCACGTAAGGTAATTACTGAAGGCATTAACTCTGATTCTGCTTTAGTAATTATTCCTGAACAACCCCTGCCTATATCTACCTCCATGCCTACTCCAACCCAAACAGCATCCACTCAGCCAGAAACACAAGCTGAAACACAACCTGAAACACAAGCTGAAGCACAAGCTCCTAAATCAACCATCCAAACAGCTACCACTGTCATCCCTTCCATTCCAATTCACACCTTTTCCACATCTACCACAACTGAACCTGTACCTCCTTTCAATCCCTTCATCCAAGGCATTGTTCAAAGTGAGGCCACTCTCAGAACCTTGGTTCAACAATTCAATCCCAAGCCTTCATCCACTTCACACACCCTCCTCATAACCCAAACTGGTGAGATCCCTGCTGAGGCAGAAAGAGAGGATGATGATGTTCAGATCCTTGAACCGCCCTTCAATGTCAAGCCTCTTCAACAGGTAGCTTCCAACTTTGAAGACCAGCTTCAAGATGTGCCTGAAACCTCCTATGTGTCTTTGTCCAACTATTCTGCAGTCAACTCACAGGATCTGAGTTTCACTTCACCTGAGAAGACTGTTACCTCAAGGCAAAGACCTGTAACGATCTCTGAAGCTGAGCACATGGATGAATCAGATCACTCAGGCATAGAGAAGGATCATGAGATTGATTTTATTCCTTCAGAACAACTCATACCTGATAGCTCCAATGCTTCAAGCTCCAATGCTGCCAGAACTTCTCAGCCTGTTCTAACCTTGGCAACCTCCTTCCAACCTCAGAATCTTACTCAACTCATTCAGGAGTTTTCTGAAGAGGCCACCAGAAGACTGAAATGGTTATATCAGGTGACTGATAATCAGTTTGATGCCTCTCTTGTTGATGGTCTATGGTCTGCCTTTGAAAGATGGTCAGAAGGCAAAGCTCATGAACTTCAGAAGCAGCTTAGCAGGGAGAAACGACTAAGAGTTCATGATGCATCTGAGAGAGCCTATGAGCAGAGGCAGAGAGTGCTGCACAGAGTCTGTGCACCTCTGAGAAGAGCTATGGCTGAAAGACAATATGTTGTCTCTGAATGTACCTCAGAAGATGCTGAGATGATTCCAGCAGAGGTTGCAGAGGACAGCTCTGAAGGCATTGTCATTCTGGAAGATGCAGATGCTCATGAAGTTGAGAAGCAAGGGCCACTTCAAGTTGATACTGCAATGTCATCAGAGGCTGAAGTTGCTACACATGCTCAAGCTCCAGAAGTTCCTACTTCAGCTCCATCTCCAGAAGTTACTTCTCTTGCTGCCAGAATTGACCGCATTCAAGATGATCAGCAGAGACTGTTTCAGATGGTTGAGCAGCAAGGCCTGGTTCAGATTGAACAGAGCAGGCAGATTCAGGACTCCTCTCGCAGAATGGAAGACATGATGAAATTTCTGATTGAGCACCTTCCCTCCTCTTCCAAGCCTTGAAACCCCTCTCATATATCTTGCATGCATGTATTTGCTTTGAATGCATTTATTCTATGTTGACTGTGTTAATTTCTCATTTTATGATTCAATGCACCGTCCTCTTCGTAACTTACATGCTTTTATGATTTGATAAGTTTTATGCATGTTTTTCTGTTACTTTTCCTCCTTATATTCTCTGCAATCCTTCTTCTCCATCATACCGCAATTTACTTCACATCAATCATTTTACTCTCCTCTTGCTTCTAGTTTAAAAATGACTTCTGTCGACTTAATTTCTGAACTCAAGACTATGGTATTTGACCAAGTATTTCCATGGAGCGTTGATCTTTCTTCTTCTCAGATTTCTCAAGCTCTTGAGAAAATTGAGAATCTTCTGACATGTTGGCTCACATCTCACCAGACTCTCTGTCTTCAGAATCTTCAAGAAGTTCTGAATGACCTCCTTCGTCTGACCACTCGTCGGAAGGACGTTGAAGCTCAGTTCCAGGGCATTTGTATGCTTCTGGAATATGAAGACGATCACAATGAAGCGGATCAAGAGCTGTCCAGGAGAATGCTGCTTTGAAGGAAGAACTGGCTACCCAGTTAGCCTCAATTGATCAGGACATGCGTCCCCTACACCTTCAACTTCTCTCCATGAAGAATTCTCGAGCTTTCCTATGTATCTAGGATTAGTTTTCTTCATTTCCCTCTATCCTCTGTACTCTTTCTTCGCTCCACAATAATAACAGCTTCCCTTGCATCTTTTACTTGTTTGTTATTGTTGTTTGTGATTCTGTTTTTCACTCTTTTTGATTATGACAAAAAGGGGGAGTACATAAAATGGTTTTGATAAATTTTTTTTCATATTATATATAAAACCAGTAGAGGATAATAAGTATCAAATACTTATAACACATAGATATTGTCAAGCGTCTCAAATATGGAATACATTTTGTTCATACTCTGAACTAATCTTGCTTCTGACGCCTTATTCCAACTATATCTGGACAAGACTCTATGTTCTTATGTGATATACGCAAAGTTCTGAACCATCACTTCTGATGAGTATATATCCTCATACGCGTATCTTCTGATCACATCACCAAGACTCCGAATCTAGACTCTTCATCATCTCATCAAGTCATAGATTCAGGGGGAGTCAGGGGGAGACCCCAGCTCAGAATCAGGTGTTATTCCAGATTCAGAATGAGCATTACTAACCGTTACACAAGGATAAGTTTAATTTCTGATCTCTTCTCTCTTGTGTATTCAGTTTATTGTTTAGAAATTGTTCATCAAAATACTTGTTTTGTCATCATCAAAAAGGGGGAGATTGTAAGATCAAGTTTTGATCAGTGGTTGCATCTCTATATTTTGATGATTAC
Organism: Lotus japonicus; assembly: GCF_012489685.1. NCBI lineage: Eukaryota > Viridiplantae > Streptophyta > Magnoliopsida > Fabales > Fabaceae > Lotus > Lotus japonicus. The sequence goes on along the minus strand of NC_080041.1, from coordinate 101,811,762 downwards.
AATTAAGGTTTGTGATGATGAACAATTGTGGTAACCTAACGTTTGTCTTTTTAGTTGTGACAAACAGGTTCTGAATCTGATCCAAGCCTATTTATTCAGAAGAAGAAGAACCAAGGGATACTGGAAAGAGAGCTCTAAAGCATACCATGTTCGTTCAGAACAGTGGCATATCCTTCAGAAGTTCTGAAGATGCAAGCTCTCAAGAGGTTCTGAAGAACCAGAGTCAGAAGTTCTGAAGACCAGATGTTCCAGTGGAACGGTCCAGAAGCAGAAGACTCAAGTTCTGAAGACCTGCAAGAAGTTGGTTCTGAAGACCCAAGCTATTCTAGCTCTGTCGATCAGAAGTTCTGAGGAACTTGTTCAGAAGCAGAAGTTGCAAGGTCAGAAGAATCCAAGCTTCAGTCTGACGATGATCAGAAGCTTCACCAACGTTCATCTGAAGCCTTCAAGATCTTAAGTCAACTGGTGAAAGGACAGGTCGCTATCATAGTACAACATCGTACAAGTCTCAGTCTGTCGCCACCTACCTCGTGCAGCCTAGCAGTCTGATTTTACAAGATTGCCACTCCAACGGACAAAACCCTAGCAACGGCTACATCACAAGTCTTGGAGTATATAAAGGCTGAAGAAAGAAGAAAGAGACTAAGAAACTTTGCTGAAATCATTCAACACTTACAAACCAATCTCTTAGCAATATTTCTTCACTGTTCTTAAACATCTGAGTTTACCATTAGCTTTTTAGAAGCACTCATTGTAAACCCGAAACCTTTTACACTTCATTGTAAAGTTCCTTAAGAGACCAAGGTTGGTCGGATCTTGAGAGGACTGAATCAAGGTTGATTCAGTGTTTAGCTAGTCTTAAGAGGATCGGTAGATCAGCTTCTTAAGAGGATACTAGTGAGAAAATCAGTGTATTGTTAGTCACTTAGCAGGTAGCAAAGTGCAGTTGTAACACTCATTGATTTTAGTGAATTGCCTTCATCAGAAGAAGGAAGAAATCACCTTCACAGGTGGACTGGATTAGCTTGAGCTTTTATCTCAAGTGAACCAGGATAAAATACTTGCGTGCTTTACTTCTTATCCTTCAGCACTTAGTTCTTATCCTTGAGTTTTGAAAAGTTCTAAAAGTATACCCTTTATTCAAAAACTCCATTCAAACCCCCCCTTTCTAGTGTTTTTCGCACCTTCAGCCGCTCAAACCATGGAAGATGCTGAGGCCAAGAAGCGCCGTCAGGGGATGGTGCCTGAAAGGACTTTTGGATCGGGATCCAGAGGACAATCTAACTTTCCCTTCATGGGAGGTAGAGGATCATTCGGCTTCGGAAGAGGACGTGGTCGAACATATGTGCCACCAAGTCGAGTGTCGTTTAACAGATGGATGACAAGGAACCAAGCACCTCACCCTAAAGTGAAAGTGGTCGATTTGGAAAATGGGTCTGCCTATATGGATAATTCTAGGAATTCCAAGAATTATATCTATGTCCCAAGGCCATATCTGGGTCGAAACCCGATGACAAAAACACAGTGGAGACGCCACCAAAGGGAGAGGTCAGCCCTTGAAGTGGGTCAGCCTAGCTTTGAGAAGCCTGTCCAGTTTCAACTTTTAGGGCAAAGTGGAGGGGCTCCAATGGTGCCCATTCAAGTGATTAAGCAGAGTATGAAGAATGCAGGAAATTGGGTGAAGACTAATCAGACGAAGGGAAAGGAAAAGCAAGTTGAAGATGTCGAAATGAAAGACAATTTCGAGATGCTTGACTCCGAGTTTGAATCTATGTGTAGCTTGGTCTCGATCCTGCATGAGGAATTCGATGTGAAGACTGAAATCACCGATGATGAGGAAGATTACTACGTCGAAGAAGATGATGATAAGCCGTTGTGTTACTATGTGATGACCAAAGGAGGCATCGAGGATGAATGTGCTGTCTTCAAGAAGCTAGATATGGAGATGAAGAAGCATCTGAAGCCCCTTTTTCTATGGGCCTGCATCGAAGGAGTTGGTGTTAATAAAGTTCTGGTTGACGGCGGGGCCGCGATCAATTTGATGCCGAAGTTCTTGCTTAAGAAAATTGGAAAGACTGTCGAAGACTTACAGCCTCATAATATGATGTTGACTGATTACGAAGAAAAAACCTCTTAGTCACCAGGTATGCTGCTGGTGGAGGCTACAATTGGTACTGTCTCTCAACCGACATTGTTTGTGGTAGTGCCATCGAAAGCAGATTATAATTTGCTATTGCGACGAGAATGGATTCATGGAGTGGGAGCTGTGCCATCCTCCTTGCACCAAAAGCTATCTATCTAGAGGCCCGATGGAGTGGTCGAAAATGTTGATGCCGATCAGAGTTACTATAAGGCTGAAGTGGAGTTTGTCGACAAAAAGAATTTCGAGAAGCGAATGGCGAGTATTGCTCCATATGTTTCAGAAGGGAAAGATCACATGGAAGGTTCAACTAATTATGCAATGAACCTTCACCCTGAGTACGAATTTCTTTGGAACAAGAACTTTCGCACTCAAGATGCCACTGAAGAGTGGCAAGTCGTCGAATTAAATGATTGAGTCGAGCATAGCTCGAATATCGGCTTATGCAGCCGAGACAAGAATAAAAACGGTCTTGGAGGCCGAGCAATATGCAGAAGCGGGAAGATAAGCCGAATATGAGAAATTTCGCAAACCAGAGGAATGCCTAGACTTGGTTCATTTCACAGAAGACAGGTCAGAACCAGTGCTTGATTGTATATACGATGACGAACCTCTCGGATTCGAGCAGTCTTTAGACCCTATGTTAAAAATGCAAGCTCAGGATCCGTTAGAAGAGGTCGATTTGGGGAATGAAACCAAGAAAAGGCCAACATACGTAAGTTCATTGATTGACTCTAACTTTAAGAGTCGAATTGTTAGTTTGTTGCAGGAATACAAAGATTGCTTCGCATGGGACTATGACGAAATGCCAGGTTTAAGCCGGGATTTAGTTGAGTTGAAGTTACCAATTCGACCTGGCAAGAAGCCCGTAAAGCAGACTCCGAGGAGGTTTGCCCCAGAGGTTTTCTTGAAAATTAAAGAGGAGGTCGAACGTCTACTTGGAGCAATGTTCATACGAACGGCCAGGTATGTTGATTGGTTAGCTAATGTAGTTCCTGTACTTAAGAAAAATGGTAAAATGAGGGTTTGCATAGATTACAGAGATTTAAATTCGGCTACGCCGAAGGATGAGTATCTTCTGCAGGGAATGAATATTTAAGTTTGTTAGATGGATACTCAGGGTATAACCAAATTTACATTGCAGAGGATGATGTGTCGAAGACTGCGTTTCGGTGCCCAGGAGCACTAGGAACATATGAATGGGTGGTGATGCCTTTCGGCCTTAAAAATGCTGGTGCAACTTACCAAAGGGTAATGAACACCATTTTCCATGAGTATATTGAGAAATTTATGCAAGTCTATATTGATGATATTGTTGTGAAGTTGAAATCTCAGGATATTCATATGGAACATCTTAGGTTGTCATTTGAAAAGATGATAAAATATGGTTTGAAGATGAACCCACTCAAATGTGCTTTCGGTGTAATTGCAGGACAATTTCTGGGATTCATTGTCCACAAAAAAGGCATTGAGATAGACCAGAATAAGGCGAAAGCAATCTTCGATACTCAACCGCCGCCAAACAAAAAGCAGTTACAATCATTGTTGGGCAAGGTTAATTTCTTGAGAAGATTCATTATGGATCTAAGTGGGAAAACTAAAGTATTCTCCACATTACTTCGACTCAAGAAAGAACAAGAGTTTCACTGGGAAGAAGAGCATCAAAGGGCGTTCGAGGAAATAAAAGCTAGTCTGACGACAGCACCGGGCATGGCTCCCCTCATTCGAGGAAAACCCATGAAACTTTACATTTCGGCATATGAAGAAACAATCGGCAGTGTGCTAGCCCAAGATGATGAAAATGGAGTCGAGAGGGCCATTTATTATTTAAGTCGAATCCTCAACGATGCTGAAACTAGATATAGTTTGGTAGAAAAATTATGTTTATGTTTGTATTTTTCAAACATGACACCGAGAAGCAAATTACAAAAACTTTTCCGCATAATTGATTATGACTTTAGAATTGACTGTAGAATGATTTTCGAGCACCCATGAAATGGCTAGATACTTCATACTAGAGTAACCTGGTCTTGTTTAACATTTTTTTACTGTATGGCTTTTGCAGTTACAAGCTTTAAAAAGAAGGGATTGGTGTGAAGCTCGAACAATCAGCTTTAAGAAAGAAACTGAGGGTACTTGGAGCAATGGAAGTGAAAACAGCTCAGACATAAATTTAGATCTCTCAAGAACATCAATTTCAAATAGTCCTGTATCTCCCCAGAACAATAAAAACCTTATGACCACTTCAATAAAAACCCCCAGCATAACCCAACTCCTGCAATTCTCATCAAGGCCAAATCTCCAAGATGAAGGCTTGTGCAACATGTTTCACAACATTGATGAGCACCAGAACTTTTGGCCCTAGCCTGAGCAGCACCATTTTCATTGACCTTATTAATGACTTTTCAACAACAATGTTCAATGATATGAGGGCCAAAGTTAACAAAAATGATTGGTAAACACAAACAGTGGCAACACCTCAACACCTCGATCGCCACAAACTCCAGGTGTCGAGGTGTTCGCCATTGTTTGTGAGTTTATTAATCACCATTGCAAATTTAATTATGCATTATACAACCTTTTTATATCAGCTTTTCAATTCATGTTGTAGACTTGGTGTAGAAAACAAATTAATCTTCTTCAGGCATGAGGAGTTGGTGGACTTTTGAGTAGTGCAATTTCTTCTCCAATTTAATTTATTGTATTCCATTGTATAAAATAATGTTTTTGTTGGCTTTAGATAAAAAGAGTTACAAGTTCTTCTCTGTGGTACAATTTCACCATAAGTGGCCTTTTAGGCTTTAAAATTTTAAATACAGTAGTAGCATTTAAGGAGTAAACAGTAATAGTTCACAACTTCATCTAACCTTTTCAGAGTATCTAACCAAACTTTGTTCTGCTGAAGATAATATATGCTGTCGAAAATGCAGTGATTAAGTTGCTATATTGCTAGAGGACTTCTGTAACCAAATTATTTAGTTTTGATTTTTGAATTATCCCTCTCACAAACATGTCCAAGGCAATGTTTCTAGATTTTTTTTTTGGTTTAGCTATCTTTTGAATCCAGAGATTTATCAGAGAATACTACACATATAATAACTAAGAAGAAAGATAAACCTAAGGTTGTCTGCCACCAAAGGTTTAAGTCTCATTTTATGTGACCAAGACAGTAATTAGTTTTGTCTACTATGTAGATCATGCTTTATAAGAAAATAAAAACTTTGTAAAATCACTAATGTCAACATATTCTAAGTGAAAAGATTTAGTTTTACATGGATTTTGATAAAGATATAAGAGACAAGTAAAAAGCATCAAAATGAGAATGAAGGTTCCAAGTGTAAAGTGGCCTAATAAGAGGGGGAAAAAAATAAGTAACAAGGAACCATCATGAGAGTTAGGGAGATAACTAAGGAGGTACCCTCATGAAAGCTACGGCACAATCAGTCGTTCACAAAATCCTGAATGGTAATAGAGCCTTGAAATTAGAAAATTACATCTAGTTGTTCCATTTTTGAGTCATTCACCTCCATTAGAGGATAAACTAGATTCATTCCATCAGTTCAAATTTTGTCTAGTCTTTGAGAGAAATCATCAAACAAACATTCTGAACAGTTTTGTCCAACACATGAATACACAAATGATCTGGTGATACTAATCCCAATGGAGTGTTTACCAATGATACATAAGTGATAAATATAACTTTATGAAGCAACATAATAATTAGATAAACCTGGTCATAAGTTTGCACTAAATTCTGATAACACCAACATCAGTTTGAAGTTTCAATTTCAAGGGTTCAGAGTTTTAAGTCATGCTGAGTTCTTGACTCATGAGCTGGTGCAGTGAAATTTCACGGGCAGAAATGTGTAGTGGTGCTAGTGGTCTGAGGAAGTATTGAGACACACATTTCATTGTTGGTCTCGAGCAAGGATTTGGATTTAAGCATGATAATGTCACTATTGCAACCTGAAGTATGTCAAGCAAAACAGCCCTGCCTGGAAACAGAAGGCGCGGGTCCAATATTTCACATAATTTGATGTCTTCAGTTGATGCTGATTGAAGTGATGACAGTATTTCCTTAGGATGGCTTCCCACTAAAGTTTCAAGTGCCACAACTCCAAAGCTATAAACATCACACTTTTCACTCACAACCATAGTGTATGCAAGCTCTGCATTGATCGATTCCACAAGGTCAAGTTAAATGATCCAAAGGAAAACTGGCTGAAAATTAAATGGATTAAAGGAAGTATACAATTTTCATGAACTAGTACTATAAACTAATGGAGCTACCTGATATATGTATGGATTATGCATGCTCTACATTGAATCATATGAATAAGGGAAAAGCAAAAGGAGCTAAAAGTGTGAAAGAAAATGAAAAATTTACCTGGAGCTATATATCCAATGGTTCCAGCAACTATAGTTCGATTGGATGAATCATGCTGGAGGATTCGGGCTGTGCCAAAGTCAGAAACACTAGGCTGCCACTCTGTGTTAAGTAAGATATTGCTGGAAGATATGTCTCTATGAACTATTGGAGGGATGCAGTCATGATGAAGATATGACAAAGCATGAGCAACACCTTTAACAATGTCAGCCCTCTTTTTCCAATCCAATTCCATTGCTTCCGCGTCATCATACAAGACAGAAAACAAGCTTCCTCTCTCCATGTATTGATAGATTAAAAACATGATTCTTCTGTGCAAGCAGAATCCATAAAGCTTCACAATATGTCGATGCTTTATTTCTGATAATACCTTGATTTCATTTCTAAAACTCGCATCTAAAGCTGGCACCTCAGCTTCGAAACCATGGAGCTTCTTCAAGGCAACAACCTTGCCACTAGGTAGCTGTGCCTTATAAACACTCCCATATGCTCCTGTTCCAATGCAATATCTGAAGTCAAAGTCTTCTGTTCCTCTAATGATGTCTTCATATGCCATATTGCCATCATAATTCCAAATGCAAAACTCATCCCCATTCTTAGTTGTGGTAGTGTGTGCATGTTTGTTCTTAATTGCAGTGATATGATGCGTAAGACACATGAGTAGTGAGAAGGCCAAGATTAAAGCACCGAGGATTGGAAGAACTATGCGTAGAATGTGCATTGTCTGATTGTGAGGTGGACAAGGTTTCATTTGGAATCCCTTTTGGTAGTAAAAAATGTCAGTACAAACATCCTTGTTCCCTTTTAGAGCATAAGGAGAGATACTATCTGGAATGGGACCCTTCAAATAATTGTAGGACATGTTCACATATTCAAGAATATAGGGCAATCGAGGAATTGTTCCAGTAAGGTTATTGCAGCTTAGGTCCAAATAGAGTAAGTTGGTTAATTGGCCAAAATAAGAAGGAAGTGAACCAACTAGTAGATTGTTGGAAATGTCAAGGTGTTCCAACAGGGTGAGATTTGAAAGTGAAGTAGGCAATGTCCCATTGATAGAGTTGCTACCTAGTTGCAACCATCGCAAGTTGGTTAATTGGCCAAAATAAGAAGGAAGTGAACCAACCAGTCGATTGTTGGAAATGTCAAGGTGTTCCAAGTTGCTACCTAGTTGCAACCATTGCAAGTTGGTTAATTGGCCAAAATAAGAAGGAAGTGAACCAACTAGTACGTTGTAGGACATGTCAAGATATTCTAATTGAGTGAGATTTGCAAGGGAAGTGTTGGAAGATATCCCTCCCAACCAAGGTGGTCAGAAATGGAGGCCAAATCAGTTCACACAACCATTGAGATTGTGTTTTTGCATAATGGCAGAACGTGTTTTTGGGTTATTTTGGGCTATTTTTGACCGTTTTGAGCCCATGAATAGTCGATCCTAAGGTTTTCGACCGTCCCGGATGCAACGGTGGTGTCCGTTTGCTGAAATTCCGCTCCTATTTTCGTGAATGATCAGGTCAAAGCTTATTATATCCATTTTGAGTCAGACAGGATATGTCCTAAGGATTTAGGACCATTCTGGACTCAATGGTGGTTCTCATTTGTTGTGATTCCGCTCTGTACAGTGAGAAAAGTTACACTGGAGGTGTAGATTGAGGCTGAATCATTTGAGGATTCAGAATCCAGAGCGTTGACAAGGTGACGACAACATAGAGGCTTGTTTTGAATGATCTGCGATGAGGATCAGGTGGATCCGATCGGTGAAAGAGGCAGGAGGCCAGCGGAGAAAACGAGACAGAGTGGTGGAATTTTGTTAAACTCCCACTCGGTGCCGACGCGACAAAAGGTGGCACGTGGACCCCATGTGATGAGATGCGGTGAGGATATGAGCCATCGCAGAATCTGTGGCACGAGAGACTCAGAGTCACATGGGGAGTAGGGTTGTTGAAATTTGTCAATCCTTGTAATTTTTATTTCTGGAGTCTCAGTCCATCTGTAAAATCAGAGGTGTCAAAACCTGGTACACTCTGATTGTTGTAGGCCTTAGAGGGATGTGGTAACAATGATAGTGCTTCATGTGTGTGTGAGTGTAACATTTGAAGAGGTAGAATTCCTCCACTCCACAACGCAATGGTATAAGGAGAATACCTGACCATTGTGAGCTATTTCCAGAAGTGGATCGGGCATGAGCAAGGTTGCCTAGATCATACAGAGGTGAAGCAGTTTGTGAATTTTGTTACCAAGACCACCGTCCGAAAGTGTGAAGCCCCTGGATGGTGAGCTCAGGCCACAAGAAGGTGCAAAGGTTTGCACGTGTATCCAAGAATTAGGGGCGTATACTTGATATTAAGTTCCTCTGTGTAGAAGGCATGCACACAGAGATGATGTAGCGGATACAGGGATCCTGAAGCCAAGATGGTCATCAACAAATGTCGTGTTCCAACATCAGATGCTTCAGTTGATCCAGAAAGCCAGGTTGAGGTGCTAAGAGAGATTCCTATGCCATTTTCAGTTTGCCACAGATACTGAAAAGAGTGCAAGGAGGAGCAGCGAAGAAGATCCTTGGAATGCAAAGGTGTTGAGCAAGGAGAGCTCCACCAGAAGCTGCATAACCCCATCAAGGTGATGATGGTGATCTTCCTGTAGATGCAAAAGGTGTTGAGCAAGGAGAGCTCCACCAGAAGCTGCATAACCCCATCAAGGTGATGATGGTGATCTTCCGGTAGATGCAAAGGTGTTGAGCAAGGAGAGCTCCACCAGAAGCTGCATAACAACCATCAAGGTGATGATGGTGATCTTCTTGTAGTTAAAAAGTCTCAGCAGAATTTTCTTGGTGATTCCGTGTAGAGGTATCCGGAGTCAGCCTGAAGAGATATGAGGGAGCCTGAGAGTCCTTGTAGAAGCTTCTCATGCGCGCAGATGAAGATTTCCTTGCAGGAGAGAAATACGCATGGTGTAGTAAAGCTTACAAAGGAAAGCACCGAGGAACACATAAATGTTCAAGTTAAAGAGAATGAGGAAGACAAGCAGATGAAGTGTAATGCCTGCTTGATTGTCAAAAGAGTTGACGTGATATTCTCGCCGGTAGAGATGATGACCTCAATCCGAGAGAGACTTGGATTGGTAGCCGGTTTAAGGGAGAGCTTGAACATATGATGGTGAAGATGGCGTTCTTCACAGTGATACCTCAAGGAGGAACATGAGCAATCAGAGGGTTCTGAAGTCTCAGGAAAAGGTTCTGGCTAGGAAAGACTTGGTACTTAAGTAGTCCGTTGTGACTCACCTCTCTTTCCTGGGAACCATACCTAATGAACTGCATACAAGCTGAAGAGAGCCGATGGTTAGTGCGACCATGGTGTAACGGCTCCTTGTGTCGAAAGTCTTCTTGGCAATGTGATAGCCAAGCGGCGTGACCCGTTGATGTGCAACGGCGGTACAAGTACAGATGTGGGTAAGTCTCCTACTAGAATGTATGGAGTAGTCCCTTATTGTTCAGCATTACGAAGCAGTGGCATCGATTCTCATGTACCAGGAGGGTACACCAAAGACGTGCTTTGGAGAGATGATCTAGCTAGAGAACCTGATGGTAGAAAATCTAAATCAGGGGGAGCTTTGTCATGTAGTCAAGATTGCAAGCTTACCATTAACTGAAGCTAAGCATCGGCTGATGCAGAAGCTGGAAAAGAGATGTTGTGGTTGAAGCAGGTTTTCTTCAAGAGCTAAGGTTCATCATAGAAGGAGAATCCAGATGAAGACGTGAAGACAGTCCCTCGTGAAGAAGCTCAGAGCTGTGCAGAAGCATAGCCAGTATGTCACTCTCTTGGTTGGTATGGAAGGGGAGATTGTTGGAAGATATCCCTCCCAACCAAGGTGGTCAGAAATGGAGGCCAAATCAGTTCACACAACCATTGAGATTGTCAACAATGGTGGCCACCGTCCATGACACCAAAGTCAAGATTTCAGCAACTACCACCAACCCTTTGGACCTTGCTGCTCATGAAGCCTTATAAATGGAGGTGCTGATGAAGAAGGAAATTGTGCAAGTGCAAGTGCAAGTGTAGTGCACCAGAGTGTGCCAGTGAGAGAGCACCAGAGGGTGCCTCTAGGCACCAGAGTGTGGTGAGGTTGTGAGAGCAATTGTATGAGAGCTCTGAGTGTGTGTGAGGCCAGAGATAGAGAGTTGAGTGATTGTAATGTTTGTATTAATGAGAATACAGTGTTCCTCCTCCGTGGACGTAGGCATTCAGGCCGAACCACGTAAAATCTTTGCCACCTTTATGTTCCTCGTCTCGCACCGGTCCCAACAGGAAGCAGGCATGGTCCCGTTGATTCTAGATTTTTGAGGGAACCTAACTCCCAAGGAATGGAGCCTTCAAGAGAATTGGAGGACATAACAAGATAAGTGAGTTTGGAGAGAATACCAATTTGTGGTGGGATACTCCCTCGCAGATTACTTCCCCTAACATCAAGACTTTCTAAATTCCGGAAAGCAGTGAGGTTGAATTTTGCGAAATGAATCTCGACTTCAGGATAATAAGCCCAATAGTTGATTTCTGTTATGCTTCCAGCCTTGTTGCAAGTGATGTCATACCACTGACAGCGACGGGAGATATTGATGCCTGGAACAGAAGTGTCCCACCATCCACTGTTCAATATAGCATTTGCTTCCAGCTGAAGCTGTGATGATGCAGACACAGATTGAGTCTCCATAATCATGATCACACAAGAAATAATGAGGAGGAGGACCGGGCCATAAAAATTACTAGAAAGAAAAGAGTACTGCATTATTATTATTTTTTGATGAATGCAATCAATCAGAGAAATGTGCAGACTGCACTACTGCAGAGATGTCTGATATGAAACCCAACTTATTAAGTAATGTAAGTACTCACGAACCACACTTCATTACAAGTCAACTAAGGCTCAGTCAAGTCAACTAACGTCCCCATTCACTGCACCAACATGCACGACAACACGGCATTGCTTTAATTTGCGACTAATTAGCCCATGGGTAGGACCATCACCCTCAAACTGCATTCAATTTAGAAGAAATGTGGTTAATGATTATACAGGACTCCCGTCATGGATATTACTCCAGTACCTTATCAAATGGGTGGATTTTAGTACCTTCAAATTATTTAGCATTGTGTAAAATAAGTTAGTGACTACTAAAGATGGCATCGAAAAAAATATCAATTTAATTCAAAAGGGTACATAAACCACTTTATTTTTTTTGTAACAGAGAAAAATTCTTAATTTAAAGTTTAATTCTCTAGATACATACATACAACTAATTTGGAGGTTGCAGCTTGCAAGTTTTTCTTAGTTGTATATTCCACGAAAGTAAGGGGATAACTCTTTTTGTGGACTTTGAAAACTTGGTTGGAAGTTTGTTAAAGAGGTGCAAGTTTTTCTTGGTAGTATGCCCCACGAAATTAAAAGGGTATATGTCAGGGGAACCTTACGAGGGAAATTTACATTACCAAAAATGTAAGTTTTTTTTTAAAGGCAAAAATGTAAGTTGGTACACTAGAATTTGATAAAAAAATCAATTGTTGAAAAAATATTAAATAACGAACTAAACCAATTAAAATCAAATAAATTAGTTCGAATCCTATTTTACCATAAACTCAAACCGACTCAACTTATGAACACACCTAACGACAATATATAATACGGGTTAACAATTGTTAAATATAAGTTTAAAATACTTTCGACCTAAATGGTATGATTCGATTATGATGTATGGAAGTCGGATATATGAGGATTTGTATATATAAAATTGTTAAGTGTCAGATGTGGTTGACAAATTCATTTTCGACCTAACAGTTGTATTTCAAAATACAAGGAGACATGTTATTAAAAGCCAGGTATCAGGAATATGACGCAAGAAGGGCACGTGTAAGACGAAAGGACACGTGTAAGACGAGAAGACGCCTAGAAGACAGTTGTAATTGTCTTGTCAATTGACCGTTGGGAGATAGTTGTATTTTGGGTCTATAGATAGCAGATTCTTACATAGAATAGGGGTTCACGAATTTATCTACTCAAATGTACTCAAAACGCTTACAGTCGAACACAATGACTACAAGCAGACTTAGAGGAAAAAAGTAGGAACTTCGTGCAACTCTTGTATTTTAAGATTTAATTGTTATACAGAAAGTTTCAACATTTGTTCATTTACTTCGGTCGAGTTTACTTGTTTCATTTACATTTCTTTATAAATTTTCTAGTTTTATCAATTAATATTCAAGATATTTTCACCAAAGAACCCAAGAGGACTTGAATCCAGTCCCTAGATTGATCATTGGATTCTCTTATTTGTTTACCAAAATTTAGTGTGAACAAATTGGCACACCTGGTGGGACATCTTTGTGAAAATAGTTGTTGAATCTGGTTACCATTCAAACTTACTTGGTCCACGTTTATGCATTTAAGAAGTGAAAGATTAGTGAGTATGGCGAATGGTAGATCAGGAAGTCGCAATTCCCATCCTGCGAATTTTGGGCCTTCGGCAAATCAAGCCGGAAATCCCAATGCTGGAGCGAATATTGAGGGAAATGCTTTGAATTATGGAACGACACAGGCAACGACAACTAATGTGGTCGAAAATGTGATGCCTGTGGCATCACATGCGGCTACAGTGCCTTCTCCGACAACTCCAGTGGTGTCACAAATGGCTGCCGGGGCCTCTCGCCCCCAACCGGTAAACATGCCGGTGAACCCGCCATTTGGAATGCCTCTAGGATTGATGGCTGGAGTGGGGACATTCCCTGTCATATATTCAGATAACATAATGTCAGTCGGATCCCCAAGGAATCCGCACCAGGCTTCGGCTTCCAATGTAGGAGGTCGAAACAATATTTACCCTCAGAATGGCGGGGGTGAATGTCAACCCTTTAGGGAATTCCTTGACGAATACCTCTGTTAATGTGTTGAGGCAACAAATGGATGATAGTAACCATGAAATGGTGAACATGTTGGCCCAACAAATAGGAACTGTGTTTAACCCTTTTATCCAAAACACAAACGAGTCTTATCAGCAGGTGACCAGACAAATGGGTCGAATTGCTGACGCATTTGGAGTCCCTCGAAACGAGGTGGCGAATCCTTTGGGTGCAGCGGTGAATAACGCTGTTGAAATCAATGCAGATCCTCAGAATGAACCGCTTCAAGCAAATGTCGAAGTAGCGGTATTGCAAGGTGGTCGAAACCAATTGGATAACCCTGGTGTCCAAGTGCCTCAAAATATTGAAAATCCTATTTTAATAAATCGAAATATGGACGCAGATAGGATAGTCGAGAGAGTTATACAAAATAACATCGGGGGGCCTCAAAATATAGCGGGCATAGTCGAAAAATTATTGAACCAACATGGGTTCAATGTGGGCTATGCGAACCGACCCCATTTTGCTTCAGCTTTCTCCGAGTTCGTCCTCCAGACCGAATTACCTAGAGGATGGAAGGTCCCAAAATTTACTAAGTTTTCAGGGGACACTGGAGAATCGACGGTCGAACACATTGCTAGGTACCAAATAGAAGCGGGGGATATAGCAAATAACGAGAACTTGAAAATGAAATATTTTCCTAGTTCTTTAACCAAAAATGCTTTTACCTGGTTTACCACTTTGTTGCCTAATTCGATCCATAATTGGACACAATTGGAAAGAGTTTTTCATGAACATTTCTTTAGAGGTGAGTCGAAAGTTAGTCTGAAAGAACTGGCTAGGGTGAAAAGAAAGTTTAAGGAAACCATAGACGATTATTTGAATAGGTTTAGACAATGGAAGTCGAAGTGCTTCACTCAGGTACCAGAACATGAGTTAGTCAAAATGGCGGCTGGTGGCCTAGATTATTCAATTCGTAAGAAATAGATACCCAGCATCTTAGGGACATGGCTCAACTGGCTGATAGAGTCAGACAAATCGAGAACTTAAAGATTGAAAAAGAGAAATTCAATAAGGTCCTGAAGAAGGGTAAAGTTGCATTCGTCGAAAGTTGTGAATATGAAGTCGATTATGACTCTTATCAAGGCAACTATGACGATGTCAAACAACAGGAGGTAGATGTAGCCGAATTGGTGTCAGGGCCTCCTTATGTTTGTAAGATGTTGAAACCTTATGAGTCTAAAACCACTGAGACAAATAAGAGCGTTAGTAAATTCCCTGTGAAACTATATAATTTCGGTGTGACTTAATGTGATGTGATTTATGATATTTTGTTGAAGGATGGACAAATCAAAGTCCCTCCTGATCAGAAAGAAGTACCTTTCGACCAAAGGAAAGGGAAAAAGTTTTGTAAGTTTCATAATGTATTTAGTCATTGGACTAATAATTGTGTACGTTTCAGGGATTTGGTGCAAACTCCTATCAAGGAAGGACGGCTGGAATTCAAAGAAAAAGATAAGGCTGCAATGAAAATTGACTCTGGCCCAATGCAGATTGGCAGTGCCAATTATGTTTAACCAGCTGGAATCATGATGGTCGAATTGTCTGACTTGAA
Source organism: Lotus japonicus (assembly GCF_012489685.1). Classification (NCBI taxonomy): domain Eukaryota; kingdom Viridiplantae; phylum Streptophyta; class Magnoliopsida; order Fabales; family Fabaceae; genus Lotus; species Lotus japonicus. Next base: position 101,796,739 of record NC_080041.1, on the reverse strand, counting down.
CTAGGTTGCTACCGGTGATGATGACGTGGAAGCTATGGGACCTACTCCAGGAATGGAGAAGGTTGAACTCTTTGAAGCAGATATGGAACCTCCATTTGCCGAGGAGGAAGTTGAAACTGCTAAGAAAATGGTGTATCCTCGATCAGAGGAGAGCCTGCTGGAATTCTTGCAACGCTGCAAGAAGTCATACTCTGAAGTAATGTTATGCCCAAGGTGTAGCGCAATATTCGACAAGGTAGCCGCTCAAACCATGGAAGATGCTGAGGCCAAGAAGCGCCGTCAGGGGATGGTGCCTGAAAGGACTTTTGGATCGGGATCCAGAGGACAATCTAACTTTCCCTTCATGGGAGGTAGAGGATCATTCGGCTTCGGAAGAGGACGTGGTCGAACATATGTGCCACCAAGTCGAGTGTCGTTTAACAGATGGATGACAAGGAACCAAGCACCTCACCCTAAAGTGAAAGTGGTCGAACTGGAAAATGGGTCTGCCTATATGGATAATTCTAGGAATTCCAAGAATTATATCTATGTCCCAATGCCATATCTGGGTCGAAACCCGATGACAAAAACACAGTGGAGACGTCACCAAAGGGAGAGGTCAGCCCTTGAAGTGGGTCAGCCTAGCTTTGAGAAGCCTGTCCAGTTTTAACTTTTAGAGCAAAGGGGAGGGGCTCCAATGGTGCCCATTCAAGTGATTAAGCAGAGTATGAAGAATGCAGGAAATTGGGTGAAGACTAATCAGACGAAGGGAAAGGAAAAGCAAGTTGAAGATGTCGAAATGAAAGACAATTTCGAGATGCTTGACTCCGAGTTTGAATCTATGTGTAGCTTGGTCTCGATCCTGCATGAGGAATTCGATGTGAAGACTGAAATCACTGATGATGAGGAAGATTACTACGTCGAAGAAGATGATGATAAGCCGTTGTGTTACTATGTGATGACCAAAGGAGGCATCGAGGATGAATGTGCTGTCTTCAAGAAGCTAGATATGGAGATGAAGAAGCATCTGAAGCCCCTTTTTCTATGGGCCTGCATCGAAGGAGTTGGTGTTAATAAAGTTCTGGTTGACGGCGGGGCCGCGATCAATTTGATGCCGAAGTTCTTGCTTAAGAAAATTGGAAAGACTGTCGAAGACTTACAGCCTCATAATATGATGTTGACTGATTACTAAGGAAAAACCTCTAAGTCACCAGGTATGCTGCTGGTGGAGGCTACAATTGGTACTGTCTCTCAACCGACATTGTTTGTGGTAGTGCCATCGAAAGCAGATTATAATTTGCTATTGGGACGAGAATGGATTCATGGAGTGGGAGCTGTGCCATCCTCCTTGCACCAAAAACTATCTATCTAGAGGCCCGATGGAGTGGTCGAAAATGTTGATGCCGATCAGAGTTACTATAAGGCTGAAGTGGAGTTTGTCGACAAAAAGAATTTCGAGAAGCGAATGGCGAGTATTGCTCCATATGTTTCAGAAGGGAAAGATCACATGGAAGGTTCAACTAATTATGCAATGAACCTTCACCCAGAGTACGAATTTCTTTGGAACAAGAACTTTCGCACTCAAGATACCACTGAAGAGTGGCAAGTCGTCGAATTAAATGATTTAGTCGAGCATAGCTCGAATATCGGCTTATGCAGCCGAACAAGAATAAAAACGGCCTTGGAGGCCGAGCAATATGCAGAAGCGGCAAGAGATGCCGAATATGAGAAATTTCGCAAACCATAGGAATGCCTAGACTTGGTTCATTTCACAGAAGACAGGTCAGAACCAGTGCTTGATTGTATATACGATGACGAACCTCTCGGATTCGAGCAGTCTTTAGACCCTATGTTAAAAATGCAAGCTCAGGATCCGTTAGAAGAGGTTGATTTGGGGAATGAAACCAAGAAAAGGCCAACATACGTAAGTTCATTGATTGACTCTAACTTTAAGAGTCGAATTGTTAGTTTGTTGCAGGAATACAAAGATTGCTTCGCATGGGACTATGACGAAATGCCAGGTTTAAGCCGGGATTTAGTTGAGTTGAAGTTACCAATTCGACCTGGCAAGAAGCCCGTAAAGCAGACTCCGAGGAGGTTCGCCCCAGAGGTTTTCTCGAAAATTAAAGAGGAGGTCGAACGTCTACTTGGAGCAAAGTTCATACGAACGGCCAGGTATGTTGATTGGTTAGCTAATGTAGTTCATGTACTTAAGAAAAATGGTAAAATGAGGGTTTGCATAGATTACAAACATTTAAATTCGGCTACGCCGAAGGATGAGTATCCTATGCCTGTAACCGAAATGATGGTAGATTCTGCTGCAGGGAATGAATATTTAAGTTTGTTAGATGGATACCCAGGGTATAACCAAATTTACATTGCAGAGGATGATGTGTCGAAGACTGCGTTTCGGTGCCCAGGAGCACTAGGAACATATGAATGGGTGGTGATGCCTTTCGGCCTTAAAAATGCTGGTGCAACTTACCAAAGGGTAATGAACACCATTTTCCATGAGTATATTGAGAAATTTATGCAAGTCTATATTGATGATATTGTTGTGAAGTCGAAATCTCAGGATATTCATATGGAACATCTTAGGTTGTCATTTGAAAAGATGAGAAAATATGGTTTGAAGATGAATCCACTCAAATGTGCTTTCGGTGTAATTGCAGGACAATTTCTGGGATTCATTGTCCACAAAAAAAGGCATTGAGATAGACCAGCATAAGGCGAAAGCAATCTTCGATACTCAACCGCTGTCAAACAAAAAGCAGTTACAATCATTGTTGGGCAAGGTTAATTTCTTGAGAAGATTCATTATGGATCTAAGTGGGAAAACTAAAGTATTCTCCACATTACTTCGACTCAAGAAAGAACAAGAGTTTCACTGGGAAGAAGAGCATCAAAGGGCGTTCGAGGAAATAAAAGCTAGTCTGACGACAGCACCGGTCATGGCTCCCCTCATTCGAGGAAAACCCATGAAACTTTACATTTCGGCATATGAAGAAACAATCGGCAATGTGCTAGCCCAAGATTATGAAAATGGAGTCGAGAGGGCCATTTATTATTTAAGTCGAATCCTCAACGATGCTGAAACTAGATATAGTTTGGTAGAAAAATTATGTTTATGTTTGTATTTTTCATGTACTAAACTTAAGTATTACTTTAAACCTATTGATGTAACTATTATTTCCCATTATGATATAATAAAGCACATGCTGTTCAAGCCCATTTTACATAGTCGAATAGGAAAGTGGGCGTTAGCCCTGACTGAATTTTCCTTAAGTTATCAACCTTTAAGGGCCATGAAAGGCCAAGTAATAGCTTATTTCCTGGTTGACCATGGTAGGTCGAAAGAACAGGAAATGTTGGTAACACTGAAACCTTAGGAAATGTATTTTGAATGTTCGAGACACAAGAAAGGTATTGGTATAGGTATCTTGATAATTTCACCTCAGGGGATTCCGACTAAAATCAAGTTAGGAATCGAAGGTGAGTGCTCGAATAATGAGGCGAAATACGAAGCTCTATTGATAGGGCTCGAAACGGCTTTAAGCTGAGGTGCTAAAGAACTTGTAATTCGTGGGGATTCGGAATTAGTTGTTAAACAACTGACTGATGAATATCAATGTATTAGTGAAAACTTGATGAGGTATCATTCGAAAGCAGCAAGCATGTTGCGAAAATTTGATGAAGTCGAGTTATTACACATACCTAGGATCGAAAACGCTGAGGAAAATGTTTTGGCACAAATGGCGTCAGGGTATCGATTGCCACAGAAAAAGTTCAAAGAATTAATAAAAATCAAGAGAAAGTTCATCCCTAGCTTTAAAGAGGGACGAATGGAGTTCGAACAAGAAGTGATGGTCATTAATAACTTGGCTGATAATGATTGGAGAAAACCTGTTGTGAAATACTTGCAAGACCCAAATATTCCAGTAGATCGAAAAGTGAAGTACCGAGCTTTGATTTATTTGATCTTGAATGATGAATTATTTAAGAAAGGGACGAATGAAGTCCTTTTGAAATGTCTAAGTGAGGAAGAAGCTTTTCGAGCAGTCAAAGCAGTCCACGGTGGGATTTGTGGGGCACATCAAGTAGGTCATAAAATGAAATGGACGTTGTTTCGACAAGGCGTATATTGGCCGAGTATGTTAAAGGATTGTATCGAATACGCAAAGTCTTGTGTCGAATGTCAAAAACACGCTGGCATCCAACATGTACCGGCTAGTGAGTTGCATTCGATTGTGAAGCCTTGGTCATTCAGGGGTTGGGCTTTAGATCTGATGGGCCAGATACATCATTCTTCGTCTAAAAAACACGAATATATAATAGTGGCTATCGATTATTTTACTAAATGGGTCGAAGTCATTCCACTAAGGAGTGTGGACCAAGATGCGGTTATTAGTTTTATTCAAGAGCACATTATATTTCGATACGGAATCCCAGAGACATTAACTACCGATCAAGGATCAGTATTTACTGGGAGGAAAATGATCCAGTCTGCTGAAGATGTAGGGATAAAATTATTAACCTCGACTCCTTATTATGCTTAGGAAAATGGCCAAGTCGAAGCGGCTAATAAGGTTTTAATTAATTTGATTAAGAAACATATTAACCAAAAGCCAAAAAGGTGGCATGAAACGTTAAGCCAAGTTTTGTGGGCTTATCGGAATTCGCCTAAAGAAGCCACTGGAGTTACTCCATTTCGGCTTACATATGGTCATGAGGCGGTTTTGCCAATTGAAATATGTCTGCAATCTGTTAGGGTTCAGAGGCAGTTCGAGATTCCATGCGATGATTATTGGAATATGATGTATGATGAGTTAGTCGAATTAGACGAAGAAAGGTTAAATGCATTGGAGATAATGATTCGGTAGAAGGAACGAATTACTTAAAGCTATAATAAAAAAGTTAAGTTTAAAACGTTTAGCGTTGGAGATTTGGTATGGAAAGTAATTCTTCCTATGGACAAGAAGGATCGAGCATATGGAAAATGGGCCCCTAAATGGGAGGGACCCTTTAAAGTTATTAAGTGTTTCTCTAATAATGCTTATTCGATCGAGGAGGTTGGAACGGTCGCTCGAATATTAACAATTAACGACAAATATTTAAAGCGATTTAAACCAAATATTCATGAAATAAAGATAGACGCCGAAGTGTAGTTCATAAACGCAATAAAATATGGCGAACACGCCATTAAGAGTACTTGGAAAAGTAAGTGGCACAGGCGCCAAAAGACGAAAACAAAAAACTAGACTAAAAATGGTGGAGTAGTCTTCATGGAAGCATAGCGACCCTTGAGATTTTTTAGGCGTTTGTCAACTTTCGTCTTCGTATCTTTGAGTTCTGAGACTTCGCCTTCAAGCCGAGTCTTATCCTTCACACAGGAGATGGCCTTAGTAGCAGCAGCAGTCTTTTGTTTCTTGAGTTTGGACAAGTTGGCTTCGAGGGATTGCTCTTGTTGTTGGAGTTCAGCAATTTGCTTCTTGATTTCCACAAGTTTGGCCGAGTCAGATTGTTCAAGAGATTTAATTGAGTCAACTTCGACCTTGGCCTGATCGAATACTTCGGCCACATGAGTACATTCCTTAGACTTTGAAGCTAAGTCTTGGTCGACAATTTGAGCTTGGTCATGGGCTGAGAGAAGTTTGTCGAAGAACTCTTGAAATTGTTGAATGTCTTTATCTTGTTGTTCAGAAAGATTTTGGTTTATCAGGTCAAAAATGAGTTGTTTAATCTCTTGAGCCAGGCCAGGGTTAGACCCTAGAAAGTCAAAGAGATCTTGGTCGAAGACCAAAGATCGAAGCTTACTGATGATGGGGGTAGCGGTATTCAAAGTGCTAGTGCCTTCGTTCTGAAAAGAGGATTCTTGGCTTCGACTGGAGGTAATTGAGATTTTGCCACTTAAGAGTTGCTCGAGAGCTAATACGGGATCATCCTTAGCAAGAGCATCAAAGTCTTCAATTGGGATTGGTTGAGAAGGCGACTGACCAACAATAGTGCTTGAAGCCTTAATAGGATTTGCTTGGGTTGGCTTGTCTTGAGACTTCGAGAGCTTGGCAATGGGCGATGGAGTAGGTTGGCGGTCCTCGTCAGTCTGAGATTTTTCAGTCGAAGCACCAAGGTCCTGTGTAAAGGGCTCACTATCAGGTGAAACAAAACTAACTATTCGACCAGAAGGGTATTGAATACATAATGGTTGAGAGTTCAAAAAGTCATCAAGACTTTGACAGCCGGAAGAATTAGAATCAGATGAGTAGATTACTTGAGGTGAAGGCTTGGGCTTTGAAGTAGTGCCCTGAAATGTGGAGATATGAAAGGAAAGTTAAAATCCATTTAGTCGAATCCTAATGAAAAAAGAAAAGAGGACGAGCAAAGTAAAATGCATACTTGTTCTTGTTGAGCTTTAGTTGGACTAGAGGCTCCATAACTTTCACTCTGAGAAGAACCAGAGTCTTCTTGATCGGCATCGGTCTCACGTTCTTCTTGGCTCAGTTCATCCTCAGTGCATTTCTTAGCGGAAGAAAGGGGAGGATTTTCTTCTTCTTCGTTAGTTTCTGAAGCCTTAGAGCTCGTCTTGTCTTTTTCAGCATCACTTGGATTGTTGGGATTGGGAGTAACGTTCTCGTCTTCAGGAATTGTGTCTTGCTGGAAGGACCAAACATGAGAAGATGAGTATAAGAAGATATAAAAACAAAATAGAAGAGGAAAGGATGAATAATGGGAAAATTACCAAGGTTTTTTCTGAATCGTCTTTTTCGGACGAAATCCTTATCTTCTTCCGAGCATCGAAAGTCGAACTTTGGGAACCCCTTTTTTTCGAGTCTGTAAAGATACAACATAAGTATAAAGGTCGAATAACAGTTAATGGTTAACAAATATACCTTTGCTTTGGGGATATGTTTCTGCAGGATAGGAATGCCAGTTGAAGTATCAGAGCCTTCGTCCTCCTTTGAAGGTGCTTTTGTGATGGGTTCCGCTGAAAAAGAGACATTTAAGCACAAGGGCGAATGTGGAGAATTTTGAGAAAAAATAATGGTTAATCTAACCTTGGTAGATTTGTGTGAGGACTTTGATGTGACATGTGTGAACGTGGATATGCCCGGAATAGTTGTGCAAAAAATACTTAGTCGAAGTAACTCTTTTCGGAAGAGGCAAAAGATTTTGCATAAAACATTTATATGAAAAGTGGTCGAGCCATTTTAGGAAAATAACAGATAAAGCTACAGCAAGATCACATGTGGGTAAAGAAGGAAATTTTGGACAGTAACGTCGAAAAAGTATAGTCATATTTATCCACAAAAGGAGGAAAAAGCTTTATTTGTAATATTTTGGCTTCGACCTTTTCTTTTAAAGTTTTTGCTGCTTCCGAAATAGTTACATTTAATCGACTTGGAAGATAAACAGTTTTGAAAAATCTCTGGAATGATTGGACTTCTTTGATGTGCGTACCTCGAGACTTCTTGGTCGGTTTTTTCTGCACATATCGAAGAGCTTCAGTCATCTTCCCAATACAATCTCCTAAGGTGGTCTTGATAGAGTTGTAGTAAGTTGACCACAAAACTTCAAATTCTTGGGTACAACAGAATGATGGCTTGAAAACCATTGGTTCGAGACACAAGGCAGAAGTCTTTTTCTCATAAAAATTAAGGGCTTTGTAAAAAAATCAACGTCTTTGTCACAAAATCCTTCATTACAGATAGCGTCCTTCTTCGAGAAAAGTGGAGTAGGAATCAGTTGGCTCAAATCAAATTGCCTGGAGACAAGTTGCGGTTGGTAACCCAATGATGAAAGGATATTTAATGAAGATGTTTTCCTCCACTAACTACTCTCAAATCCCTTTCAAGATTCAATCGTAGTATAGTATCGGGTTTTGTCGTCTCCACAGGGATTGTGTTGCTACGTATTAATTTCACTAGCTAGACATTGTTTGAACAGTTTAAACATGATATGTGTTTTATTTAAATTTAGGAAAAACTATAATTAAAGCGATAAAAGAAGTTTCACGGAGGCAAACAAAGAAGAAAGTGTATTTGAAAAATGAGTTCACTTGATTTACTACTTATTATCAACCAATATACTCTTATAAGATGAAATTAACATTTAAGATGCCGATAAGAGCTATTTACCTACTAATTTCTTAGCTAAGTGAATCTACCAATTAAGAACCTAGCCTTAATTCCTTAAGTCCTAGTGATCATAAAATGAGCATTATACACATACCTACTCGATAAGACATTCCCAAGCTCTGTTCCTAACCCAAGAAGTTCATGTCCTAGTGGATAGAATCCCTGACTGTCACTCAAGAAATTCTAATAGTTCCTACTAGATAATCCTATCCTAGAGAGGTGAGTATCCCGACTTGTCACTCGATATAGATCTCTTTTCCAACTCATGATATTCATACCTAAGAGTTAATGTCTCCTATTGTCACCTAGAAAACCTTAACCCTACCTAAGACATGTCACCTAGAAAACCTTAACCCTCTCATAAACTAAATTTACACTAACTTCTCAATTGTCATGTAAATCTTAAAAAGCATCACATTGGTAAAAGATACATGAACGCGCAAAGAGAATTAATAACCTAAGACATAGGAATTTTCCCCCTTTATATGAACTAAGTCTACATTAACTCATATCAATTTCCCAATCTATTTATGAATTAATATAAACCCTTAAAATTATCAATCGACCAATAGAAGCGTTAAGCATAGAGAAAAACACCAAATAATGAAAATCCATAATTATAATTGCATAATAGTATATTGAATAAGAGAGAAAATCAAATTAAGTCATCCCAAATACTAAAAGAGAGTCAACACAAATATAGGTAAAGAGAAAAACAAAACCCAAAATAGAACGGAGCCATGGACGTCCGGAGAAGCTGTCACCTCCTCCATAGCCCTGACACCGGCCCTCAAGGGCCTAGCCTTCCTCTCCACCAAGAAATTGCCTCCAAGTCTCCCAAAGGTGTTTATTAGGTTTAGGAGAAAAGAAAAGAGAAAAAAGATCCTCAAAAAATAGGTCAAAAACGAAATTTATAGTGATTTTTCGTGTTCTGAGCGTTTTTTGTCCTATCTGATGCAGAAAGTGATCATGTGCGGTCAGGTGCAGCATAACACGGTGCACTCTCAAGAATCCGGAGCGTTGATGCGAATCACACGTGTCTGGCGTATGGCTTATGGTGTACCGCGAGGCACCGTATCGAAGCCCCATTGATCTGGTGCGTTTCTCACCTGGACTTAACAAGTGGCGCGATCTCACCGTAGGTGCACGGTAATCTTGTGCACTTGTGCCACACAGGATCTCAGCGTCCATATATATGTTTTTTGATGATTTCTTCATTTTTTCTCCAAATCTTCTCCTAAAATAAAACAAATAAAAATAGATAAGAGATAAAATAAGATAGCACCTTAAAATAAAATTATATAATCCTAAATTAAAGTAAATAAATTCTAATAATATATAGAAAATAACATAAAATATAGAAAAATACTAAAACTAAATAAAAATATTAAAATGCATGAAATAAGTCTAAAGTGTCCTAAAATGATTAAAATATCTTAGATAATATATTAAAATGCATGCAAATAAACTAGAAAAATAGCCTTAAATCCCGGGTCATCACCCAACACATTGACTTCGGCTTTCTTGAAACCCAAAGGAAGAACTTGGGGTCTGAGGATTTCCTTCCATACAGTAATGCTTTCGCTTTGTGCCCCAGGGGTTTCACAAGGAAATGGTCGAACAAGCCATTCAGGGCCTGTAAGTCGAGTGCTGTAGGGAGCAAGGTTTGGAGTGAAAGAAATCATTTCCATGAACATGGCAAAGAATTCACGAAAAGAGGCTTCAGCGTCGACTTGTTCTTTTGATGGGGTCAAATGATTGAGTCGAAATGTTGCAATCTTGGTCGAGATGTTTTTAGGAGCATGAGTGAGAAGTTTAGCTTCAAAGATGGCGTTTAGCCAAAGCTGAAGGAACCACAGAGGGCCGGCAAACAGAATACTCTTTTCGGCACCAGGAGGTTTGAGAAGGGATGAGACTGCTTGGCTTAAGGAGAGGTAGAGCTCGCCTAATAAAATCTTGCCTAGGGAGACATCAGATCCTTCATGAAGTAGTTGGGCGAGAATGACAAATTTTTGGGGAACTTGGAGAGATTTTGAACAAATGAAGAAAGCAGAAAGCCAATAAAGCAAGAAAGCTACATGTTCCGAGTCAGATACTTCGTCAGTGGTCTTGTCATGATGTCTCAAGACGAAGCTTTTGTAAGTCATATGTGAGAAATCTAGCTTTATCTCTTGTTTAACAGGCATGTCAAAGTGGAAAGGGGAACTGGTAGATCGAAGACCGGTAATAGCGGCCACATCCATTAAAGTAGGTGTGATCATTCCACTAGGGGTGTGAGAAGTATTGGTCGAACGTTCCCAAAAGAAGAATGAGCTAAATGGTATGATTCGATTATGATGTATGGAAGTCGGATATATGAGGATTTGTATATATAAAATTGTTAAGTGTCAGATGTGGTTGACAAATTCATTTTCGACCTAACAGTTGTATTTCAAAATACAAGGAGACATGTTATTAAAAGCCAGGTATCAGGAATATGACGCAAGAAGGGCACGTGTAAGACGAAAGGACACGTGTAAGACGAGAAGACGCGTAGAAGACACTTGTAATTGTCTTGTCAATTGATCGTTGGGAGATAGTTGTAATTTGGGTCTATAAATAGCAGATTCTTACATAGAATAGGGGTTCACGAATTTATCTACTCAAATGTACTCAAAACGCTTACCGTCGAACGCAATAACTACAAGCAGACTTAGAGGAAAAAAGTAGGAACTTCGTGCAACTCTTGTATTTTAAGATTTAATTGTTATACAGAAAGTTTTAACATTTGTTCATTTACTTCGGTCGAGTTTACTTGTTTCATTTACATTTCTTTATAAATTTTCTAGTTTTATCCATTAATATTCAAGATATTTTCACCAAAGAACCCAAGAGGACTTGAATCCAGTCCCTAGATTGATCATTGGATTCTCTTATTTGTTTACCAAAATTTAGTGTGAACAACAATTGCATGCATTTTTCCTGCCATGTCTGAGCTCAATCTTGTCTCTTTTTCCCTCAATCATATGGACATGATCATTAAGACTGAGGAAGGTGGGAGGGTGTGGAGAGCGACGGGGATATATGGTTTCCCTGAAAGCACAAGGAAACATCTTACATGCACTTTGTTGTATGACCTTGGTGAGGTGGGAGTTGTAGCTTCCTGGCTTGCCTTTGGGGATTTTAATCTTGTGGCCTTGGCTGAGGAAAAGAAGGGAGGAGTGTCGGTAAATATAAATCATATGGAGCTGTTTCGTGACACTTTACATGGTTGTGGGCTCCATGATCTTGGTTATTAGCAGTGGTGGACCTACCATGGTTATTAGCAGTGGTGGACCTACCACAGGGCTTGGTAGGTCCAATGCCCTGGCTCAAAGAAAAAAAAATACATATTTCTTTGGACTAGGTAGGTTTTTTGGCCCAAAAAAAAATTAGAGAAAAGGCAAATTTATAAGGAAATGCAAAGTTTAGGGACTTAATCATAAAATTTGCCTAGGCTTCCTAAAATTTCTAGTTCCGCCACTGGTTATTAGGGAAGCACTTTTACGTGGTGCAACTGGCAGGAGGAGGAGACTATCATGGCACGGTTAGACCGATTTGTGGGTAATGTGCAGTTGAAAGAGTTTTTTTCCATCTGAAAAGGTCTATCATTTGCCCAGGATCTCGTCTGATCACATGCCTCTAGTGCTTGATTAAGAGCCAAGAAGGAACCGGGGTACAGGAGGAAAGAGGATTCGTCGATTTGAGGAGTGCTGGTTACGTGATGAAGCTTGTGATGAGGTGCTACATTCATCATGGATGGATAAAGCTACAGTAGATGCTTATGATAAAATTAATTTTTGTCTACATGACATGCATAACTGGGCTAGACGAAGATTTGGCAATGTCCCCCGTGAAATAAAAGATGTTAAGCAGGAACTTGAGGAGCTTATGGGTAGGGAAGATGAGGATGGGGTTTTGACAAGAATCAAAGGGTTGGAGGAGAGGCTGGATGATCTTTTAAAGAGCGAGGAGGTTTGGTGGGCTCAACGGTCTCGTGCCATGTGGCTTAAGCATGGAAATACGCAATTTTTTCACCAAAAGGCTACACAAGGAAAGGAGATGAATTGGATTGATGAACAAAGGGACAACACAGGAATGATGGTGGATAAAGAAGAAGACATTGCTGAGGTACTTCTTAATTTTTATGCTGACTTGTTTTCTTCCTCTCTTCCATGGGATGCGTCACAGACTTGTGAAGTTGTAAGGGGGAGAGTCACCGATGCTATGTGTGCTGTGTTGGAGGCGAATTATACGCGAGAGGAGATCTGGCTGGCCTTTAAATAGATGAAACCGGATGCATCTCCGGGCCTTGATGGATTACCTGCTTTATTTTATCAGAGATACTGGCCAGTGATTGGAGAGGACATCTCAAAGGCGGTTTTAGCAGTGTTAAATGATGGTGTGGACCCTAGACGTTTTAATTAGACTTTTCTTTGTCTTATTCTGAAGGTTAAGAAGCTGAGGCATTCAGGTGAATTTCGCCCTATCTCTCTTTGTAATGTCTTTTTTAAGATCATTACTAAGACTGTGGCGAATCGCTTAAAGTTAGTTCTCCCTCAGTTAGTGATGTCGTTTCAGAGTGCTTTTGTCCCAGGAAGGATGATTACTGATAATTCTCTTCTTGCTTTTGATATATTCCATTATATGAGAAATAGGAGGACAGGCAGACAGGGGGTGGTGCGGCTTAAGCTGGATGTGGCCAAGGCGTATGATCGGATTGAGTGGTTTTTTTCACAGACAGTTCTGTGTTCTATGGGCTTTCCGGAGAGGATCGCAGGACTCATAATGAGGTGTGTCACCACCACGAGTTTCTCTGTTTTGTTGAATGGCAGACCAGGCAGATTTTTCATGCTTCCAGAGGCCTCAGGCAAGGGTACCCTTTGTCTCCTTATCTTTTTATCCTTTGTGCTGAGGTTTTCTCTGGTCTCATTTTGAAGGCCCAGGAGAGGAAAGCAATTCATGGTGTCAGGATTGCTCGGCAGGCTCCTGAAATCTCTCATTTATTTTTTTTGCTGATGATCATATTGTTTTCTTTCGAGCTAACATGCAGGAGGCCGGTGTAATGCTTCAGGTTCTGAATGAATATCAACAGACTTCAGGTCAGTTGATTAACTTGGATAAATCAGAGCTCTCTTTCAGCCGAAATGTGCTAGAAGAGTGTAAACATGCCTTGCAGGGTCGATTACAAATTAAGGCAATGGAGAGCCATTCCAAGTACCTTGGCATGCCAACTTTTGTGGGTAGATCCAAACAGCAGGTCTTCAATTTTGTTCAGGATCGAGTATGGAAAAAATTGAAAGGGTGGAAGGAGAAGTTTCTATCGTCAACAGGTAGAGAGATTCTTATAAAATCAGTTGCTCAGGAAATTCCCACGTATATCATGGGATGTTTCTCTTTACCTATTGGGCTTTGTAACCTTATTGAGAGCATGATTAGTAGGTTTTGGTGGGGAAGCAAACAAGGGGAGCGGCAGATTCACTGGGTTAGTTGGAATAAACTATGTGCATCCAAGAGGGATGAAGGGATGTGTTTTCGTAGTTTCAAAGCTTTTAATGATGCTTTGTTGGCTAAACAGGGGTGGAGATTGGCATAGTTCCCTGACTCTTTGGTTGCTAGAGTTTAGAAAGCCAAATATTACCCAAGGTCCCATTTTATTTATGCGGCTCCAGGGCATGTTCCAAGCTATACGTGGAGGATTATACAACAAGCAAGTTGGATTGTTAAGAGTTTTTGGAGAATTGGGGATGGTAACCAAGTTCGAGTGTGGGATGATCAGTGGCTCCCGGCTCAATCTGGTCACAAGCTTTGGTCTCCTAAACCTTTGGGTGTGTGAAATATCTCATGTGGTACAACTTATGGATCGTGCGGCTGCTGGCTGGGATGAATATCTTGTTCGCTCAAATTTTCTTCCCTTTGAAGCAAGTCAGATCCTAAAAATTCCCCTGCTGAATATACAAGAGAAGGATTCCCTGGTTTGGTCTGCCACCGGTGATGGTTTTTTACTGTCAAATCTGCCTACCGTTGTATAAAGGATTGGGAGGCACGAGATAATCCAAGTGTCTCTGAGGTATCTTCGTATTGTGTATGGCAGAGGCTGTGGAAGCTAAACATCTTGCCTCTCCAGGCCCATTTTATCTGGCGTATCCTGAATAATGCAGTTCCTACTTGAAGGAAGCTTTGGAACCGTGGTGTGCCTTGCCCATTGTGGTCCCCGCGGTGTGAGGGTAAGGAGGAAAGCATTGATCATGTCTTTAAGGAATGCTTTTGGAACAAGAATTTCTGGTTTTGTTCAACTCTTGGTATAGCCTGGAATGCGACTACAGAAAATGATTTTGTCACATGGCTAAGGCATACTATTCTTTCTTCTCCTCAGGACTTTGCTGAAATGGTTTGCGCTTTGTGCTACGCGATTTGGAGAGCTAGAAATCTGGTTTGCTTTGAGAATAAGGTCCTGGAGGAACGCACTACAGCTTCGTCAGCGTTGAATGAGTTGCTTGAGTCCTAGGAGGCTCGTGCTTCCCTTGCCACGGTGTCAACAGATCAACCTCCTCCCATTGACAAGCGCTGGGAGCCACCAGATGAGCATCACATGAAGTTGAATGTAGATGCTGCTTTAGTTCAAAATGAATGGCGAAATGGTATTGTGGTGCGGAATCATATGGGTGAAGCAGTTCTGATAGCGTTGATGGCCTGCAGACACGATCTTGGTGTAGCTTTTGCGGAAGCCATGGCTGTCTATCAAGGTTTGTTGCTGGCGGTCAATCATGGCTACCTTATGCTGGTGGTAGAATTTGATTCAGAGGGAGTACTTCGCCTGCTCAATGATCAAATTTCCCACAACTCTTATCAGCAGTCTAATTCCTATGTTTAGTTTTGTTTCATTTGCACATGTATATAGGGATGCTAATAAGGTGGCAGACACTATAGCTAAGTATTCGGGGTCTGTAGGTAATGAGGTTTGGGTGGGCAATTTTCCTTCTTGTTTCAACTCCTTTATTCTCTCAGATGCTTTGGCTTTTCAGTTTCAATGAAGTAATCGTTTGAACGTCAAAAAAAAACTCCATATGTCTTCAATGGTTCTCTATTGTATTTAAATTATTTAATAATACTACAGTTATCCTAAAACTGAAGTAATAATAGTATGGAAGAAAGACACACCACAATGAGAAAGTGCTTAGCGCTCGAGCCAGGGGTGAAAAGGCCCAAGCGACCGAATAAAGGATGTCCAAGAGTACTAAAGAAAAACAAAAGTTCAGCTCACAACTATATGGGGCCATAATACAAGCAACTTTGGCTTCCCACTCTTAGGCCTATGAGCAGAGCTATGTATTGGAAAAAGCAGCGGTCGCCCTTGAATAAATAGCGTTAAAATTGAAATTAAATGTATTCACTCAGCTGGCTGAACTTTAAAGTACAGGGGTTTAGGGGTTTTGGTCTTTTGGGTTTTTACTTTATGATCTAGATTTAGTTGTTATATCAGCTGAGTGTGCATGCTTCGTACTTAATTGTCTTATGTGATTGCATTACGATATCACTCTTTGGGATTTATTCTCACATGATGTAAGTGCCGTTAGGCGACCCTTTGGTGTTAATCCAATCACCCTTAACCAAAAAAGAATAAAATAGTGTTTAAATATTGTATTCGCCTTTTATAAGAAAAATTATATTATCTTCTTGAATTAATAGTTTGTAATTTTTCTCAATGTGTTGAACTTTCGTTTTTCTTACCAATTTTTTATAGTTTCATCCCTGCCTATTATATTACTCATTTCTCTTTTTTTTTCCCCTTATCTCATCACGTGAAAGAGTTTTTAATATGTGAATAAAACTTTATTCTTTATTAGACTATCAACATATTAGGATAAAGCTATGTGCAGTATTTTTTAATTTTACTTAATTACACTTTTAGTCCCCACTTATACCCTCTCTGTAATTTTGATCTTTGAAGTAAAAAATTGCACTTTTCATCTCCACCTTTACCTCCATTAGCAATTTTAGTCTTCGGTCAATTTCCATTCAAAATTAATTAACAGTTTCTTAATTTTAAAAAATTAAATTAAACCCAGAGGGAGTTTCGATTTTATGCCAAAAACATTTGACTTCCTAACTCCTCGAAACATTCTCCTTCCTCCACCAATTCTCACATCGTTGTGGAAGCTCCTTAGAATCTGCTTCCTTATTTCGCATTGATTGATCACTTCTTTCAGATTTTCGAATCTCTCTTTGTTCTCCCCTCTTATTTGGAGCTCTTACTCTCATATCTCGCAGAACTCTCATGAATGCTTGTTGAAATTATGTCTCAGTAGCTGTTTGAATTTCAAATTTAAGTTGTTAGTTTGAAGTTGTTATTTAAATTTGAATAAGTCCTAATTCTGTTAGGATGATTAGTTAGACTATCTTTAAATTTGTTTAGAGTATCTTTTGTTAGTATTTCAAATCTTGCAGATTTTTAATCAGTTTGTTAGTTACTCTTTGCCTTTAAAAGAGCAAGTTCTAATCAATAAAAAATAGCCTTCCATCAGAAATATTTTCTTCTCTACACGTTAAAAAAACCAACAAAGTGGTATTAGAGCCATCTTCTTACGGACCTGTGAACATGGATGCTGAATCAAATTTCTCCAAAGTCGCACCTCCAGTCTTTGATGGAGAAAACTACGATCTATGGGCTGTCAAGATGGGGGCTTACCTAGAGGCTTTGGATCTTTGGGAAGCTATAGAAGAGGATTATGAAGTTGTTCCGCTGCCTGCCAATCCTACCATGGCCCAGATCAAGAGTCACAAGGAGAAAAAAACCCGGAAAGCAAAGGCAAAATCATGCCTTTTTGCTAGTGTTTCATCAACCATCTTCACAAGGATCATGAGTCTCAAATCAGCAAAAGCAATTTGGGATTATTTGAAGGAGGAGTATGTTGGAGATGAAAGAATAAGAAGCATGCAAGTGCTGAATTTAATGAGGGAGTTTGAGTTGCAGAGGATGAAAGAGTCTGAGACCATCAAGGCATACTCAGAAAAATTGTTGGATATTGCTAACAAAGTAAGGCTGCTTGGAAGTGCGTTTGCTGATTCAAGAATTGTTGAAAAATTCTGGTAACAGTTCCTGAGAGGTATGAAGCGTCTATTGCCTCACTTGAGAATACGAAGGATCTTTCTAAAATCACTTTGGCAGAAGTGATGCATGCATTGCAAGCCCAAGAACAACGAAGGCTAATGAGAGAAGATCGTGTTGTCGAAGGTGCTTTTGCAGCTAAGCATCATGACAATGGATCCAAAAGAAATAATTCTTTTAAGAAGAACCAACCAACCAGTTGTGAGAATTTTCCAAACAACCAAAACAATGACAGAGGTAGAAAAAATTATCCACCTTGTCATCATTGCGGAAAGATGGGTCACCCACCGTTCAGATGTTGGAGAAGGCCAGATGCAAAATGCAGCAAGTGCAACGAGATGGGGCATGAAGCTGTAATTTGTAGAGAAAAAATCCAGGAAAATGCAGATGAAGCAAAAAATGCGCAAGAGGAGGAAGAAGACGTGCTCTTTGTTGCTACTTGCTTCTCTAGCAATAATTCTTGTGAATCTTGGTTGATTGACAGTGGTTGTACTAATCACATGGCCAATGACACAGAGTTGTTCAAGAGTTTGGACAACACCAAAGTCAAATGGGTCAGAATCGGGAATGGCGAAAAAATTCAAGTAAAAGGCAAGGGGACAGTAGCTATAGAAAGCTACACAGGTACAAAAATTCTCTCTAATATTTTGTATGTACCTAAAATTACTAAAAACTTGCTTAGTATTGGACAGTTGCTTGAGAAAGACTTCAAAGTTATCTTTGAAGATAAAAGCTGCATAGTTAAAGATCCAGAAGGCCTTGAAATGTTCAAGGTAAAAATGAGGAGCAAGACTTTTTCATTTGATTCAATAAAGGAGGAGAAAATTGCATTTCATGGTGATTTGGCCAACGAGCCTGTCACACTTCTTAGTGAAGGTGACGACGAAGAGAAAAAGAAAGGGAAAGCCAATTGCAACAACGACAACAGGGGTGTTACTATTGAAGATGATGGTGGTGTTCTTGCAGCCACTGGTGTTTTGGGTCGCCAGTCAAAAGATAAAGAGCCTTAAGGTCATGTTCATGTGCTAGGACCTCAAGAAACAGATCAAAATTAAATCCAAAACTACCTAATGAGAGTCCTACACATTACTATGTTCACCCACTTCCTGCTTTTATTTACAACAACTATAGTGTGACGTATTTTGCACCTCCGCTGCCATATTCTTATGCATACGTGATGTGTCCATGGAATGGAAGCGAACCTGCTGGAGCACATATTCCAGTATGGTTGACTTTTTGAACTCTGAGAAGTTAGAAGTTTGCAGCTACTGATCCAAGGAGGAGTGTTGAAATTATGTCTCAGTAGCTGTTTGAATTTCAAATTTAAGGTGTTAGTTTGAAGTTGTTATTTAAATTTGAATAAGTCCTAATTCTGTTAGGATGATTAGTTAGACTATCTTTGAATTTGTTTAGAGTATCTTCTGTTAGTATTTCAAATCTTGTTGATTTTTAGTCAGTTTGTTAATTACTCTTTACCTTTAAAAGAGCAAGTTCTAATCAATAAAAAAATAGCCTTCCATCATAAATATTTTCTTCTCTACACGTTAAAAAAAACCAACAATGTTCAACTCAGGTTCTTGATTATTTAATTTATGCATCATTTTCTATGAAATCGACGATGACTTCCTGGATTTAACTCTTTGGCTGCATGTTTCTAACCATGTTAACTATAAAGATGACTATTGTTGTTGTTGATGAGTGATTGTGAGGGTTATGATTGGGGGGAAGTTGTGTTTACTTTTGTTAATATAAAGATGATCAATTTGAGTTAGAATAGCTTGAAAAGAGACATTTTCACAATGTTATTTGTTCATGATATTACTTTAAATTTATGTACACTGAGCTATTCACATTTTTATTGCTATTGTGTCGCCTATTAAAGGATAAATTAGATTCAGACTTTCAGGTTAAATTTCTGCAAGTATTGAGAGCAAACATCAAACAAACATTCTAAACAATTTTATCCAAAACAATACTTTATGAAGATACATTATGAAGTCACACAATAGTTCATTAAGATAAACTTGGTCAGAGCTGTCTTCACTAAATGGTGATAGCGTCAACTTCAGTTTGAAATTTCGATTTCAAGAGTTGGCAACTCTAAATGACGGAGTTCTTGAGCCATGAGCTGCTGTAATGTAATTTCACGTAGAGGAATGCTTAATGGTGTTAGCCGAGAAAGAAAATACTGAGACACACATCTCATTGTTGGTCGAGAAGAAGGATTGGGACTTAAGCATGCAAATGCCGCAATGGCAACCTGAACTATGTCATGTAAAGCAGCAGTCATCCCTGGAAATGGAAGGCGTGGGTCTAGTATTTCACATAATGTGATGTCTTCATTTGATGTTGATTGTAGTGATGATAGTAATTCCTTAGGATGCTTTCCTACGAAAGTTTCGAGCGCCACCACTCCAAAGCTATAGACATCACACTTTTCGCTCACAACCATAGTATAGGCAAGCTCTGCATTCATCATATGAGCATGAATATATTATAGGTTTCTAACAAAAGTAGTTAAAGATTAACTTGATTAAACAAAATCTTCAAGTTCTATAGCTTCAAAATAAAAGCTTATCCTAATCCACCTACTTGTAATTATATGTCAGGATTGGGCATGCTCTGCACACAATCATATAAATAAGAGGTCATAGGGAAAAGCAAAAGGTGCTATAAGTATAAAAGAAAATAATTTTTTTTACCTGGAGCTATATATCCAATGGTTCCAGCAACTATAGTTCTATTGGATGAATTGTGTTTGAGGATTCGGGCTGTGCCAAAATCAGAAACACTAGGCTGCCACTCCGTGTTAAGTAAGATATTGCTGGAAGATATGTCTCTATGAACTATTGGAGGGATGCAATCATGATGAAGATATGTCAAAGCATGAGCAACACCTTTTATAATGTTAACCCTCTTTCTCCAATCCAATTCCATTGCTTCCGCATTATCATACAAGACAGAGAATAAGCTTCCTCTCTCCAAGTATTGATAGATCAAAAACATGATTCTTCTGTGCAAGCAGAATCCATAAAGCTTCACAATATGACGATGCCTTGTTTCTGATAACACCTTAATTTCATTTCTAAAACTCGCATCCAAAGCTGGCACCTCTGCTTCAAAGCCATGGAGCTTCTTCAAGGCCACAACCTTGCCACTAGGTAATTGTGCCTTATAAACACTCCCATATGCTCCTGTTCCAATGCAATATCTAAGGTCAAAGTCTTCTGTTGCTCTAATGATGTCTTCATATGCCATGTTGCCATCATAATTCCATATGCAAAAGACATCCCCATTCTTAGTTGTCATTGTGTTTGCATGTTTGTTTTTAACTGTAGTGTTATGGTGCTTGAGACACATGACTAATGAGATGGCCATGATTATAAAAATGAGGATAGGAAGAACTATGAATAGAATGTGCTTTGTTTCTTATTTTGTTACTTATCTTGCTGTTACAAGGTCTGAACTGGAGGTTGATTTGGAAATACGAAATGTTAGTACAAACATCCTTGTTCCCTCTTAGAGCATAACCAGAGATACCATCTGGAATAGGACCCTTCAAATAATTGTAGGACATGATCACTTCCTGGATATAAAAGTGAAATTGAAGAATTTTTCCGGTAAGGTTATTGTAGCTTAGATCCAAATAGAATAACTCTGGTGAATTCCCGAGTTGTGGTGGTATATCACCAGTGAAGAGGTTGTGACTGAGGTCAACAAAGGCAAGGTATTTTGACAAGGGTACTACTATGTTCCCAGAGATGGAGTTGTTGCGCAGCTGCATCCATCGCAACTTGGTTAATTGTCCCAAATTAGAAGGGAGGGAACCAGCAAGTGGATTGTCGGAAGTGCCAAGGTGTTCTAATTGAGTGAGGTTTGTAAGTGAAGTGGGCAAGGTCCCATTGATGGAGTTGCTATCCAGCCACATTGATTTCAGCTTCATTAATCGATCTAAATTAGAAGGGAAGGGACCAATGAGAAGATTGTAGGAAATATCAAGCACTTCTAACTGGGTGAGATTTGTAAGTGAAATAGGCAAGGTCCAGATGATGAAGTTGTTAGATAGCCGTAACTGTTGCAAGTTGGTTAATTGATCAAAATTAGAAAGAAGGGAACCACCGAGAAGATTGTCGGAAATGTAAAGGTTCTGTAATTGAGTGAGGTTTGTAAGGGTAAGAGGCAAGGTCCCACTGATCCTATTACTAGATAGATCTAATGTAATGAGGTTTTTTAGGGACCCTAACTCCCAAGGAATGGAGCCTTCAATGTTGTTTCTAAACATGTCTAGGTGCTGTAATAAGCTTAGATTTGCTAGTGAAGAAGGTATGTGACCTTCAAGAGAATTGAATGACAGATCAATATGAGTGAGCTTGGAGAGAGTACCAATTTCTGGTGGGATATTACCACGCAGTTCACTTTCACGAACAGCGAGCTTTTCTAAATTCTGGAAAGCTGAGAGGTTGAGTTTCGCAAAATGAATCACTGCTGCTGCTTCATCAGGATAATAAGGCACATAGTCAATTTCTGTTATGCTTCCAGCCTTGTTGCAAGCTATAGCATACCACTGACAGCGAAGGGAGATATTGTAGAATGGATCAGAAGTGTTCCACCATCCACTGCTCAGTATAGCATTTGCTTCCAACTGAAGCTGCTGCTGCTGCGATGATGATGATGATGATGATGCAGATGCAGCTAGTAACTGCAACTGAAACCCCATAATCACAAAATAAATAACAAGTACAGTACACATTTCTGGGCCAGTTAAATTAGAAATAAAGACACTTCATATTCTTTTGCAAAGGAAAGGAAATGTTCATCTTATTGAGACATATATATGGTCACTTTTTAACTCTTTCATTCTCAAAGCAACAAGTTGAATTCTTCAACAGAGAGAACGCGTTTAAAATTTATGAGAGGACGGCTGAATTTCTTGCTGAATTTAATTGACCCAAATAGATCATATAGACATAGATATAGATTATAGCATGTTGAAATTCAATAATGTAAAAGGAATTGTGCACCTTAAGTAATTGAAGAATCCAAGAGTATGTTGTTTGACTCGAGAATGAAAGTGAAAAAGGAACTAGGAGTGAAACTGCTCTCAGCCCCTGGTAATACGTTCTCAGGATAAACTGTCTAATGGGGCAGCAGTTTATATATTACCAGTTGAGACCAGGGTCCCCCTCATTAGGCAAAGTTAACTGACCTAACCCATTATAGGACAATTACTAACAATAGCCTAATCTACCATCCATCATAATACATGTAATTGAATTAATTTAATAATTCACATAATTGATATTAATGACCAAACAAAATATATTCTAATTAATTGATAATGTTAATCCACATAACAAAAGAGAGAGTTAATTATAAATAAATCTAACATTCTCCCACTTGGATTAACATTTGTCAATTAACATAAAACATATGTATCATTAAATGAAATATCAATTATGGCAAAATACATGTAAGACAAAGAAATATAAGCTGTGCACCAAAAGTTACTCAACAAAAGATTATATCCGATAGGGATAATAACCATATATAACAAAGGCTTATATTTCATACAAAACAAAGATGGATATAGAAAACACAGTGATAACCATAAGTGTTATTCCATGAAATGACCCAAGCATCTAAAATGCTATAAGAGATATGATAACAAAACTAACAACATATCTCATAATCTACAATTCAGACTCCCACTGATCCTAAATATCAAAAGACTTTAACCACATAGGTTATGTGACTTGAACAAAAAAAGTCTTAGATCAGTGAATATACCATTATTAATAATGTACTACAATACTAGAGTCTGAAATTTTATCACAAGGGGTCTACAAGTTCTTTGGTACCATAAAAGCCACAAACAAAATTCCACAAAGGTCTAAGTGCATTTTAGCCCAACAAAAGTAAAGATTACATGTTGGCTAAACAACAAAATGCTCTGCAAAAGTTGACATAAAATTAATTCAAGATTTCCTAAACAAGTGACTATAAATCCATGTAAAGCTAAAGCTTTATAATAGCATGGACGATACTTGTTTTGACAAAAGGATATCTTGAATTAATAAAGCACAAAATGTCAATAATGAGCAAGCACTTATGACCATTGGTCTAAAACAAGAGTATAAGTACCTTAAAAATGCAAGAAATCATACTCGATAGGAGTAGTGATACTATACATCCAAGTCACTTATACATTTGACCATACATAACGTGGAATGTTGGCTATGATCACAAGCACAGTAAAATTACATGCCAATGTGTTGTACCAACAAAATAATGTTGGCCTTAATTGAAAGCACCACAAAAAAATGCATGTCAAATGTGCTATACCAGACATAATGTTGGCCGAAACAAAAGCACCATAAAATTACATGTCAGATGTGCTGTACCAACCAAATAATGTTGGCCAAGATCAAAAGCACCATAAAATTGCATGTCAAATGTGTTGTACCAGACATAATGTTGGCCGAAACAAAAGCACCATAAAATTACATGCCAAATGTGCTGTACCAACCGAATAATGTTGGCCAAAATCAAAAGCACCATAAAATTGCATGTCAAATGTGCTGTGCCAGACATAATGTTGGCCGGAACAAAAGCACCATAAAATTACATGCCAAATGTGCTGTACCAACCGAATAATGTTGGTCAAAATCAAAAGCACCTAAAATTGCATGTCAAATGTGCTGTACCAACAAAATAGCCCCAAGTACTCATTAAAAATGCTTACTGAGATTCAACAATATATATATACATATATATCTCTCAGTAACTAGAATGAGACTGAGTACCAAAGTCTCCAAAAAGAGTGTCTACACTCCCACTAATCTAATATACCGTTTAGGAATCCATTAGAGCCACCTAGTACCAAAATATGCTAAATGGTACAACCTTTAACAATGGGATAATGACTATGCGGTAAAGTCAATGTGAGTCTGAAACTCACAATCTTTCTCTCTCCAAGGATAATTAGAGAGAGATAAAATAATGCTGAGTTATTACGAGAAGTGGTTACTAAAGAATCACAAAATAGAGCCTAATATATATACCACAAATTCTTATGAAATTTGTGATGAAACTAACCACACACTCTGCATATAAGATTAAGGAGATTATAAATGTTCATTTGACATTTCTCAACATAAATTCTCCTTATATTGTCACAAATATAAGATTTTATCAAAGAGGCAACCCATAATTTATAAACAAATGAGTGAGATTAACATCCATAATATTTTAAATAAAATATGAGATCACATGTATGTTTTCAACAAACTCACTCAAAGTTCAAGTGTTACAATTTTGACAATCACTAAACACACTTGATAATAAAGTTGAGTTACCAATAACAACAGCGGAAGCATATAGGACCTATAGTTAATCACTGTAGAGGATATGGTAACAAGTAGTCTCTAAGTCCCATTGTCACTATATATTGTGGATAAGAAACAATAGCTCAAAATCAATGAGCTAATTTGAGAGTTTGACAAATTATCTTAACAATCATAGGGAGTTCATTGTATTCCAATATTCTCAAAAGAGACTTAATAATATCCTCAATATAGGCCCCACTATAAAGTGATATCTAGTAGTTATCACACATAAGTGTATTGGTTTTCCTATTCAATTAATTGGGCAATTAATTGAGTGAGAGACATTGCATAACTTCAGTTGAGTTGAAAAAGATAAGAGCAAACAAGTCTCTCCCACTTGATAGAGAAAAATAGTTGAGTTAGCCATACCAAAATTAAACAAAAGAATACTTAAAGTATTTTTAAATTAAAAGAATACTCAAAACTATTTTCTCTATCACACAATCATCATGTCAAGCAATGTCATACTGATAGGGTATATCCATTACTTACACAATGCAATAATAAGGAAAAAAAATATATCAATATATATTTTATTTAATATAAATTTGCTTTGCGATAGGCAAATGCAAAATTTTAAGATAATGTATTGTAAAAAAAAATTACTCAATTAATATAATGTATCTAATCTTATGCCCCAAAACAAAATTCTAATACCGATAGGGTAGTAGAATGAATTGACATAAGTTAAAAAACGCATAATACATTACAAACAAAACAACAAATTACACTAATAATAATATACCGATAGGATACATTATCATTAATGTAAATATACACAAACTCCAAGTAAATTCTTTAAGGAATTTAGATAATATAATTTTCCTAAATTCTGAATAACTGCACCCACGATAGGTGAGATTGCAGTCACACAGAATATAATAAAACGCTCATAATCATACCAAAATTTGTATAAACCATAAGGTATAAATTTATATACAAAGATTATAGGCTTTAATTATATAAAGACCCACAAAATTAGTTCTATATACAACAAACTAGCAAATAAATTATACTTAACATATTGCTAGCAAACTAAGGAACTCTCCATAACTTTTAGATCCATGAGCCTATAGTATAGTAATAAAAATAATTATTCAATATTTGGTTTATACAAATAAGAGCGGCCAAAAGAATTTTAAATTTTTAACATGAAACATATATGTCAAAATTTAACCATGAGAATGTGGTAGTCATGTCATATACTTACATTTAACTACCATTTTTAATAAACAAAGTAATACCAAAGTATTACATGGTTAAATAATAAATCAATTTATGCTATCATGTCCTAATTGCCACACTAATATAATTGCATAGCTAAGAGAAACATAAACATCAATTAGAGAATTACTTTCATTAACGAAATTCTCTAAAGACGCAGTTATATAATCAATCAGCGTATGAAAATTTTATAATCAGATTTAGAGTGTCACATTTATCATCGTGAGTAGAGTTCAGTAAAATTCACAATTTAATAACTCGTGAAACTCAATATATTATACTCTAATGGTTTATTTATTAAACCATAAAATATTTCCCAAATATAAAATATGTACTAGTGGAAATTTTAGTTTCATGATTGCACTGGCAGAGGAGAAAGAAAACGTGTGCCACTTCACATTGGTCTTGATATTTTAACATACCATACATGCATGATTTATCATGTTATCCCATAGTTACATAGAGTCCACTCACAAACAATGAGTCAAAGCACATGTACTAAAGAAGTGCATCGTGTGCAACAGCAGTAGTTTTGAAAAGTCATAATGTGCCACGTCAGAAAGGAAAAATAACCAACTTATCCTCTCTCTCTCTTTTTTTTTTTTGCTACAGTGACATAACAAGAAACAAACTTTTCTTCACTGGTACGAAAAACGCAAGCAGCCAAGAACACATGGTATAGCACATATTGATTTCTTCTGATAAACTATGTTATAAAGATAAAATTTTGAGCGTTAACCACAGGTCTAAGAAGACTAAGAGCCCTCAAGAAATTTTCGAAGCTATGCATCACAGAAAGAGAATTTGTAATCGAAATTTTAGGGTTCATGAAACCCAAAACAAGAAAATGTTAATTTTTCACAAAGTACTCAATGAAATCATCCCAAATTTCAGTATGTAAGTCATATGGCTATGAGAATCAAAACCCCTCAACCAATTTCTGAAATCACGCATAGAATCTCAGGATCGAAATTGAACAAGGACGTTTTCCAACAAAACGGGAAAAGAACAGACACGTGATTAACAGGCACACATATAACTGAACAACCATAATCCATATCTACTTAGCTCTGATACCAATTGCTGAATTTAATTGACCCAAATAGATCATATAGACATAGATATAGATTATAGCATGTTGAAATTCAATAATGTAAAAGAAATTGTGCACCTTAAGTGATTGAAGAATCCAAGAGTATGTTGTTTGACTCGAGAATGAAAGTGAAAAAGGAACTAGGAGTGAAACTGCTCTCAGCCCCTGGTAATACGTTCTCAGGATAAACTGTCTAATGGGGCAGCAGTTTATATATTACCAGTTGAGACCAGGGTCCCCCTCATTAGGCAAAGTTACATGACCTAACCCATTATAGGACAATTACTAACAATAGCCTAATCTACCATCCATCATAATACATGTAATTGAATTAATTTAATAATTCACATAATTGATATTAATGACCAAACAAAATATATTCTAATTAATTGATAATGTTAATCCACATAACAAAAGAGAGAGTTAATTATAAATAAATCTAACATTTCTTTCACTAAAGAAATATGGAAGATTGGAAGTTAAACAAGGATTAACAGAATCGACAAAGAAGAAAGAATTTAATAGGGATTTCTGGTTCCTATCATCTGTTTATGTTTTCATTACTTCTAGCTGGTTCTTATTATTATAGCTTGGGTTAGAAAAATTGTTTTGTAATGTAGCTTTATTGAAAACTCTTCAAGTCCTATCATTGACTGCGTTACGCATAAGTGTAGTATGGACTTTGAAAAATCGGATGCAACAAACTTACAGTTTTTGTTCATAGTATATTCCGGGAATATGAAGGGTTATGTCACTACAATGAACAATTCTAACTGTCTAAGTGTGGACTTCGAAAATTTTAGTACTTTTTTCTTATAACTTAATGTGAGAGATATTTCCAAAATACATGAACTTGGAAATATACAATGTATTATTGCTTATATTAATTAATGTTCGAAATTAGAATAATATCTGGAGGTGGTATAGTGGTTGGTAACTTCTTGTACTACCAAAGTGTATTGGGTTCGAATCCGCGTCGATAGGATTCGAACGCGCGACCCCTTATGTGCTAAGGGGCGTGTCCACCAGATGAGCCATTAGAACAGTTGTGTCTATTGGTGAACATTAATACTCCCTCCGTTCCAGAAAGTTTGTTGTTTTGCACCATTTTTCAATATCACAAAATGTTTGTTGTTTTAGAAAGCCAATGAATTTTTTGATAATTTTTTCCACATATACCCTCATTTAATACATTTTCTCTCACTTATCACCTTTCATATTAACCAACCACAACTCTTCCATATTAATTACATTCTTCTATATCTAAGTATAATTTAATAGTTGCACATCATACTAGTAAAATTAAATAAGGGCAATTTAGTCAAATTATACTATCAATAATTGTTTTCTTACTCTTTGTGCCACAACCTTAAACTACAAACTTTATGGAACGGAGGGAGTAATATATAACGGTTTTCTGCAGTTATTTCTCCAAGAGATATATCTCTTCACCAAGGGATGTTAATATCTCTATATAAGGAGATATTTGAGCAGAAAACTGAGATAGAACAGATGCACGAAATTGGACTTCTTTATGGCTAATTTCTCTTCCATTTACTTTATACTAAATCATCTTCCACTTCACTAATGCATGAGTAAAGTGTGAGAATCATACTTCTGTAAACTATTATCAAAGATACGCTTGGTGTGTTAGTGCAAACCACATCAAGGAATTCAAAGTATCCTGAAGGGAATTCGCCGGTTTATCTCAGTTGCATCCAATATACATTAATTGGTGGGGGCGAATTGAACCTAAAGGTTAGTGCTTATGCACGCTTTGAATCTTCAAGTGCTTCCGTCATCAACATCTTCCTCAATCCAAGTGTTGCAGCATCTTCCCCAACAGAGATTATTTCCCAACAATCTTTAGGTTCAATTTTTCTTAATAAGGGCTGCATCACTCAAAGTTATGGGGTCTAATTTTATGAAATTGGACAAGTTTGATGGAGGAAATTTCAACCGATGACAGAAGAAGATGCAATTCCTTCTTACAACTCTGAAAGTGGTGTATGTTCTGAACACCGCAAGATCATTAGAGAAGAAAAATGAAACCATGGCTGAAACAAGAGGAAGACCAAATGAGATCAATTACACTTATGAATAGAGGTTAGTACCCCACAACCATTCGTATTGTGTGAAGACTATGAATTCTTAAGATTTGATATATCTTCTACATGCTTTAATATGATTAAGTTTACATGTGGTAGCAAAGCATGAGTTAGAGAATTAGTAGTTTTTCTTTAATGATGTTTTGATCCATAAATGATGTCTTAAAATTATTCTTGATGGTTTTAACTATTAATTTTCGGATGCATGAATATGATAGTTAAAATGAATGATTGAGATTATGTTATTTCTTCAATCTAGAATATATTGATGTTCATGTTTGAATGTGTTTAATTTTCATTCTTTATACATGAATGAATGATGTTTGAAATTATTATCAAATGTTTGTATCATAAGAATGTGTTACTACTTATAATTTAATTTTCGTTGCATGATTAGTGTTGATT
Organism: Lotus japonicus; assembly: GCF_012489685.1. Classification (NCBI taxonomy): domain Eukaryota; kingdom Viridiplantae; phylum Streptophyta; class Magnoliopsida; order Fabales; family Fabaceae; genus Lotus; species Lotus japonicus. Next base: position 101,767,286 of record NC_080041.1, on the reverse strand, counting down.
ATAGTTTACATTTGGAAGTTACTAAATGTGAAATGCGTTAGGCATTCTTATGAGTTTTAACAATGATGAAATGCCTGCAATTGAATTTTTTGCATATATTTTGGCTTTAAGTATTTATAATGCCAACAAAAACGACACAAGTGGTTTTCTTTTGATTGGTGGTAACGCTTGCGTGATGGCAATCGAATTGAAAGAAAACTACCAGACCAGGCATTGAATTGAATTGATGATATTCCTTGCAATGAATTAATCACATTAGTTTCACCGGAAATGGAAGTCATGTGTAAAACATTAGTTTAGTATTTTCATTGTCTCTTAAACAACATAAGTCTATGCCAATTAAGTGGCAATGCTTCTATTCAGTGAACCAGGGTGTGTGTGTTCGAAACTGTTCAAGGCACAATTTTTTTTTTTGAATTTGAAAGTTAAAATTTTTAAATTCATTAAAACAGTGTGTCATGGGGTTCGAACCCAGGACGTGTTTGTTAGGAGAGGATCAACAGACCACTTGAATAGATGACTGGTTATGCAATGTCTTGATAATGAAAGTATATATTATTTATATTTTCCGAAACATATCTCCAAATTTTCTGATATATTATATTATGGTGAATGGAAAATAAATATTTTACACATTGTAGTATGTGAAATTATTTGGAAACTATTAGATCTTCCACCAGGATCCAAACCAATAGGTTGTAAATGGATATTTAAAAAGAAAATGAAAAATTGATGGTCCATTGATAAATTTAAGGTTATACTTGTTGCTAAGTGATTTACACAAAAGGAAGGTATTGATTATTTTGATACATATGCACATGTTGCAAAAATTGCATCAATTAGGGTGTTGTTGGCACTAACTTCTCTTTATAAGTTTGTGATCCATCAAATGGATGTTAAGACTGCTTTCCTAAATGGAGAGTTGGATGAGGATGTGTAAATAAAACAACCTGAAGGGTTTATTGTCAAAGGCCAAGAACATAAAGTGTGTAAATTGACTAAGTCGTTATATGAGTTAAAACAAACACCCAAACAATGGTACCAAAAGTTTGATCAAGTTGTGCTTGCTCATGGATATAAAATAAATGAATTTGACAAATGTGTTTATAGTAAACTTCAGAATAAAGAATGTGTTATGATTTGTTTATATGTGGATGATATGTTAATCTTTGGCACTGATTTAAATGAGGTAGAAAAGACTAAATCTTTCTTATACAATAGTTTTGATATGAAAGATCTAGGTGAAGCAGATGTGATTTTAGGAATTAAAATCATAAGAAATGGTGAGAGTATTGGTTTATCCCAATATTGAGAAAGTGCTTAAGAAATTTGATTATTTTGATGGCAAATCAGTTTCGGCCCCCTTTTGATCAAAATACTAATTTACAACCACATAAGGGATGTCCTGTAGCACAACTTGAATATTCAAAGGCAGTCGGATGTTTAATGTATGTCATGATCTGTATTAGACCTGATATAGCACATGTTGTTGGTAGGTTAAGTCGGTATACATGTAATCCAAGTAAAGACCATTGGCATGTTGTTAATAGAGTATTGAAATACTTGAAAGGGATAATGAATTATAGTTTGACCTATAATGGTTATCCTTCAGTTTTTGAAGGATATACAGATGTCAGTTGTGTAACTTATGTAGAAGATCATGCTTCCACTAGTGGATGAATCTTCAACCTTGGTGGAGGTGCAATTTCTTGGGGTTAAAAGAAACAGACTTACATTGCCTACTCCACCATGGTTGCAGAGTTTATTGCTCTTGCTGCATGTAGTAAAGAGACTGTATGACTAAGAAATTTATTGTATGAGATACTTATTTGGCAAAAACTAATGAGACAAGTATCCATACATTGTGATAGTCAGTGCACACTATAAAAAATATACAGGCAAGTATATAATGGAAAATCCAAACATATTGTTAAAGACATAGCTATGTGAAGGATTTAATTTCAAATGGAGTAATCTCCATAGTGTTCGTAAGAACTAAGAAGAATCTTGCAGATCCTTTGACGAAAGGTATGACAAAGGAAATGATGTTGAATACATCATTGGGGAAGAGTCTCAAGCCCATATCGAATTGATCACCAATAGTGGAAACTCAACTCACACTTAAGTAAAATTAAGTCTTGAGTTCAATGGTGAAAGTACACTATGAGAGTGATTGCAAGTACTTAATTATCGATACATCCCAAAGAGTAGAAGTACTTGGACCATAAGAATAAAGTGGTAGGATGAAGGTTTCTTCTTAATGGACATATATTTGTTGGAATGCATAATTATGGGTGCATTTCTGATATAGTCTACCTATATGAGAATGAAGTGGGGCCGCTTCATAGAGTTAAAGGGCTTGATTCTTAAATTCTCATGAAAAGGATATGTGACACAAGGCCTTATTGAATGTGTCAAATTTAAAATTCTTTTGATAATACCGAGATTTCATGTGTAAGTTATGCACACTTGTTCCATTGAATAGTTTGTTCAAAGCTTGTCTACCAATTTCTATTCGGGATAAGTGGAACTCATTTCTTACTAAGTAATGGTTCAAATCGTAAGATACCATTATCTGAAACCATGATATTTCCAGAAATATGGATTTAGTTATATTTTGTAAATGGTGGGGGATTGTGAGAGATATTTCCAAAATATGTGAACTTGGAAATATACAATGTATTATTGCTTATATTAATTAATGTTCGAAATTATAATAAGATCTGGAGGTGGTATAGTGGTTGGTAACTTCTTGTACTACTAACGTGTATTGGGTTCAAATCCTACCTTTTGCTATTTTGGTTAATTAATTTAAATTGACAGAATTCAAAAATATATAGCAAAAGACACATTGATAGGATTCGAACGCGTGACCCCTTATGTGCTAAGGGGCGTGTCCACCAGATGAGCCATTAGAACAGTTGTGTCTACTGGTGAACATTAATAATATATAACGGTTTTCTGCAGTTGCTTCTCCGAGGGATGTTAATATCTCTATATAAGGAGATATTTGGGCAGAAAACTGAGATAGAACAGATGCACGAAATTGGACTTCTTTATGACTAATTTCTCTTCCATTTAATTTATACTAAATCATCCTCCACTTCACTAATGCATGAGTGAAGTGTGGGAATCATACTTCTGTAAACTATTATCAAAGATACGCTTGGTGTGTTAGTGCAAACCACATCAAGGAATTCAAAGTATCCTGAAGGGAATTTGCCGGTTTATCTCAGTTGCATCCAATATACATTAATTGGTGGGGGCGAATTGAACCTAAAGGTTAGTGCTTATGCACGCTTTGAATCTTCAAGTGCTTCCGTCATCAACATCTTCCTCAATCCAAGTGTTGCAGCATCTTCCCCAACATAGATTATTTCCCAACACTTAATAAGGATGTGAATTTTACTGCTGCTGTTTGAAGCTAACCAAGCTATTAGTAATCTCCCTGGAGCATTTAAACCCATCTTTTCCATGTCTTCTCGTTTTCTTTTTCCTGTTTTAATTGTGAGTACAATGGTTTGGCATTAAAAATGTATCACAACAATGACGAGCAACAGAACTTCGGCTCTGCCATGAGCAGCTCAATTTCCAGAACTTATGTGTTCTTCCAAAATTATATCTCTGAGCACCTCTAATCCAAGTGTGTTGTTGGCTGGAGGCTGAATGTGCGGTGTGAGAGAAACGTCTACGGCGAAGCACAACGTGGGATGTACCTGCGAAAGGCGCACTCCGACGCTCGAGTCACTTTAAGAACATAGAAAGAAACTTAAAGTCTTAGAAAAATATCTACTGAGAAGAATAAGTAATACTTGTGTAACTAAACGATCAAACATATATTTATAAAGCACATTGTAATATGTATTTGAGGTTCTTGGGCCCCGTTTGGAAAAACAGCTTAATTAAGCGCTTATGGTCATAAGCGCTTATGATATAAGCGCTTATTCATAAGCTATTTTTAAAAATTTATTGAAATAAATTGAAAATAAGTTGTACATAAGCATAAGCTGTTTCTCATAAGCTATCATGAGTAGCTTATGAAAATAAGCTGAAAATAGCTTATGGTCCTGCCATAAGCTGTTTGCATAAGCCCTCCCAAACACTGACATAAGAGCTTATGCTGTCAGATAAGCTTAAATAAGTTCTTCCAAACTGGGCGTTGGTCTTAGTAAAGCCTTTGAGGAAGACTTTAAAGATAATGACAGTGTTTGGGTAGCCTTAATGTGTTTACACCATAAGAAAAGCGCTCATTTGCATCTGTCAAAAGCCGACGTGTTAGAAACCCAATTCTAAGGTATGAGACTTGAGTCCCACATTGGAAGTATGAAATTCTAGAGATAGGGCTTTGGACTCTCCAACTACAACTAGTTTTTGTGGTATTGTTCTCCCAAGGTTCTTATCAATTGGTATAAGGGCCTTCCACCATGTCTCTAAGCTGAAAGCGAGTGGCGCGGGTGGTGACGCCGACATTGCAATGTTCACCATTGGCACATTTGACTAGTAAAAGGGCTAGTGCACAACTAGCCCCCGTGGGCGCCAGGGCTGCAGAGCGTGGTGGGATGATAGGACCCAATTGCAAAGTACGTGATTTGAGTTCCACATTGGAAATATGAGATTCTAATGTGGGGTTCATATAGGGTTTTGGGCTCTCGAGCTACAACAACTAGCTTTTGCGGTATGGTTCCCCAAGATTCTTATTATACGCTAACAGGAAAAAAAAGTGATGCTAAAGCCGATTTAGCATGTTAAAAGGGTTGAAGCTAACTCGTACAATCGGTTACAAGGTCGATGATAATAACTCCCTGACATGCGCAACACTGAGTGTGAATCATCATTGGATCCTAGTAGAGAACATTCTCGAACGTATCTCGCTGAATGACTCCCTAACTCGTACAATCGGTTACAAGGTCGATAATAATAACTCCCTGACAGGCGCAACACCGAGTGTGAGTGATCATTGGATCCTAGTAGAGAAAATTGGATCCTAGTAGAGAACATTCTCGAACGTATCTCTAGCGCCCCTGCACCAGTACTCAATGCCCTGGTTCCGGCAACATGAAATTTAGGTGTTTTGTGAAGACTTAGCTCCCAGGCGACAATGCCCAACACCTAGCCACCATCCTCTGATTTTCAAGATGAATTTTAACTAGCGCTAGGAAAGTTGGGCTCCCAACGCTAGGTAGCAAACCATTTAAGATCAAGGTTTTGCGTTTTTTTTTTTACTTTAATACACTTAGGAGAGGCTGGGAGGCAGATTCTAAGGCTTGTAGATCTGCTAGGGCTTGATATATATTCCCAAATCATATCCATGGGTTCTTTTGGTTTTCTTCTTTATTCCTCTTTCATTTTCGTAATGATGTGTAACTAAATATCATGTGCTAGAGGATGGTGTAATTCATTCTTTGATTATGATTCATAGCCCTGGGTTCTTTTATCTTCATTAGTCTCTTTCCCGTTCTTAATTGCACCTAATGATCATTGGATTTTTCTATCTAGTTCAATCTTTGTTGGTAAATTAGTTTGTATCAAAGTTTTGGAAAATGGTTAATTGAGATTTTTGCTATCTTAGGGATAAGATTTGTTCCAGTCAGCCCTAAAAGGTCATATTACCCGGTGACGTTACGACTGGATTTTTAGGTTATGATCTTATGTAGTCACTGTGCGGTCAACCATAACGACCTGGTACAGGAAGAGGCCACCCCGACATGAATGACAAAATGATCGATTGGCCCGGAAAAGGGTCAAGACACGCACATAAGTACGATGCCATCAAGCCAACTATGCGCTCAGAAGTCTGACATGGATTCTCTCTTTTCTCTCTTACTGACTTTAGCGTCAGAGTGTCTTCTACAAGTATTCCCCTCTCTGCTCAGGATCAGCGCCATCACTATCTCAGACTAAGGCACGATTGAGTTTCACCACCGAGCACGACAAGAGAAGCAATCCAAATTTTGAGAAGAACAAGATCAATACCTAGTTGTGTCGGTTTTAATGTCGAGCTATTAATGAATTGATTAGGTAGGATTGAGGGATTGACTCTAGTATCTTACTTGGTAGTTACACTTAGTTAAGAAATTTGTAAGTGAATAACTTAGCTTAACACCTTGGGTAATTGTTATTAAGTCATATGAAATCAAAATGTGTATGAACATAAAATTATGTCAACAAATCATTTCTTTAGCACGTGTTTTCTTTTTTTTATCCTAACTTTTCTTTATTCACTTCTGGTCGTTTCCTTTTTTTTTTTTGAACTCTTCGTCGTTTCCTTTTCCTTATTAAAAAAGACTACAAAAACATTTCACTTCAAAATTTGAATCATCCTTCCGGTAGTTACTCCATCGGTTCCTATATAAGTGATATTTTAAGATTGTTGCACAAGTATTAAGAAATAACAATTAATGTTCTTGTTTTATAAAATTATCATCTAACTTCTTATTATGCCTTTTATCTCTTTAGCAATTTTAAGTTTTCAATTTCCTACCACCAATAAATAAATGGTATAATTGGTAAAATATAAATAATGCTCTATTGATATTAGTATCAAATAAATAAGAACAAAAAAAGAATGAAAATAGTATCACTTATATAGAAACAAAAGGAGTATGTTGGATACAACAACCTTAATTACACCTTTACATATGTAAAATAAATTTTGGTACTCCCTCCGTTTCAGAATAGTGTCTACTTAAAGAAGATGCACACATATTAAGAAGTGCAATAAATATTATTAACTTTTTAAAATATATTATTTATTTTCCTAGTTTGTCCCTTAATGTGTATTTCTATCTCTCCTTATTTATTGTTCTCAGAGAGGTATTATTTGGATAAAACATCAATTAATATAACCTTGGAATTATAAGTGGACAGTTATTATAAAATAAATATATTTACTCTAAGTAGACACTTATATTGAAACATAGGAAATGAAGTATTTTTCATTTAACCCCGTTGAAAACTCTTCCAACCGAACACCACGAGATTAATGCAGAAACCGGTAATGGAGTGCCGTGTAGTGAGACAAGAGTACCACAAAAATACCACTCCCTCAACCTCACAAAAAATAGACTTTTCAATAGTAACAATTTAATTTGTCACAATCTTGCAAGTTGCCTCTTCATCTGCTTCCTTATGTGCACTTATTGCATGCTACTACTCGATACTACTCCCTTCGATCCAAAATTATTGTGGTTTAAGGTTATGCACATAGTTTATGAGTTTATTAATTGTTGTTATAATTTGATTGAAACACCTTTATTTAATGAGTTATATAAAGGAGAGAGAATGAAAATCATTGGTGTCAACAATTTGTGAGAATTGTGATTGGTCGAAATAAGAGGTGGTACTTAGGAGATACAATATTAAATGATGACATGAATGAAAGGGAATGAGATAAAGTATTTTGGATATGTAAAACAACAATGGTTTTAGAACTTAAAAAAAAAAATTGATAAGCATTTGTAATTATATTGAAGAGAAGTACAAGGAGTACTACGTGAAACAAAAAAGTTAAAACTACAATAATTTTAAAACGGATGAGTATGAATTTAATTTGTCACAATCTTGCACCTTTTCATCTGCTTTCTTTTGTGCACTTATTGCATGCTACTAATTGATGTCAATTTAATTTGTCGCAATCTTGCAAACTGCCCTTTCATCTGCTTTCTTTTCTGCATACCCGCAAGTTAACTACGTCCTCTGGTCTAATATTCAACATTGTCCATATATTTTATTTTGCGCATATGCGTGAGTCTTGCGTCTATTTATTTTTTCTCTTCTATTGCGTTAATTTCAATATTTTTTTTTGTCTTCAAGGCACCCATTTAAAAAATGGTTACATGTTTCTTTTAACAAATATTTTTCTTTGAATTTGAACTTGAACTTTCATCCTTATAAAGTTTAGTTTGCTTGTCATTAGGCCAACACCTTGTCGGTAAGTGAATTTTAGTCTAGTATAATACTACCTCTGTTCCTTAATAATTGTCAACTTTGAAGGAAAAAATTTATTTATACATATCTGTCTACTTAACATTTCAAGAGAGTAATAAATGATGTTTTTTCTAATAGTACCCTTGTAGAAGCAATAAATAAGGAAAGATAAAACACACTCTAAAGGGTAAAATGGGAAAACAAAATAATTCTTTTTTGAAAATTAACAAAGTTAAATACACTCTTTAATATGTGTGTTTCTTCTCTCTCCGGACAGTTAAATAGGAACGGAGATAGTAATGTACTCCCTCCGTTCCAAAATTATTGTAGTTTAAGGGTTATGCACATAGTTTAAGAGTTCATTAATTGATGTTATAATTTGACTGAAACACCCTTATTTAATATGAGTTATATGAAAGAGAGAGATTGAAAATCATTGGGCCACTAATTGGTGAGAAATTGTGATTGGTGGAAGTAAGAGGTGATACTTAGGAGATATAATATTAAATGAGGACATGAATGGAAGATAATGAAATAAAGTGCTTTGAATATGCATGTGAAATAACAATGGTTCTGGAACAAAATAAAAAAAGCTAAAAGTACAATAGTTTTGGAACGAAGGGAATATTAATTATAAATTTCCTTTTTATTCTGAAACTTAATTTTATATTTTATTTATTTTTACTTAAAAATATATAATGACATTAATTTATATTTTATCAACCATAGCTTTATTGCTTTGTCATAGAAGTGAGATTTATTTGTACTTTGGATTCTAGCACTCCTTGTGCTAGTTTCATACATTTTGTTTGTCCAAAATAAATCAATAGATCCTCAGTGTTGTCATAATGCTCTTCCAACGACAGCTCTGCTTTATCGTAGGCAAATTTTACAAGTTGGACATGTTTTTGGGTGTCTTTCTCTCAAGATCTTTTGCATTTGTATTTAGGATTGTTTGCTTTGGATCAGTTGCATTGTCTTCAGGATTGTTTGCTTCTGTGACAGTTGTGGGTGCGAACTAGTTTTAGTGAGATCTCAGGTTTTTGGGATGATTTAGGTTTTCAGGAGTGGATTGTTGTTATACATGGGCATGGTCGTGTTATTTTTGTGTTATATGCTTGGTCGATATGAAATTGTGGGTGTGCTATGGTCTCAGGGGCTAGGTACCAGTGCATCATGTGGCTGCGACGTTGATTCAAAGTTGTCACTTAGCATATCCCATGACGTGTATTTTCGGGCCCAACATTGGGTTACTTGGTAGCCTCCTACGACGGGCTGGCTTGGCTTGAATTTGGATGACAGTTGTCAGAGTAATCTTAGAGATGCTAGTTGTGGAGGCCTTATTCTTATTGAGGTCGGTGGTTATGAGTCCTCTTACTTATAAAGTGCTCAACACTCACCTAATCATCCAATGTGGGATTTATTAATCACACTTGAATTTCCAATAATCTCCTCTCAAGTGTGAGTCTATCTCAAGTAAATACCTCCAAATACTTGCACCGTCGTTGGGTCAACGAGATACGCCGCCTAGCCACTATTGCTAGGAAAACTTTCGACACAAGAAGCCTTCACGATGATCGCACTAACCATCGGCTATGATACCACTGTTAGGCCGCAAGAGGATAAAATCGGGGGGATCATCACATTGGGCTAACAAGAGCACACCACAAGTGAATTAGACACCACGTCTTTCACCCAAAACCTTAAGGCATTGGATGTTATGGGGCCAAAATTCATTTTCTGGTTTTTATTTTAGAGGATGAAGGAAATGATGAATAAATATTAATCTTTTATTGTAATTATTTTTTGGGTTTCTATTTTTTTTACTATAATCACTTTTTTTTTTTTAAAAAAAATTAACCTAATGAACCTAGTATAACAAGTCAAAAGGTAATACTTGTGTACAATTATACAAGAAAAACTTGTGCTTCCTAAAAGGCTCCGTTGAATCTATACCCCATTCGGGGGTGGATCCAGACCTTATATATCAGTGTGGCTAAACACAAAAGAAATTATAGACTAAAATATATTGAAAATATTTTGTTTGAAAAAGAGAAATATTATAGATAAAACCATGAGAAAAAGTTTCTCATGGAAATAGAAGAGATTACGGTCGAAGAAGGACTAAGTTTACAACAAATTATAACAAAAGAAACAAAGTGAAAACAACAATACAGTAAAGAAACAGGAACAATAAAACAGAGAAAATACAATATCAAGTTACAACACTTATCAAAACACAGAACATACGACACTTGACAACTGCTTACACAGACTGCTACCACAAATACCAAACTCAAGCAAAACTGCCTATACAAGAAAAATAGAAGAAAACTAACGAACACAAGGAAATTGTGAATGTACAAGAAAAGACTAAAGAGAGCAATTATAGTAACTTGATGTTTAAAACTTAAACAACAATTTCATAGTTTAGATATTTGTGAATGTACATATAGAGAAATTATATCTCTAAGAAATTTAAACAAACTCCTTAAATTATTTTAGAAGAATCTTCTGGTTCTATTAGAATTAGATGTTGAGTCTTCTCCTTTGGGTTATCTCTTATATAATTTCTCTTCTGTAAATTGTGATTTTTAATTGTGAGACGTTAAAAATAATTTACAATTAGAGACATGAGTAAAATCAAAACAATAAACTTTAAATTGAAAAATAACTTGCAATCACTACAACAAATTTGCCATATAGCCACGGACATCTTTAGTGACAGTGGTAAAAAGTGTGGGTATAAGCAACATATACTAACGGACATATTTTAAACCGTGGGTATAAGTACTGTATACCAACGGGAACTTATTACCATCACTAATTCTTTTTAGTGACAGATACACAACTATAGGTATAGGTGTTTTATATACCCACAAAATCTTTCTTTTTATCGCTAGATGTTTTACTGATACCTTAATTTTTTTAACTCTGGCCCTTCTTTTGTTTCCCGGAAATTCTCTCTCAAATTTCATTTCCCTCCCATAATGTGTTCATCCCTTAACCCTAACCACGCTGTCACTCAATTTCATCATCGCTCCTGGCCTCGCTCCTGGTCGCCATCTTCACCGATCTGTCTTCTCCGCGGTGGACTCCGGCGACCGTCGCCATCTCGTCGTTCAACCAAACCTCCATCTTCATGAGTTTGAGCCTTTGGGTAGCAGGTTCTCATGGCTCCGCCCTAGCCATAGTGGATGTTGGACTCATTCACTAGGAGAGGGGCGAGAAGCTCAAGGCCCTCCATTTCCATCCCAAGGCTGCTGAGCTTGGAAACCCTTTCGAACAATGCAATTTAGGGATTTCGTAACTCCAAGGGTTTACACTGACTCTTCCACACAGTAGAACCTTCCATTTTTATGCCATTTTTTGCTCAATTTTCTATCGTGTTGTTGATGTTCCTTTTACTGATCTTGTCCAGGTTATTTCTTCAAACAAGAATGTCAGGTACATGTCTCTGTTGATTTTTGTTTCATTATTTTTGTTGCTGTTGGTTTTATCTTTCCATTTCTCCTCTGTTTATGAGATGCTCTTATGTGATATGACTTACTATCATTTTTTTTGCTTTTAGAAGAGATGGAAAAAGCTAATTAGAAACTAGGATGCAAATAGAAGAACGTGAAGCCTTTGATTGTTCACGGAGGCAAATTCTTACTTGAATGTACAGTTTTAGCAATTCTTGGGTATGTGGAACACCTGCACTACAATTCATAATACATGAATGATTTTGATCTTACAACTAGTGAATTTATCTTATAATAGGAGGTAGTTGAAAATTTTGTCTTGATTTTGTCTTATAGGAAGAGAGAGTAATGCTAGTGATATGGGAAAAAAGGGGAGTTAGTTTGCTGCAATCAAGAAGGTTTTCACACACTGCCCAAGTGGAAGGTAGGTAGTTAATGCAAATTCCTTCCTATCTATAAAGAAAAATGTGAAATTTTGGTTATGTTGTTGTTTTTGGTTATGTTTTTCATTTGGCATCTTCATCAGATGTCTAACCTGTTCTGTTTGGATGCTTGTTTGTGAATGTCATAATTGATTCTTCACTTTCAAAATCAACATTTTAGTGTTTGGATATTTTCTTTGACAATGAGTTCTAGCTCGAAAATCAATTTTGGGATGAAACTATAAAACCTTAGCTTCAGCAATGGATAATAATCAATTGTAGGAGTAGGATTTCACAACCTCACCTTAGGAAAATCACTTTCCTAGTAATTGTATTATATATTTGAAAATTTACTACTTCATTTTCAACTCACTTTATCACAGTCAATTGTAACCAAATCAGTTATCACACTACTGATCCAAAAATGCAAAGAGGATAGGGTCACTGTGAATAAATTTGTTGAAAATCTAGTGACAGTGAACTGTTATGGACAGATCTGTGGCAGAATTAAAAATTTCATTCTTTTGGTTTACAAGCATTATAGATGTATTATGATGTTTCACATCTTAAAACACATCTGTAAAATATAAATTAGGTTCCTCATAACTAGTAACAGATTATTAGAAATATTGCAAATTTATCTAGGAAGTTACTTGTCATTCATCCAACCACTCTAACATTATATTGCTTTCTGCATTAGTTTTAAGATATTATGCCTCTTTTCTCTGAACTTTAAAGCAGGAAGCAACATCTACATGATGATGTTTATTTTATGTGTAAGCTAGTGTTTGCATAACTCTTACTTTAAAGTTACAGCAAGTTTTGCTCCAATTTGAACTTGTTTGAGTTTCTACGCATCTGATATATCTAATCATTTTTATCAATATAGTAGGATTCAGATAGTAAAAACTCAAAAGAGAAGAAGAAGTGATAGGAAAACAAAGGCATGGAGAGACCAATTCTTTCATCCCCATCTTCAGGGAGCCAAGTAGCATTGAGAAAATAGTTGGGGACTTTGAAAGAGAGCAACAACAGAACCAATATGCCTCAGCTACTAAAATCCAGGCTGTTTATAGAGGTTATATGGTAAGCTTTTATGTTTTTCTTGTGAATGCCTTGTTTTCTCAATTTAGGCCTTTAAAACAGTACCCTTAGAGACATGTTATGAAACTAAATTAGAAACCATACAATGAAAAGAAGTATTTAATATATTAAAAATCTACATAGCATTGTGATAGAATCCAGCAAAATCTGATAATGTTGATTATGTGTTGAATTTGTAAACTGACATGTCCTTATGCATTTAATATGCAGGATGCCCAAAGTGCCATAAATGATATGACAGGTTAGACATTTTATTATCTCCCATGCTGTTTGTTCCTTGCTTCTATAATCTTGAAATTCTTACATAATAATCTTCATGTTTTTTGTCTATCAATTAGATAATATGGTCTTTAAAAATTTAATTCTCAGGATATTAATATTTGGGGGAATGTTTATCCAATGCTTGTGGCTCTTCCTTACCTTCACCAAAGCAATGGTTGTGTTATTATCAATGCATCAATTGCAAGCCTTTACCAAGATGAGTTTATATGGTGTAAGTATAATAGTTTATGCATTAAGTTTGTCATTCTCTGTTTTCTTTATGATTCTCTGTTCTATTGCCTTTGGTACAACTTGGCTTAGGAATTTCCAAAGGCTAATGGGATTGGATTCAGATTGAAATCGTCTACAAGTGATATTTTTTAGTTAGCTACCAACTTATTTTTTCAAATTGGGTTGTTATTCATGCTATTGGGAAAAAAGCAAATTACCCTATATTTTGAGTTACTTTATGTAAGCTTTGTTATGTTGTTTTCTAGAATAAAGTAGTATTAAGTTTTATCTGATGCTTAGATATGCTTATGTTTGATATGTTTACATTATTTTGATGTTAATTGTTTTTGAAAACTTGTACAATTGCAGCGGTTAGAAGCCGCTGCTAAAAAACATTTTTTTGTAGTGCTAATACCTATACCAACGGAAGAAGTCGTAGGTATATCTCGAAGTATTTTCCTACGGCTTCAAAACGGTCACTATAGGATATACCGACGAAAATTTATCCATGGGTATAGCGAATTAAAAACCACGAAATGAGATGTCCGTCGGTAAAGGTTTTTTGGGTTATACCCACGGTTTTAAACCCTTTACCGATAGTTTTCTGCCGTTGGTATATGGCAAATTTGTTGTAGTGAATTAGATGTTGGGTTTTCTTGTCAAGCATATAAATTTTTAATTTGAAAAAAAGAAAAGAAAAACTGGTAGCCACACCTAGCCTTCAAGTAGATCCATCCATGGTCCCCATTAATAGACATTTGGCTTATCTAAAGAAAACGTGTTGTATTACATTATATAATGCGAGATGCTGGGGTCCCCGGGTTTAGAGTGCAGACAAACATATACTCCCTCTGTTCCTAAATAACTGATACTATTTTGGTTATTTTGTTGTTCCTATATAGCTGATACTTTTAAAGTTTCAAGAGAGCATTAATTCTTCTTTACCAAGTGTACCCTTCATTTATTGGTGGTTGAAAAATTGAAAAGTTAGAATTAATAAGAGAAATAAATGGTGTAACTGGAAGTTAGATAATAATTTTAGTAAAACAAGAATATTAATTGTTATCTCTTAATACTTGTGCAACAACCTTAGAGCATCTCCAATGGTAGTATCTAATATTAAATAAATACTTATATAAGTATCTATGACCATTGAAGTACATATTCAATTCCAACATGACAAAAATGAGTATGTGAGAATAAATATTCTACACCAGACTTGAAAAGTGAGCTTGTATTTATTACAAGCACTTACAATTAATTAAAATGAAGATAAATAATAAAATATAAAAATTTGATATTGATGGTGGGATCCACGATAGAAACTTTTAAGAGTTGTTGGGCTGGAGTAAAAAGTTAGTAAAGTGGTGTAGATGATGTGGATTATAGGAAATTGTAAAAAATGAAGTGTAGATATTTTAGTGAGTATGATGGATGTAGATACTCTTAAAATATTAGTTATATAGAAACGGAGGGAGTAATATATTGGACATATACGTTTTTGATTTCACTAGTATTTAATGTTCGGCGTTATACAGTTAGCCAGCAATCTTTGTTGATGACCGGTGAACATATCTCAGAGTACTCCAAGTTTTGTCTCTAGAGCATTTATTCTTCCAACATTGAATTGAAGCACTTTGAAAATTAATACGACTTTGTCGAACGTGGATAAAGAAAAATATAATTCATAAATTAATGGAGTTTCTTAACAAATAATTTTAGCGTGTAAATGATAATTGTTAGTAATGTTAGTAAGTTAGTCTTTTCTCAGGATTCGAACCTTGACCCTTCATCTCTCTAACTCTTATGACTCATAGTTCTTACTACTTGAGTTAACCATAAGAAACAATTCCAACGTATAAGTATCATACTTATATCATAAATAACATCTCCATATATAGTTTGTGAGTACGTGGACTAATTTTAACATGATCTGCAATAAAGTTGCCTAATATAACTTTGTCTGAAATGAAGCTAAGCTTTCTTTTTTATTTTTTAGATCGGAAGATAAAAGCCAAACTTTCTTAATGTGTGAAAAGCAATTAACATATTTAGACTTTTTTATAAAATCGCTAGCTGGATGTTTTACACAAATTGTTAAATGGAAATAAATGTAGCTATGTAAATAAAGTTGACCATAGAATTTGTAGCCATGTAAATGAACTTTGTAACTTAAAAAATATTGTTGCAAAAAGAATCTAACTTGTTTACATCCCCAAATTTATTTGACTGTGACACCTCAATTTCTACCTGTAGGTGATCTGTATTCTTTCACTCTTGCACAACCTAGCTAGTTCTTATATTAATAAAACTAGTTGTACAATTTTCAAACCAAACTATAACACATTACTGCAGACCGGGGCCAAGCCATCAAAACAAAGGTTTTAGGTTTCTAAAAAACAATTTTTTACTAAGTAAAAAAAAACCTCCGAATTTTTTTTACTAAGTAAAAAAGGCCCCAAAATTTTTAATAAATAAATATTTCTTTAGGTAAAAATGCCTCACATTAAATTTTGCTTTAGACCTTGTTTAGTGTTGGGCTGACCCTAATTACTGTAACAAGACAACTCTATCACGTGTTTCCCGTTTCTGTTTTGTCCTTACTCTATACTCTTTTCAATTCTCCTCTATATATTGTTCCATTTCCCCTCAATTCTCATGTATCAACAAAGCTTCAGAGGATTTGCAGGTTTTTAAATTTCTCTGATTTCAAACCTACTATATATGTTAAGCACTATGGAACTAGAGGAGCAAATTACAGAACCTGTTAGTCCTATGGGGCAATACTTCAACAGCTCTGTGCTGCGCATATACATAATTGGAGTTTTGGAATTTGAAGTTCCCATACATGACTTGCAAACCATGTCTCTTCTTCAACATGTTTTCCTTCCTATCAATCCACGCTTCTCTTCCATCATGGTTCTCTTAATTTCCATCAAGCTATTAAGTTTTGTTCCATATATATATATATATATATAAGTTTTGCCTTGGATCTTCTGTTGCGCACATCTTAGTTTGTTTATGGGTCATAATACATAGAGATACATTTGATGTCACGAACATCCTTCAAACATATTATTTTGTGGTGGTTTTTAAGTCACACTATGTAATGTCCAAAGGATGTACAGGAAAATGTATGTCTATCAATAATTTTATTTGTTTAATTTGTTATGAAAATGATTTTTATAGATTCGTATAATGCAAACATCCAACACAATTCTGAATGGAAAAAAAAGAAGAGATATAATATATGTTATAATTAAAAGTGATAAAAAATTGAGAATATGTACTATTTGCATGTTTAAGTATAATTACTAAATTTGTTATCAAGTTAGATCACATATTTTTGCAATTATCAATTTCACAAGGTTAATTTGATCTTTGACATGCATTATATTGTTCACAGAATCAAGAGAAAAATGGAGAGAAAAGTTGGAAGCAAGTTGAAGTAAACTTGAAAGACCATGTTAAAACCCCTATATTCCCTGAAGGCAAAACAGTGGAATACTATGACAAGTTTTTTCTTGATTATTTGTCAACCATATCAGTGGAGCAACTACCACAAGAGAGACCATTATGGCAAATTCATATGATCAATTATCCTACAAATAATGCATCAGGCACAGTAATCTTTAAGCTTCACCATGCACTTGGAGATGGATACTCTCTCATGGGTGCACTTCTTTCTTGTTTACAAAGAGTGGATGATCCTTCTCTCCCTTTGTCATTTCCCTCTCTCAAACCATCAAAAACAGAGTCTTTAAGCAAAAGAAGGTTTTCTTGGATGTTGTCCTCTGCTTTCAACACTGCTTCAGATTTTGCGTGGAGTGTTGTGAAGAGTAGCATCCTTAATGATGATAAGACACCAATAAGAGCAGGAGATGAAGGATCGGATTTTCAACCAATTTCTATATCAAACTTGGCATTCTCCATTGACCAAATCAAGGACATCAAGTCCAAACTTGGAGTGGTAACATTGCTTTTTTTTTTCCAATATAATTTTCTTTGACATTTTCAACCGTCCGTGACTCTTTAATAATTCACCTGCTCCTTTTTAATTCAACTACTCGAGAATATGTCACAATATTTATGTGGAAGTCTAGACTAACTACTTAGGTAGGGAGGCATAGAAGATAAAGTGAGTTGGAAATGAGATGAAAGAAAAAATAGGTGAGAATGAATCAAACCTCTAATAATTTTATGTGTACATTAATATACACTACAAGAAGTTAGTGAAATACTGATGGAAAATTGTTGACCGCCTAAGAACCGTTGCAAAAGGAGTTACATTTTGTAGGATTTGTCTAGCATTCATCACTTATGCTAGTGGTGAATGTAAACATTGCTACTAAATTGTTACGAATTAGTTATGAGAATAGCTAATTCGCAACTACTTGATAGATAGTTTTCAAGCAACTATTTTACTGTGATTTTGTCAAGTTGCGAACTTTATTTCACATGCTTATAAATCTTACGCTTACAAGTTAAAAGCGGTGTACGGATACACCACAAAATTGGTGACGCTAGAGAAAGCTGATTTCTTAAGCCAAAAATGATGCATCGAATCAATTAAGCAATTTAGTATTTGCAAATTAATGACATTTGTTTTCTTATATGATTTTGTGCAATTGCAGACTGTAAACGACGTGGTCACTGGAATTGTGCTTTATGGAACTCGTTTATACATGCAAGACATGGACTCCAAATCAAAGACATCAAACTCCACAGCATTGGTATTGCTAAACACAAGAAACATTGAAGGTTACCAGTCAATTGGAGACATGCTCAACACCAAAACCGGTGGTCCATGGGGCAATAAAATTTCCTTCTTGCATGTACCAATTCCAAAATTAAGTGAAACCAGAATTTCAAACCCTCTAGAATTCATTCGGGAGACACATAACATCATCAAAAGGAAGAAGCAATCTTTAGCTGTTGCACTCACCGGGACACTTTTGGACATAGAAGGAAAATTTAGGGGACAAGAGGTTAGTTGGATTTGGCTCAACTGAATTTGATAATCTCATAATCATATTACAGTCATGACTAATTATAAAGATACAAATTGTTCAGAGACACGCAGCAGACACTTACTTTTTCTCTCTAACTCTCTTTTTTACGTATATCAGATCAATTATTCATATTTATTCACCTTCTTTCTCACTTGTAGTGTTTGTTAGATGTCTGCATTATGCGAATGTTTGCAAATCATTTTTCATCATATTATTTATGATTACAGTGAACATAAATACATATAAGCTCTTTAATTTTAAAATGCTACAAGCAATCGATGGTTATAAATGTTGGTTCTTGTCATGGTGGCAGAAAGTAGCTAAACACCTACGTGGGACACTAACGAAGTCAAGTGCAGTGATATCCACCTTGGTTGGGCCGGTACAACAAATGTCTTTGGCTAATCATCCTGTGAAAGGCTTGTACTTCACATTGGCTGGTGGACCAGAGGTACCATGAATTCCCTTTCTATATTCAATTAGCGAATCATCATATATGTTATCTTTGGATATCTGTTGGCACGACTAAACGTTAACATTCACTCTAAGGCAAATAGTGAACTGGACGCTAAACTCTTCTAATAGATCTGAAGAAAGTTCACGTTTCACTCAACTGGTAAAAATTTGGATTGAAATGATAATGGTGGCTTGACTTGGATTGGATTTGGATTTGGTTGGGTTGGAGGAAAATAATATTGATTTCCCTTTCCTTGAGGGGGAAAAAGTGTGATAACAATAATGAAAATCAGAAAGGACATTTAAGAAGTTTTCTTGTTTATTTTCCTTAAGAAGAAAAGTCTTGGTATTTTGAAGTTGGAACTAGCTATATACATTAGCACTGCTAACATTCAATTTTTTTGGTTGCAGAGTCTTGTCATTTCAATGATGAGCTATATGGGAGTGATAAGAGTTACCCTCAAAACGGAAAAAGACTTCATAGATGAACAAAAATTGAAGTCATGCATTCAAGGTGCATTTGAGACAATACTCAAAGCAACAAGGGAAATTCCTGTAGAAACCAAATAAACATTAGTGTGCTTCTCACCAATGAGAATATTTTTTTTTTACATGCAGTAAGAAGTTAAACATCATGTATTTTATTTGGATCCTCAGAATTGTTTATTACAATCTTTTTATAATTTTCGCCACTATTTCTTAATGCCTAAATTATTTAGATAGTTTGTTCTGTGTATGCTTTGAAAATTAATGAAGCCTACTTATAACTTTTAAGTTTAGATGTGTAGTAGTTATCTCTGAGAAGATTGCTGCTACCTCATGTAGTTATATAATAAAAGAAACCGATAACCAAAGGAAAACGAAAGTATAAACGGCCCCATAAATTTCATAGTATGGTAAAAATGATTTGTGCACATCCACACAATGCAGACATATTAGCCTTGCCACAAACAATTAGATATAACTTGACATATGGTAGCTAGCTAGAACTAAATTCAAAGTTGGTTAAAATGAATAGCACCCATATTAGCGTTGCCACAATACAAGTTAAGACAGAAAGTTTAACATTCCGATTTGATAACTGGCCTTCACGGTAATAACATGAGTCTTTTCAATGCGCTTTGTTCTCACTCACGCATTTTTCGGGAAAACTTCCCAGGATGTCACTCATCATAATATTGCTCCAAGGCAAGCACACTTAACCTTGGAGTTATGCATCTTGTTGTTATGAGTAGTACCAATCAAATCTTTTATGTCCTCCTCAACTGTACCTATACAATCTCGGAATACCTCGTGTTCGGGTGCGAGATCGACTCATTCATGTGTCCCTCCGCCTAGAAGCCTGCCAGGAGCCGCTCCTTGTCCGTGCCTCACTACACGGGGATCACTCCCCACCCTCGTCGGCCCTGGGTGTCACAGAAAGGTTACTACATAGACGTGATAATCAAACAATGGGATTTTCCTCTTCTCCTTCAACCTTCTTCTGTCCTCCTTCTTGTTTGAATGAACCAACATATGTCATATTTTTTGTCATCCTCTAACTGTACACTTGGTCCTTCACTCCTTCCCCTTCCATCATCATCTCTTCTGACACTCTTGCTATTCCCTTCCATCATTTTCCATCATTTCTCCTGTAGACTTATGGGAAAGGACAAGTGGTAATCCAAAAAAATAAAAGATGACCTATAACATCACATGGGACAACCCAAAGCTAGGCACAAAAAATGAATAGGATGTACCAGCTAGGACAAGTTGGGCCAAAAAATAATGGGAACAAAAACAAAAAAAGTTCTCTTAGGAAAGGGGAGATGAACAACCAACCATGGAAGCTTGTCGGAGCTAAGGGGCGAAGTGATTGGTGGCTGGTCAGAGATTGCACAGCGAGCGGTGGGACACTGAGCCGTGGCCGGAGCTACGGCGGCGAAGCGACCGAAAGTGAGGACGGTGGAGGTGCTTTGTTCTGAACTCTAGGTTTGATGCAAAGGTGGAGAAGGATTCATGGTTATTGAGGCAAGCTTGCCTCTTATTTATCCTTTTGTTGATGCAAGTTTGCTTCTTCCTCCTTTCACCTCTGACGAATGATGGGAGTGAGTTGGTGGTGGTAGCGTATGGAATGAGAGGAAAAGTGAGATGGGAGTGTAGTTGGTAGTGGGTGTGATTAGGTGAGGAATAGAATAGCCGTTGGATTAGAAGTTGGAATCAATGGCTCAGATTGAAAGTTTTCTTAGGAATAGTGATTTCATGAGTCTCTAATAAAGATATAGTAGATATCTGGCAGATATAAATTGCTCTCATGACAAATATAGATTTTTTGGGGGATACTATTATGGGAAGTTTATGACAACAACTATCTTGGGAATACATTTTTTTTTTTAACTTGAACTCTCTAATATTAGAGAACACGTTTACTTCTTCAAATGTATCTTCGTAGTTCTTAGTCACTGATAAAGTTTACTAGTAATTTTTTCTTGTAGCTTATTAAGGATGTGAATGTTATTGTTGCTGTTGAAGCTATCCATGCAATTGGTAATCTGCCTCATTGAAACCCATTGTTTCTGTCTTCTCATTTTCTTTTTCATGTTTTTACTAGTAATAATGTTTCACAACATTGAAGAGCAGCAGAACTTCAACGCCGCCATGAGCAGATCAATTTGCAGAACTGGTGGATCTTTAAAATGATTCTGGACAAATCAATGATACATGTGAGGGGCCAAGCTAAATGAGAAGAAAGTTAATTATGCATAAATATTATACAACCTTTATCTATCATAGTTATGTTACCTATGCCTCCTGAGTTGATTTACAGCTCTGGAATGTAGTATCAGCATCAATAAAAAGGGATTCTTTGTGTAGAGCTCATGTTGGTACCTTGGAATTATGAGATTGTGCCATGAAAACTGCAAGCAAATTGCAAAGGCATTGATGAGTATTAAAACCCTGAAGTGAGCTATCTCACTTGTGGGCTGAAGAAAACAACAAAATCAAGCTGTTAGTTTTTGAAGCAGTACCACTACCAGCACGAGGGAAGAAGAGGATGAGGTGAGGGTGTAGGTTCTTGAGCATAAAATCCAAGAAGAGGTAAGCTATATAGAGAGGAAAATAAAACTTTTGAGAAAAGGGGGGAAACACTACACATAGAGAATGGTAGAGAACAAACCATTAGGGCCTAGGGGCACGTTTTATAATTGTAGCAGCATGCATATTTACAATTTGCTCTGATACGTATCGCATTTCACCTTCCTCTGCTTTTACCATCAACAAATTAAAACCAAGTTCAGTGTAAGAAAAGCTTGGGCGAATGTTGTTCTTTAAAATTTAAAGCAGTGCCTGCACCAGGGTTATTATCAGGGCAGTTCAGCTTATAAAATGAATTGTTCCTCTCTTCATTTCATCACACTACTATTCTATTCATGAAGAACCAAAATAACATTTTTTTTCCATTGTTAAATTCATTGGGAAAATTGTTCCTTATAAGCTATTATGCACTGCCATTTTATTTATTCTGTCTGAACGTTTGCAGCTGTATAATGCTGACAGAATACAGAAGATTGGATTTCATTCATTGATGTACAAAATTCCATTGCACGGGTGGAATTTAATTAAAAAGCGAAGACTTGTCTATGATTATAAGAATTTAAGGGATGATATATGATTTTCTTCACAAAAAAATAGCACATAGCAGAGCCTTATTATTTCATCCTGTATCAAATTGCAAAACTCTCAAATATTTATGTTGATTAATTTATGTGCATAGGCACAATGCTTCAAAAGGAACTAGACTGCAAAGGCTCTATTGCCATGTTAGTAGTCTAGTCCAAATGTCCAACAACATAAAAACTTAAAGGCTTAATTTCTTTAAAGGAATAAAGGTAAGGAAAATATTGCTGACATTTGAAATTTTAGGCTGCCAAACCACAATTATAAAGATAAATTCATTGCTATCCTCTTCAAAAATAGATGCTTCAAAAAGTATTTATGTCCACTGTACAGGTATTCTCGAAAATAATTGAATCAGGCCTTAGATGTTTCATTTCAAAATGTCTTCTATCACCCATCTTGGGGAAACTGTTCACTCACTTTAGCTTCCCCAAAACCCAAGAAACAAAGAAAGTCTCAGTCCTAATCCCAAAATTGAATTGCAGATCTGGTATTACCAGACCAAAAGCAGCATTAAATTAGGGATATGATTTGCTAAAATAAAACTTGTGCATAATTGTCTAGCAAAATACATTTTGCTATTGACAGAAAACTAGCATGCTAAAGTTGTGCAATAATCTAATCATCATGATAAGACAGGGTGCACCATACAATCACCACCTTGCAAATTCTTTAATCAAAGCTAAACTTGGAATGCACATAACTTGAATTTAACATGTATAATTGAATCTGCAATGTCTTGCAACATAGTACCAGCAACCTACCTAATACAATCATTTTATAACTCTAGTTAAAACTGCTGTATAAAATTTGGTAAAAAAGCAGAACATAGGCTGAGTTAAACTTAGTAAGGACCTGGTTGTTACTGGCATGCCAAATGCAATGAGCTGGACTCCATAGTTATAAATAAATGAGGTATAATCTGTCTCCCAGAGATCAAGTAAGGAAGCCATAGTAAAAACTTAGAAACAGTCATTTTCTAGTTCATATTTTGAAAGCATTACATATTCAACATAGACAATAGGAAAAAAAATTGACACCACCCAATGAACCAAAATAAAATCTCAAGCATAGAATGAAACTTGTATCCCATTCTCTGCACAATGACATGCACTAGTTCACTTTTCTGTTTTTGTTTTTTAAAGAAAACGGAATTGCATCGTGTCATCAAAGGAGGAGGTACCATTCATGAGTGAAGTTCTAATTTCAAAGTTCCCTCATAAGTGATAATAAAATAGGTCACAAGGCCCCCTCATTAGAGCTATGGCGACAGCTAAGGAGGTCCTCATGAGAGCTACGCCTACTAATCAAAGACTAAACCACAAAATTAATCCTAAATGATGCTAGAGCCTTGTGTTAAAGAGGCTGTACAAACTCTCATTTTTTATTGCTATTATGTCATCTATTAAAAGATAAATTAGATTCACTCCTTCAGTTCAAAACTTCAAATTTCTTCAAGTATTGAAAGAAAGCATCAAACAGACGTTCTAAACAATTCTTTCCAACACATGAAACGCACAACACAATTGATCTAGTGGCACTAATCTAAATTGAGTGTTTGCGGTGAGCACAATAATTTATGAAGATGTATAAGTTACCTGATAAACATAACTTTATGAAGTTACATAACAATTTGTGGAGATAAATTTGGTCAAAGTCTTCATTAAATGCGGATAGCACCAACATCAATTTGATATTTCGACTTCAATAGTTGACAATTCTAAATGACACTGAGTTTTTGAGCCATGAGCTGCTGCAATGTAATTTCACGTAAAGGAATGCTTAATGGTGCTAGATGTGAAAGAAGATATTGAGACACACATCTCATTGTTGGTCAAGATGACGGATTGGGATTTAAGCACGAAAATGTTACTATGGCAACCTGAACTATGTCATCTAAAACATTCATCTTTGGTGCTGGAAGGCGTGGGTCTAGTATTTCACATAATGTGATGCCTTCATTTGATGTTGATTGAAGGGCTGATAGTATTTCCTTAGGATGCCTTCCCACTAAAGTTTCAAGTGCCACCACTCTGAAGCTATAGACATCACACTTTTTGCTCACAGCCATAGTATAGGCAAGCTCTGCATTCATCATATTAACATGAACCGATTAAGGCTTAGATACAAATAGTTGAAGACTAACAATGAGCTTTACCCTGCTTATTTTTTTACTTCCCTTCTTGTGAGGAAAACAAGGTTGGAACAGAAACTTGACTTGGTAATAAGAAATGTCACTGCAAACATCCTTGTTCCCTCTTAGATCATAACCAGAGACACCATCTGGAATGGAACCCTTCAAATAATTATAGGACATGTCCACATAATCGACATGATAGAGAAAACCGGGAACTGCTCCGGTGAGATTATTGCAGCTGAGATCCAAATAGGTCAGCTTCCGCAAATATCCATCCTGTGGTGGTACATTACCACTGAGCAGGTTGTGACCGAGGTCGATCCTGACAAGGGTACTATGTTCCCACTAACAGAATTGTTATTCAGTTTGAACACTTGAAGCTCAGTTAATCGATGAAGATCAGAAGGGAAGTAACCGACGAGAAGATTTTGCGAAACGTGAAGCTCTTCTAATAGGGTGAAATTTGCCACTGAAGCAGGCAAGGTGCCACTAATGGAATTCCTATGTAGCCTCATTGATCGCAACTTGGTAAATTGACCTAAATTAGAAGGTAGCGAACCAACTAATCGATTATTGGAAATGCCTAAATCTTCCAAATGTGTGAGATTTGTAAATTGTAATTGAACTAGGCACACTAATTCTGTTATAAGATAGGTCTTATGTAATGAGATTTTTCAGAAACCCTATCTCACTAGGAATGGAACCTGGAATATTGTTGCTAAACAAGCTTAAGTGTTGTAACAAACTCAAATTTGCTAGTGAAGAAGGTAATTCACCTGCAAGTAAATTGTAAGAGAGATCAATATAAGAGAGTTTGGTGAGAGTACCAATTTCTAGTGGAATTGAACCTCGCAATTTTACTTCACTGAGAATGAATTTTTCTAAATTGTTGAATGCAGAGAGGTTGAGTGTTGCGAAATGAAAACCTGATTCAGGATGAAAAGGCATTTTGGTGATTTCGGTTATACTTCCAGCGTTATGGTGCCACGCCATTGACAGCAATGAGAGATGTTGAAATCTGGATCAGAGGTGTTGCACCATCCACTGCTGAGTATAGCGTTTGCTTCTAGTTGAAGCTGAGATGGTGGTGAAGATGCAGCTTGTAACGCTGCAACTCAGTTACCAAAATCATGCAATAAATGAGAAAAAGGTGGAGCATGAAACAAGACTGCATTATTTCTAAGCGATAACAGCCTCTCCAATACAAGGTTTTTAGTTCATATGGTTAAGAATTTAGTTTTTTTTGAAAATAAGAATTCTTATAGTAACCATTGCATGGTATGACGTGGAGTACTTAGTTCTTACAAATAAGAACTAGGTTTTTATATAAGAAGTTTTACTTTTTTGAGTTCTTAGCATAAAAAATTAATTTTTTATCTCTCATTGATTTAATTTAAATATTGAATTAACATTTAAATTTAAATCAAAATTATATGAAAATAAAAAATATTAATATAATGATATTGTGAGACCAAATGAATAATGCTAATTGGAGCATATTTTTAATTCCAACATGGTTAGAGCATCTCCAATGGTAGTATCTAATGTGAAATACATACTCATATGTATCTATTACCAATGGAGTACATATTCAATTCCAACATGGCAAAGATGAGTATGTGAGAATAGATGCTCTACACTAGACTTGAAAGTGAGTTTGTATTTATTACAAGCACTTATAATTAATATAATTAGATTAAAATGAAGATAAATAATAAAATATACAAATGTAATGTTGATGGTGGAATCAACTATAGAAACTTTTAAGAGTTGTTGGGTTGGAGTAAAAAGTTAGTAAAGTGGTATAGATGATGTGACATTATGAGAAATTGTAAAAAATGAAGTGTAGATATTTTAGTGAGTGTAATGGATGTAGATGCTCTTAGTGAGAGTATGTGAGAGTAGAAACTCAATTTTGTCATGAAAAGTGTGTATGCATTTATTATTGCTTAATGTAAAAGGTTTAAATAAAACTTGCAATTAATAAAATAATTTTTTTATATAAACTTTTAAGAGTTCTTGGGTTGGAGTAAAAATAAATAAAATGATGTTGCATTATTGAGAGTTGTAAAAAGTGAAATGTAAATACTTTAGTGAATATCATGGTTAAAGATGCTCTAAAAACTCATGGTTGGAGCAAAATCTGCATAGAGTTGCTAAGCACATGTGGCAGTACGAGCCCACATGAATAATGCTAAGAACTAAAAACTAAAAACTAGCATTGAAGAGGAAAATGAAATGTTTTGGGTGTGCAGAGGCAGAGTATCTATGAGTGATCAATGTGCTCCCTTCTCGGCCAGTGTTTGATTCACACGCACCCCAATTCACCCCATACAAGCTCCGCATTCACTGCACCAGACATTTTGGGTTTACAAGAAATGCTTCTGAAAAGCTAATGGTAAACTCAGATGTTCAAGAACAATGAAGAAATATTGCTAAGAGATCGGTTAGAATGAATTCAGGAATATCAGCAAAGTTTCTTAGCTTCTTTCTTCTATCTTCAGTCCTTATATACTCCAAGGCATTTGATGTAGTCGTTGCTAGGGTTTTGCCCGTTAGAGTGGCAATCTTGTAATATGAGACTGCTAGACTGAACGAGGTAGGTGGCGGGCAGGCTATGACTGTACGATGTGTACTATGACAGCGACCTGTCCTTTCACCAGCTGACTTATGATCTGGGGTGCTTCAGATGGACGTTGGTGAAGCTTCTGATCATAGTCACACGGAAGCTTGGATCCTCTGACCTTGCAACTTCTGCTTCTTGGCATGTTCCTCAGAACTTCTGAATGTCAGAGCTAGAATAGTTTGGGTCTTCAGAGCCAACTTCTTGCAGGTCTTCAGAACTTGAGTCTTCTACTTCTGGACCGTTCCTACTGGAACATCTGGTCTTCAGAACTTCTGATTCCGGTTCTTCAGAACCTCTTGAGAGCTTCTATCTTCAAAACTTCTGAAGGATTTGCCACTGTTCTGAGCGAACATGGTAAGCTTTAGAACTCTCTTTTGGTTACCCTTGGGTCTTTATCTTCTGATTGAATAAGCTTGGGTCAGAATCAGAACTTGTTTGTCACAACTAAAAAAGACAAACGTTAGGGTACCACAATTGTTCATCATCACAAACCTTAATTGTAATCATCAAAATATAGAGATGCAACCACTGATCAAACCTTGATCTTACAACAAGGAGTTTAAAAAATACATAGAAGACAGTTCTTTTTCAAAAAATAACTGATTATGTCACGAAATAATTAATGAAAAATGGATCAATAAGTTAAACATATTTCTATTAAATGAATGGAACATAATATGATATATCATCTCAAGCATCTTATTTAATTTGGACTAAAAGAAAAGCTCTGATTTTTTCAGCAACACATGCATATAACTTGCACCATTATCAACTAATTTGTTATGTATGCTACCTTCTCATATCAATCATATGTATCATTAATATCAGTGTAAATTCTCTTCCCTCCCCTGAAAGGTGCTTAAATTAAAAGCTCCTCCTTTAATTTTGTTTTAAAACCTACACCACTCTTCTCTTAGAGAAGCTTAAATTACTTTTTTCCCCTCTTATTTCAAAACCTATACTCCCTCCCTAAGAGATAAATACATATGACACTTTAGTATAGTTTATTTAATGAATCTTTTAATGGTCTAAATGATTATGAATGAGTCTCCACACACAAAAAATCTTTTCTTTATTTTTTTTTTTTGGAAAACAGAAGATTTTATTAATGAGGAAAACAAAACAGGAAACAGATACAAAAACAGTACATGAAACAAAACAGAAGAACAAAGAGCTAGTATGAGGCAACATTGAGGCCCCAATAGAAGAACATAGGAACAGAACATAAACACAGGATAAATCAAAACCATCTCTAACTAACAGCCACCGAGCATGACAGAAAGACGCCAGAGAAGGTGATCTGAAACAGCACACCAACAGTCACGCCGGCCAGCGAAGATAGCAGGGAATTAGCGAATTTTTAAACACTTTAATATTTATTTTATGAACTTCTAAACGTCATAAAAAATATTTATTTCATCTTTAAAATGTCCTATAATTGATATTAGAAAATTAAAATTATATAATAATGGTGATACAATCGTAAGTAAAGGAAATAAATACACATAAGAATCTATTCATAAGATAATGGATAGAAATGTAAGATATATTAGAGAAGTGTAGGTCTTAAGGTAAGAGGGGAGTAGAATGTAATTTAAACGTCTCTCACGGGACAGTTATGTAGGTTTTGAAATAAGAGAGGAGGAGAGTGTAATTTAAGCATCTCTTAAAGGAGTAATTTACTCTTAACATTAGTATTAGGCTTGTTTTTGTCAGGGTTTTTATTATAGCTGGAGCATGCATGACCTTCCCATAGTATATAGTTTATTAATGCCCATTTGCTTGCAGAACACGCCTTGTTTCCTCACATAATGAACTTTAGACATAAATAGAATATATATATTTATGTGCACTTATTGTATGCTACAAATTGATGTCAATTTAATTTGTTACAAGCTTGTAAGCTATGTCCTTTTTATATGTTTTCTTTTCTTCATACCTGCAAGTTAAGACAACCTAGCTCTGGTCTAATATTCAACATTGTCCATATATATTTTACTGTTAGCGTAGCTGGAAAAACCAGCAAATTTGTCCTATATCTAAAAATCATATGATGGTAAATGCAATGAGCTGGACTCCATAGTTATAAATAAATGAGGTATAATCTGTCTCCCAGAGATCAAGTAAGGAAGCCATAGTAAAAACTTAGAAACAGTCATTTTCTAGTTCATATTTTGAAAGCATTACATATTCAACATAGACAATAGGAAAAAAAATTGACACCACCCAATGAACCAAAATAAAATCTCAAGCATAGAATGAAACTTGTATCCCATTCTCTGCACAATGACATGCACTAGTTCACTTTTCTGTTTTTGTTTTTTAAAGAAAACGGAATTGCATCGTGTCATCAAAGGAGGAGGTACCATTCATGAGTGAAGTTCTAATTTCAAAGTTCCCTCATAAGTGATAATAAAATAGGTCACAAGGCCCCCTCATTAGAGCTATGGCGACAGCTAAGGAGGTCCTCATGAGAGCTACGCCTACTAATCAAAGACTAAACCACAAAATTAATCCTAAATGATGCTAGAGCCTTGTGTTAAAGAGGCTGTACAAACTCTCATTTTTTATTGCTATTATGTCATCTATTAAAAGATAAATTAGATTCACTCCTTCAGTTCAAAACTTCAAATTTCTTCAAGTATTGAAAGAAAGCATCAAACAGACGTTCTAAACAATTCTTTCCAACACATGAAACGCACAACACAATTGATCTAGTGGCACTAATCTAAATTGAGTGTTTGCGGTGAGCACAATAATTTATGAAGATGTATAAGTTACCTGATAAACATAACTTTATGAAGTTACATAACAATTTGTGGAGATAAATTTGGTCAAAGTCTTCATTAAATGCGGATAGCACCAACATCAATTTGATATTTCGACTTCAATAGTTGACAATTCTAAATGACACTGAGTTTTTGAGCCATGAGCTGCTGCAATGTAATTTCACGTAAAGGAATGCTTAATGGTGCTAGATGTGAAAGAAGATATTGAGACACACATCTCATTGTTGGTCAAGATGACGGATTGGGATTTAAGCACGAAAATGTTACTATGGCAACCTGAACTATGTCATCTAAAACATTCATCTTTGGTGCTGGAAGGCGTGGGTCTAGTATTTCACATAATGTGATGCCTTCATTTGATGTTGATTGAAGGGCTGATAGTATTTCCTTAGGATGCCTTCCCACTAAAGTTTCAAGTGCCACCACTCTGAAGCTATAGACATCACACTTTTTGCTCACAGCCATAGTATAGGCAAGCTCTGCATTCATCATATTAACATGAACCGATTAAGGCTTAGATACAAATAGTTGAAGACTAACAATGAGCTTTACCCTGCTTATTTTTTTACTTCCCTTCTTGTGAGGAAAACAAGGTTGGAACAGAAACTTGACTTGGTAATAAGAAATGTCACTGCAAACATCCTTGTTCCCTCTTAGATCATAACCAGAGACACCATCTGGAATGGAACCCTTCAAATAATTATAGGACATGTCCACATAATCGACATGATAGAGAAAACCGGGAACTGCTCCGGTGAGATTATTGCAGCTGAGATCCAAATAGGTCAGCTTCCGCAAATATCCATCCTGTGGTGGTACATTACCACTGAGCAGGTTGTGACCGAGGTCGATCCTGACAAGGGTACTATGTTCCCACTAACAGAATTGTTATTCAGTTTGAACACTTGAAGCTCAGTTAATCGATGAAGATCAGAAGGGAAGTAACCGACGAGAAGATTTTGCGAAACGTGAAGCTCTTCTAATAGGGTGAAATTTGCCACTGAAGCAGGCAAGGTGCCACTAATGGAATTCCTATGTAGCCTCATTGATCGCAACTTGGTAAATTGACCTAAATTAGAAGGTAGCGAACCAACTAATCGATTATTGGAAATGCCTAAATCTTCCAAATGTGTGAGATTTGTAAATTGTAATTGAACTAGGCACACTAATTCTGTTATAAGATAGGTCTTATGTAATGAGATTTTTCAGAAACCCTATCTCACTAGGAATGGAACCTGGAATATTGTTGCTAAACAAGCTTAAGTGTTGTAACAAACTCAAATTTGCTAGTGAAGAAGGTAATTCACCTGCAAGTAAATTGTAAGAGAGATCAATATAAGAGAGTTTGGTGAGAGTACCAATTTCTAGTGGAATTGAACCTCGCAATTTTACTTCACTGAGAATGAATTTTTCTAAATTGTTGAATGCAGAGAGGTTGAGTGTTGCGAAATGAAAACCTGATTCAGGATGAAAAGGCATTTTGGTGATTTCGGTTATACTTCCAGCGTTATGGTGCCACGCCATTGACAGCAATGAGAGATGTTGAAATCTGGATCAGAGGTGTTGCACCATCCACTGCTGAGTATAGCGTTTGCTTCTAGTTGAAGCTGAGATGGTGGTGAAGATGCAGCTTGTAACGCTGCAACTCAGTTACCAAAATCATGCAATAAATGAGAAAAAGGTGGAGCATGAAACAAGACTGCATTATTTCTAAGCGATAACAGCCTCTCCAATACAAGGTTTTTAGTTCATATGGTTAAGAATTTAGTTTTTTTTGAAAATAAGAATTCTTATAGTAACCATTGCATGGTATGACGTGGAGTACTTAGTTCTTACAAATAAGAACTAGGTTTTTATATAAGAAGTTTTACTTTTTTGAGTTCTTAGCATAAAAAATTAATTTTTTATCTCTCATTGATTTAATTTAAATATTGAATTAACATTTAAATTTAAATCAAAATTATATGAAAATAAAAAATATTAATATAATGATATTGTGAGACCAAATGAATAATGCTAATTGGAGCATATTTTTAATTCCAACATGGTTAGAGCATCTCCAATGGTAGTATCTAATGTGAAATACATACTCATATGTATCTATTACCAATGGAGTACATATTCAATTCCAACATGGCAAAGATGAGTATGTGAGAATAGATGCTCTACACTAGACTTGAAAGTGAGTTTGTATTTATTACAAGCACTTATAATTAATATAATTAGATTAAAATGAAGATAAATAATAAAATATACAAATGTAATGTTGATGGTGGAATCAACTATAGAAACTTTTAAGAGTTGTTGGGTTGGAGTAAAAAGTTAGTAAAGTGGTATAGATGATGTGACATTATGAGAAATTGTAAAAAATGAAGTGTAGATATTTTAGTGAGTGTGATGGATGTAGATGCTCTTAGTGAGAGTATGTGAGAGTAGAAACTCAATTTAGTCATGAAAAGTGTGTATGCATTTATTATTGCTTAATGTAAAAGGTTTAAATAAAACTTGCAATTAATAAAATAATTTTTTTATATAAACTTTTAAGAGTTCTTGGGTTGGAGTAAAAATAAATAAAATGATGTTGCATTATTGAGAGTTGTAAAAAGTGAAATGTAAATACTTTAGTGAATATCATGGTTAAAGATGCTCTAAAAACTCATGGTTGGAGCAAAATCTGCATAGAGTTGCTAAGCACATGTGGCAGTACGAGCCCACATGAATAATGCTAAGAACTAAAAACTAAAAACTAGCATTGAAGAGGAAAATGAAATGTTTTGGGTGTGCAGAGGCAGAGTATCTATGAGTGATCAATGTGCTCCCTTCTCGGCCAGTGTTTGATTCACACGCACCCCAATTCACCCCATACAAGCTCCGCATTCACTGCACCAGACATTTTGGGTTTACAAGAAATGCTTCTGAAAAGCTAATGGTAAACTCAGATGTTCAAGAACAATGAAGAAATATTGCTAAGAGATCGGTTAGAATGAATTCAGGAATATCAGCAAAGTTTCTTAGCTTCTTTCTTCTATCTTCAGTCCTTATATACTCCAAGGCATTTGATGTAGTCGTTGCTAGGGTTTTGCCCGTTAGAGTGGCAATCTTGTAATATGAGACTGCTAGACTGAACGAGGTAGGTGGCGGGCAGGCTATGACTGTACGATGTGTACTATGACAGCGACCTGTCCTTTCACCAGCTGACTTATGATCTGGGGTGCTTCAGATGGACGTTGGTGAAGCTTCTGATCATAGTCACACGGAAGCTTGGATCCTCTGACCTTGCAACTTCTGCTTCTTGGCATGTTCCTCAGAACTTCTGAATGTCAGAGCTAGAATAGTTTGGGTCTTCAGAGCCAACTTCTTGTAGGTCTTCAGAACTTGAGTCTTCTACTTCTGGACCGTTCCTACTGGAACATCTGGTCTTCAGAACTTCTGATTCCGGTTC